>NC_088792.1:80564445-80864489 GCF_011386835.1 Chrysemys picta bellii
GATCGATTGTCACGTCCCGACGAGACGCGATAAATCGATCCCCAAGAGATCGATTTCTACCCGCCGATCCGGGCGGTAGTGAAGACAAGCCCAAAGGCCTTTTAGGGAGTTACATTAAATAGCTGTAGCATCAGTTTCTGTGTCGACCAGCCCTAAAGCAATAGAATTGTGTCAGTGGTGAGAATAGGGCTAATCAGTATATAGCAATGATGAGGGAAAAAATGTGTATGATCAAAAGAACTCTGTGAATAACTGATTTCTTGGTTTGCTGGCTAGTCTGAAACATAAATGAAAAACTTTAGTTTCTGGTTTTCCAAATTGATTTTTTTTTTCAAAAATTTCCATTTTTTTGGCTGACTGACAAGTTGAATGAAATGTTTTGTTTGATCAGTTGCAGTTTTTGCAATTGTTATATTTTTTAATAAAATTGAAGTAAATTTTGAAACAAAAAGTCTTTTAAATGGGAAACTTAAAATATTTAGACCTTTTAGATTTTTCTGAGGTTTTTAGATCAAAGCAATCCAGCTCATTTGACACACATTCATAAAATATTTCAGTTAACCCAAATCTGCGTTGCTCAGAAAAAAAGGATTTGGGTCCAACTCCCCTCTCCCCCCAGTTCTAATGAACACTATATCGTGATACTCAAAGTAAAACTAGTCCAAATCAGATTAGTCATGAGGCTCACATTTTCAACAGGGAGGGTGGTTAAGGGCTGAAATGAACTACCATGGGAAGTGACGGTTTATCCCGCTAGAGAGTCTGTGAAATCAAGACCTGATGGCTCTCTGGAAGATACACTTAATAAAATGCCAGTTAATGGGCTTAATACCGAGGATAACTGTATAGGACTGTGACCTGAGTTATACAGTCAGACTAAATGATCTCATTGTCCTTTCTAGCCCTTAAAATATATGATAAATGTATAGCATTGCTGTAAGTAAACCTATAAAATCACTCTATGGCATTGACAACGAGGAGTTCTGTGGCTCCTTAAAGACTAACAAATGTATCAGGATAGTTTATGCCCAGATACATTTGTTAGTCTTTAAGGTGCCACAGGACTCCTCCTTGTCTTTGCTGAAACAGACTAAGACGACTACCCCTCTGAAATATATGGCATTGGTGGGAGTAACATTACATGAGCATTATTATTGATACTACTTCATTAATTCATTAGTATTGGGCTTAATCCCAACCCCATTCTGTTAGGTGCTGTACCAACATATAACAACACAAAACAAAAAAACCCAACCTCTGGCCAAAGGAGCTTGTAATGTAAGCTTAAAATAAGAGACAACGATACAGATGACAAACAGATGGGGACCAGCAGAAGGTGACAACAAGATGATTGAGAATAAAGCTGTATAACAAGTATATAGAGCCTTGTCAGAATTTGATTTTTATTTTTTTTTATCATTTTAATTGATAATATCGATGTTTATTTTTAAGCCTTTTTTATTTTAAATGTTTAAACCTTTACAATTGCGGGAAATTATGGGGATCACACATTGGGAGGTCAGACATTTTTTTTAATGACAGTCGACACTGAGATTCAAAAAGTTAAAGCTTTATAACTGTTAAAACACAAATGGTCAACATCACTTGTCAAAATAGATAAAATAAATATCCTTAAATCAAACTCGAATACATTCTGAAGCTGCAATTTTTCTTACTTTGCCTATCTGTAAATTTCAATTATTATTGATGGCAACATTTGAATATAGATGTGATCAATATAAAGACAAGTGCAAAGTACTTCACTCTAGAAGGGACAATCAAATGCATAATACAATGTGGGGAATAACTGGCTAGGGAGAAGTGCTGCTTAGATGGATCTGGGAGTTCAAGTGGATCACAAGTTGACTAGGATCCAACAATGTGGCGCAAAAGCGTTGAATTCTCATAATGCGAGTCACATACTGAGCATTAATTAAAGTAACAAATTAAGAAATTAAACCTAGAAGCAAATTTATTTTATTTTTAATCTCAGATAACCTTGCAGGGCACCATTTCAAATAGATTAATGGTCAAGAAACAAGGAAAGGTGTCTATATTCCAACAGCCACATAATGACAGGACATTAGGTAACATTGTTCCTCTCAAGCAATTGTAAAACATCATTTCCACATGCTACATCAGTTCTTTGAGTTTCATTTAATTCTTGTACGACATTTGTGATACACAAATCAAGGCAGTAACACATAGACCATACTACGATCCTTCTTCCAATTGTTCTTCTCAATTGACTGGAATTGTCATGGTGAACAAATTAGCTGAGAATGTTTTTCCAGTCTATCACCCTCTTAAGAGCATCCTTAACCTCCTTGTTCCTCAGGCTGTAGATCGGGGGTTCAACATGGGGACCACCAGGTGAGCAGAGATTTTCTCCTGTTCCAGTGAGTAGCTGGAACTGGGTTGTATGTGGCTTGAGCTCACAGGTCCATAGAACATGGTGACAGCTGTTAGATGAGAGGCACAGGTGGAGAAGGCTTTGCGCCTGCCCTTGGAGGAGCAGATCCTCAGGAGAGAGAAGATAAGAGAATATGACAATCAGGAGGGTGGACATGGCAATAACCCCAGAGAAGGCTACAAGCAAAATCTCTCTGATGAGGTTATCAGAGCAAACGAGCTTCAGCAATGTGTTAGTGTCACAAAAGTAATGATTGATGATGTTGGGTCCACAGAATGACAACCTCAGCAAGCCACATGTGTGGATAAGTGAGTTCATGAGCCCCCCTACATATGAGCTGGCCACTAGATGAATACAGACTCTCTTAGACATAACAGCGGTGTAGAGCAGAGGGTTACAGATGGTTACATAGCTGTCATACGCTATCACGGCCAGCAGGAACCCTTCTGTGGTCACAAACACAACAAAAGAGAAGTGTTGAGCAATACAGGCAGAGTAAGAAATGCTTTTACTCCCCACCAGCATCCTTGGAGCGAAGACTGAGTAGCAGAGGTCAACAAAGGACAGGTTACTAAGGAAGAAGTACATGGGGGTGTGGAGTCGGGGATCAACCCTGATCAACACAATCATCCCAAGATTCCCCACCAGCGTAAGAACATAGATCACCAGCAACGCCGCGAAGAGGGGTATCTGCAACTCCTGACGATCCGTCAGCCCCAGGAGGATGAACTGGGTCACCATGCTGTCATTGCCCTCAGCCATTCATAGGGGGTGCATGAAACCATACCTGCCGGGATAACAAGAGTGAGCAGCATGGAAGAAGGAAATTTCATGGCATGAATTAAATCTGAATGACATCACCGGGCTTGAATGTGGGTAGTGAATATCTTACAGGAAACCAGCCGCCATGATGTCTGGGAAGAGCTGGGATGGACCTTTCGATTTACACTCCCTTTTTAACAGGGCTGAGATTTTCAAGCCTGTCTAGGAGATTTAAACATCCAAGTCTCCATAAAATTGACTGGAATTAGGCATCCAGTTCCCGATAGGGAGTTTCCAGATTCATGTACATTATCCCAAATTTTCTCCAATGAAATATACCTGGCATGGGTTTGAGTTTGAGCTAGCTCCTTTATATTGTCTGCTCACTGAGGGTAAGTTAGAAAGCACTCATACTTTAAATTCTTCCAGACAGTAAATGGGAAAAATCGGGATGGGGGTGGGATGTAATTGGAGCCTATATAAGAAAAAAGACCCAGAAATCGGGAATGTACCTATAAAATCGGGACATCTGGTCACCCTATTCCAGATAATCCTTTTAGATGACTACAATGTCTGTTATGTCCCAGTCACTTGGTTACTGCTGCTTCATAACACATCCCCCGGCAGTGTTGCTAATCCCAAGCATTTGAAAACCATTATCAGGCTTCCAAAAAATCATGCAATTGGCTTAAAATCTTGAGATTTTTTAAAATAATACACAAAGGGTTTAGAGAGGGGGCAGGGAAGTGTAATTCTGTTTTGTGCAAGATTTTTATATTTCAGAATTTGGTTAAGGAACAAACCCACAGGTTTTGAAAAGTCTCTGGAAAAGGGAATGGATCCCTGGAGTCATGGACACTGACAATTTTGGATGTTCCCAGCCCCCAGGGCAATCTGCATGTCTATCTGCTCCAAGGCCCTGGACTCTGGAAGCTCTGAGGTTGCTAGCAGGCCACTGGGCAGGTTGCAAAGGAGCTGGGCAGGTGAACTAGCGGAAGCCAGGCAGGATTCTGATGTAGGCAGAGTTTCCTCAATTCCGTGGTGCTGCAGTGAAATTGGCCCTTCTTGACGAAATGTTCCAATTTCACTCAGTCAGCAAATTGCAATGGAACAATGTTTCTGGGTCCTGGAGACAGTCACGTTTTCAAGCTTTTCTTAGCAACCCTGAGGGCTAGAAACATACTTAAAAAAAAATCTGAGATTCTTAACTGATCACATGACTGAAGGAGCTGAGGTTTTAAGAGACGCACCAAATACCGTGAGAATTGGTAACTGTGCCTTCAATCTATGCTATCCTTGCTCTAGGAGATTTCTGGCCCCTTGTCTCCAGTCCCAGTTTCTTACGCCTCCTAGTGGTACACACTGCCCGGTCCTTCATCTCTCTAGGTCATTCGCCGTGACACAGGAATGTGATACAGGCGGGAAATGGAGAAGGAATAATATTGGCACAGAAGCAACAATGGAAGGCTGTGTGCAAGGCTCTGAAGGAGGGAGGGAGGATGCTTAGAAGAGGGAGCATAAGGGGATTATAAAAGAGGGAGCATAGGGTGAGAGAATGAGATAAAAGGAGAAAATGCTGTATCAGAGAGGAGTGTGAGGAAAGTGGAGAGAGAAAGAAGGAAGAAAGAAGGCTGAAGAGACACGAAGGCAAAACTATGTAACACCTCAAAAGTGAGGCTTTCTCCATTTGCTTCCTTCTTCTGGCTCCCCCAGTCCCCATTTAATCGAACACAAACAGCTTGTTTTCAATCCAAGCCCCTTCACAGTCTGTCAACACTATGAGGCTCATCTGCTTTTGCAATGTCATCTATCGACTCTGCCCTCCCACTGCTTCCCATTGGTTACAGTTTTCAAACAAACACGACCTTGACTGGGGCTGCCGCAGTGCAAATAATTCCTGTTATTTCCCCCTTATGGTTAGAGATCGGCCACACCAGAACCGACTGGATCCAAGTGTCCGTCTTCCCCCTCCCCCACTCACACACATACACAACACTGGATAATGGTCAGACTGGAAGTAGGGGCACTAGATTGAGATAGTCCTTTAATTCCTGGTTCTGCTTCACACTCCCTCCCTTATTGTTTTTCCAGAGAACTTAGTACAGTGGGGCATTGACCTCTAATTGATAACACGACAACCATAAATACAAATTTTATAACCTTGATTTAGCTCTATAATTGGCTGAAAAGCCCAGAATCTGAAAATCCTCAAAGGTTGAAGAAGTCGGATCTGAATCTGATTCCAGATCTGAAGTGTGTAACTCAGATTCATCTCTATGTATAATTCTGGATTCTTACCTAATATCCATCTTGACCTTTCAGGGTCTTCCATGAACCATGTCCATTGCCACTGTAATTTACCCTGAGACAGAAAAATGAACAAACGAACAACGTCTGTCTCAAGTTGCAATGTTGACTGCGCTAACGTCACATTTCCAAGTAAATGGAGAAAATGGAAAGTTATGTCCAGGAATCAGAACTGAAGGAAAATAGCTATCCCACCTCCACTGAAGGAAAGAAGTATTGTATCTTCATGGTGGAAGAGAGTGTTCAATCACTTGTTATCCCTAAGGGATCATGTTAGGGCACCAAAAACCTCATAAATTCATTTCTGTGGCATTTAAGGATCAAGTCTCTGAAGTCACACCTACAATTATAGTCTCAAGCCAGGCACAGAGGGGCTCATTACAATGCCCTCCTTGGTGCTCTAACATGCTAAGTAGATTTGTTTATTTGTCTTTCCTAAGTTTTACGGAAAGCTCTCGCTGTTTTGCTAAGTCACAGGAAGAAGTCTCAAGAGCAGTGTAACTGGTAAGGAATGGCTCAGGCTTTCTTTCCGTAGGGAGCACTCAGTGAATTCAGCATCAAAGTTAGGCTTAAAAGAAATCCAGATGTGTTAAACTATGGAAAAAGCACAGTTACAGCAAACAAACAACTGTAACTTTGTTTGTGTAGATGCCAAGCAATCACCCTACCCTTACAATTAGTGCTTAATAGTGCCTTACCATTTACTGCCCCTGATTGGGTCAAACTGATTTTTCATACTGTTTAAGGACAGAAGAGGTCAATGTGATCATCTAATCTGACCTCCTGCATAACAAAACCTTGCCCAATAATTTATGTATTGAGCCTATAATTATTATTTTTTCTAGCTCTCATACATCTTTTAGCTAGATATCCACTTGGAATGACTTCAAGTGACAGACAATCTACCATTAGCAGGAGTGTTGTGAGCAAGACAAGAGAAGTAATTCTTCCACTCTACATAGCTCTGATAAGGCCTCAACTGCAGTATTGTGTCCAGTTGTGGGCACCACATTTCAGGAAACATGGGGACAAATTGGAGAGAGTCCTGAGAAGAGCAACAAAAATGATGAAAGGTCTAGAAAACAAGACTTATGAGGGAAGATTGAAAGAATTAGGTTTGTTTAGTCTGGAAAAGAGACGACTGAGAGGGGACATAACCATTTTCAAATACCTAACAGGTTGTTACAAGGAGGAGGGAGAAGAATTATTCTCCTTAACCTCTGATGATAGGACAAGAAGCAATGGGCTTAAATTGCAGCAAGGGAGGTTTAGGTCGGACATGAGGAAAAAATTCCTAATCGTCAGGGAGGTTAGGCACTGGAATAAATTGCCTAGGGAGGTTGTGGAATCTCCATAACAACGGGGTTCCATAAAGAACTGTATTAAACATATTCATAAATTATCTGGGAAACGGGGTAAACAGTGAGGTTTCAAAGCTTGCAGATGATACAAAACTACTCAAGATAGTTAAGTCCAAACCCGACTGCAAAGAGTGACAGAGGGATCTCATGAAACTGGGGCGATCACCCAAGGAAATGACAGATGAAATTCAGTGTTGATAATGCAAAGTAATGCACATTAGAAAACATAATCCTAACTAGACATACAAAATGATGGGTCTAAATTAGCTGTTACCAGTCAAGAAAGAGATTTTAGGAGTCATTGTGGACAGTTCTGTGAAAACTAGGTGAAGTGGTGGTTCAAAAACCTAATTTAATGTTAGGAACCATTAGGAAAGGGATAAATAATAAGAAAGAAAATATGATATTGCCTATATGTAAGCAGAGTCAGGATGAGCTCTACCCTGACATCTGGTGGTGAATTATGGCGAGTGTGGAAAAGAACTCCAGGGGCTGATCTTGTTTGCATAGGCACACCCACTCGCCTGGCATGAAACAACAGCAACTCAAAGTGGTTACTTTGGCTGGTGTGGGATCCCCAGTTTTCTTTGTTATTGGGGCAGGAAGAATAAAGTTTTGTTATCCTGATTCTGTGAATCAAGGCCAGTGGAACTGTTGTATGACAGCAGGACTGAGTGAGTCCTTCACCATTACCTAAGTAGCACTTGCTTGACAAGGGGCATGGGTTACAAAACCCAGTGAATAGAGAGAGGATGGGGACAGGTATTTGTACTGGATAGTATGGACGCTCTCTACGGGTCTGAAACACCAGTTGTATTACCTCCTCTCTCCACTGTTGAATGTCAGAGCTAACTTTGATTCTATTAGGAGTCTAGTTACAGGCTGCTGAGCTGAATTCACTTTGGGCCAATGGTACACTAGCACTGGGGCTCCCCTACTATGAGCTGAAATTGCTAAGAGCTGAAATCACAAAAGAGCTAAAGTTATTAAGAGCTGAGATCACTGAGGCTGTGTTAACTAGTGGGGGAGCCTGAAGCTATATTGCTAAGCGGCTGGCGGAGCAGCTAGCAGAGTGGAGCCTTGCAGGAACAGTTGGAGCTTAGCTGAGCGACTCACAGGTCAGTGAGCAGAGCGAAGCAGCTGCCAGAGCAGTTTGTGGGACGGCGGGAGTGGCTCATGGGACAGCTGGTGGAGTGGAGCGGCTTGTGGTGAAGGCTGCGGCGGAACCCCACGGAGAGGCAGCCGGTCGGCCTCGGATCACGTAAGGTGCCCCTTAACACCCTGCGTGCCCCTCCCCCCTTGAACTCTGGGGCTGCACTGACCAGGGACAGAGACTTTGAGGGGGTTGTTGGACTTTTGGGACTTTGGGTGATCCTTGGGTTACATATATATAAATACATTGTATCCTCAGTCCCTGAATACTTTGTGCAGTTCTGGTTGCCCTATCTAAAAAAAAAAAAAAAAAGATATATTAGAACTGAAAAAGTCCAGAGAAGAGAAATAAAAATGTCCAGACTTTGAGCTTTTTTTTTTTTTTTTTGAGAAAAAGCTGAAGTTTTCTGCTAAAATGGTTGATACATAAGAATTTATGTGTATGTGTGTAAAAACTCCATAGGTAAGGGGAACATTTTCCAAAAGTTTTAATGGTGAATCGTTCTTCTTCAGAGAATTGCAACCTTTCAAAATCACCACCAGCTCTCATAATTGTCGACAGGAATAAGGCTAAAGCTGCCTTTAAGCAAAGAGGTCCTCTCTCAATATGACCACCACCTGCCATTATTTACCAACAGCAGTAAAGTCAAGCTGCCCTCACAGAAGCTAGTGGTCCGCGTCAGCACAGAGAGCAATTATCTTTCAAAGGTCATATGCACCTTGCTGTCCTTGAGAATAGAAGATGCAAACTGTTTTGAAAGAGGGCAGTTCCTCTTGGTATCTTCTGAAGAAGAACTTTTACTCTGGAAATATTTTGATTCAAATTGGGAGCTAGGGACAGGGCATCTTTTGGGGAGAGAGAGTCACCATCTTTCACACTCATTTCTACTTTGGTCCACAATCCTTTGGCTATGTTACCATTCTGGGAATGTGGTCAAGCACATCTTCTTTCCCAGGCTTGATTTGGGATGATGTGTGGATGGGCTGATGCCTCCAGCATGTCTGTGGTAGAAGTTTGTAGGTTACTTTGATAGTTACAAAAGACAATTCTCTAACCTAGGACTTGTCTTTCAGATCTTCAGCTTTGATGTATGTGTTTCAAATTAGGAAGAGTACCTACAGCCTGTAATACAAGGGAGCGGGGGCGAGAAAGGAGAAATCTAATTGGAAAGTTAATGTGAAGAACTGGTTGAAAAATTGTTGACTACAGTATTTTCTGTTGAAAAATGCGTCAGTCAGTCTAAACTGAAATGTTTCTTGGAAACATATTGGTTTGACAAACTTTTTTTGTCATATGTGACTCAAAGATGGATGTTCCCATTGTCTAACCATTCCTGCTTCTTTTTGAAAAATGCCCCCTCAGGTCACATTTAACTGAGGTATTATTTTATGTGTCTGTTTTATAAAGAGGAACTGCACATCTTGAATTACATTCATACCATCTATCTCTGAATGGCCTCCCAAGCTTTCCTTCTGCAGAGACATGAGCGAGGTCTCCATATTTCACTCTGTGAGCAGTGATCTCTGGTGAGATGCTAATGCCTATAGTAACTCTCTCTTTATTGTGTTTCTAGGGGAGGGGAAATTGCTGGGAAACGGTGCCTCTGATCAAAAAGTAGACACGCTTAGCTCAGAGAGTGTAGACCACAGTTCTTGCGGAAAAGGGGACAGGGAAGGACTCAGTGCTGGGAGAGGGAAACACAGGGTTACAACCCCAAAACGGGATTGCATAGGTACAGTCCTGGGGTTGGGAGACAGCTCCCCAAAGGACCAGCAACATGCAGAGTCATTGGTGAGCAAATGCAGCCTGAATCAAAAAGAGGTTGCCCTAGAGAGGCAGTTTGACACATATCCCAGGAGAAATGAGAGAATATTCATGCACATACACCTCTACTCTGATATAATGTGACCTGATATAACACGAATTTGGATATAATGTGGTAAAGCAGTGCTCCGGGGGGGCGGGGATGTGCACTCTGGCGGATCAAAGCAAGTTCGATATAATGCGGTTTCACCTATAACGCAGTAAGATTTTTTGGCTCTCGAGGACAGTGTTATATTGGAGTAGAGGTGTATATTGTTCAGCATATATTACTTTTATTTGTTAAAGACTTAAAACAAAATAGACACTTGAAGTATTAAAGTGCTTGATTTACAGATCCTCAAGCTAGTCCAGTTTATACCATCTCAGGATCTAGCTCCACCAGTCCTGATTACAAGAGATGTACATGCTTTGCAGGAGACCAGGTGAGGGTACGATTGTGTCCAGATGTGTTTTGTGTTGGCTGAGTTGGCCACTGCACTTGCTTTTGCTGTTTTGTTATGGATTGTGTTTCTACTCATCTGTAGATCTGTGTTTCTACTCATCTAAAGCTGGCACAGATGTCTTTTAGGTCTTCAAAGTCTAAAGACAATGAATAACGTATGGGAGGCACAGGAAACTGCAGTGGAAGAAACCTAAACTAGGACGGGGATATACAGAGGAGGGTAAGGGAGTCAGGCATAAGGATGTTCCCATGTCTGAGGGGCTAATCCTTGATTTGGTAGACCCAGATTCAAGTACTTGTTCTGTCAAAGACTTCCTGAGTTATCTTCACAACTTGCTTTATCCCATTGGGCCTCAGTCCCCCATTAGTGGAATGGGGACAGTCATAATTCCCGACCTCACAGGAGTGTAGTGAGGCTAAATACATGCAAGGTTGTGAGGTGGGCAATTGTCATGCTACTGAGGAGTATGTGACGGCAATGGATCAGTACATCGAACTTTCCAAAATTCCTTTGAAAAGCCCAGATTAGCTGCTTCAAACAGCAACTCCCAGGGTGGCCTGAATGCACTGGCTTTTACCTAATGTTTAAACACAAAGGATACCTGGACATGGGCAGAGGTTGGCTTATTAGTTAATATAAACACTTTATTATTACAAGATCACCTCTGGTTTAATTTGCTGGTCGTTCTGCAGTCCAATAGGCCCTTAGTTATCCAACACTGGGTAATGTGATGTGTCATTGCACAGTGAGTTAAATCCAGGCAAAAGCACGGCCATTTCTTACACTGCCTCATCTGGGGAGTTGTGAAAACGTGGCTGAACTGGGTATGGCTTTTGAGTTAAAAATCCATCTTTTCCCTATAATGATTTGGGCGCATGCTAGCTCTGATCTTCAGACTGACTGGAACAAGGGGGCTCTCCAGCAGCTAGATATCTGGCTTCCTTTAATTGCAAACGTGAAAACCGCAGAGAACAGAGGGAGGACGGGTTTTTAACTATTTGGACCATTGCATCTATCATATTCCACTATTGCAGGCTAGGTTGCTGCGTGAGCACATTGAGCACTGATCCCATGGCAGGGCTGGTCCTGCATTCTCCACTGGCCACTGTTACAGGAAGTGTTCGAAGTATGCGCAGACCAACAAAAGCATTTGGAAAGAGGCTGGTCATCTTATTTGTGCATATATATTCCAGAACAGCCTTTGGGGTAGATCCTGCTGAAATGTAACTTGAAAGGGCTTTCAGTTTGGGGTCTCTTATGGGATTATCCTGTGACTCGTAATCAAAATGTCTTCTTCTTTGGTGACTGTTGTATTTTTTGATGGGTGGTAAAATAGTTTGGTGTGAAGTTTCTCTGCCAACTTCTGTGCACTCTTCAGAATGTTTTGAAATCCCTCATCTGGCCGGTAAGACTGTAGGAATGACTTTGCTTTGTCCAGTTGTTCCATTGCTCCAGATTTATCAAGGTCAACACCTTAAAGTCTCTTGCTTACAACATTTATTTCAAACGGTATGTCATGCCACAACACTAAGCCACACAGAAAGTTATGTATGGTTTTTGAGTACATACGCCATGGCGTCTCCACTTTGTCACCATTCGGGATTTCACATCAGGAATGTGTTGGATGGAAACTTCTATTTTCATTCTCTTTGGAGGATATGAAGTTTTTTACTTGCTGTGGCCCATGTAGTACAAGGAAGTCCCTCGGGCTACTGCTCAAGTGGGTCCACAGTCCTGGATCACCTAGACCTAAGGAACGAAACTCAGCAGCAGCTGTTTCTTGCGCCTCCACTACACTTTTCTCTGATCTACACTTTTCTTCACGAATGTGCACGGTTACATCCATTTGAGATGGAGATATGGATGCTGCAGTAGCTGCCAGGTCACCTGCACTCTGACTAACTGGAAGATCAGGCATCTCCTCACCACTCACATCCTCACTGGGGCCGGAAGGCTCACCGTGAACATTTGTGTCTGTGTATCTCAGGAGAGCTCCTTCCTGCTTAGGTAGAAAAGCTTCCTTTGCTTTCTTTCTTTTTCTGAATGCTGCCCCAGGGGGGCGTTTTCTTCTTTCACTCATGACTGCTGTTCTGTGCCAGCTATAGTGGCTCTCAACACTCAATTGAAGGGAACAAATAAGCAGGCTGGTAGCAGGGCCTGAGTGAGGGAAGAAATCAGCCTCTTAAGGGCCTAACTGGCTCCTACTATTTCAGTTGACCACCTGTTCTCCTCAAGAGGGTTCAGGAAAGCAGCAGGAAACAAGAAGCTCCCTGACAAGCTGATCAGTCCAGGCTCCTGCAGGTGCTAGAGAGGTGCATAAGAGGCTCCTCCTCCTTTCTCTCCCTGCAACTCCTGTTACTTTCTGTTATTCTCCTCTCACCTTTTCTCCTGACTGCCTCCACGGTGCAATCTAGGGCGCCAAGATTTGGGGGCGCCGCTGCCAATCAAGATAAGAACCACGCTTCCAGTGAATTGCTCTCCTGCCCTTTAGAAAGCCAGCGAAGGCCTTTGCTTGTGAATCGATACAGATAGGTACATTTACACAGTAATGGCTCCTTTCCCTTGTAGCCCCCTGCTGGGGCTGAGGTGTGCTGTCAGTGCGGTGCAGCCGGGGCCGGCTTGCATGGCATGCTCGGAGAGTGGGCGGGCTGCAGGATTTGCAGGCAGAGGAGGCTCTGCTCCCTGGGGACAGAAGGGAGGGATGGCCCCTTCCTCCAGCCCAGCACGCCACCATCTCTGTGCATCTTGAGCAGGGAGAATACATATGCACCAGCAGCAGACACCATTTTCTACACTCTGGGTCCTAGTGGTGCCCCCGCACAGTCTGTCACCTGAGGTGGCCACCTCAGTTCGCTTCATGGTAAGGCCAGCCCTGTCCTGTGGGCACGGAGAACCTAACTTCCATTGAGGTCAGCCAGGGAGTCCGGATGTGCACATTACAGGAAATAGACAGTCAGGACAGCATAATCCACTGAAAAAACCGCGTATTGCTAATTGCAACCCAGGCTGTCACTGGGTGGCTCTTTGTCCTGCCTCTCTTGGCTAGCGCGTGAGCAGAGCTTGATGAGACAGCTGCTGCGGCTGTGGCAGCCATCTAAGCGCGTTTCCCATCGTCTCGCTTCTGGCTGTGGATGCTCGACTGCAGCAGCTCCACAGAGGTCCCAGCCTCGCTCTCTAATGTCCATCTCCCCTTGCTTGCATGGCGCTTCATGGACCATTCAGTAGCTTCATGAAAACGTCCCAGTTGTGGACACAGGCACCAGCCACCGATTCCCCAAGCTAAAGTCCCCTTCGCAATCCAGGGAAACAGCCTGGGTTGTCTGGAGCGCAGGGTTTGGCCCATGGTGACTGCAGACACTGCACCGGCTGCACAGCGACTCCTGGGACCCCTCTAGCCCATCAGCACTCGGCTCTTCCGCATTCTGCTGAGCGGCTGAGATCTGGGGGAACAGAAACCCTTTGTTAGAGATGGAAAAATCTCCTCACAGGAACACTCTGTCAATGGCTGCCAGAGGCCTTCCCTGTGAAACCCAAATGCGCAGCCCCTCGGATTCCCACAGGGGAGATCTCAGCTCATTCACTTGTCACCCGTGGCTCCAGTCTCTGATAGGGGGAATGAAGAGGGGTTTTTTGCCAATGGTCCCTTCTACAGTGCCCATAATGGGAGTAGGTTTGGCCTTGTGATGTGCGGCCCGGGTCTGAGAATCAGGGCTCCTGGGTTCAGCAGCTCTGGAAGGGGGCGCGGTCTAAAGGCTGGAGCTGGATTGGTTGACACTGAGTGAGAGGGGCTTGTGCTGAAGGACCCTGGTTCAATCCCCACCATTTCCTGTGATGTTTACATGTGGCCATGAATGTACTTACCTATCAGTGTAGGTTGTTTAGCCTATTCCTGGACACATGTGTTACATCTGCTGCAGGCCATCCCTGAGATGTAGGTCCTTCATCCACTCAAGGACATGGTATATCAAGGTCAATCCAGCAGCTCCCATCTGGTCTTCACCTCTTAATGGATGGTGAACTTTAACCTGACCAGAGAAAGACAGGGTGGTGTTCTTCAGGAGAATCTCCTGGAGCTCCTGTCTCCCCTGCTCCACCTCACACCCCGGCACTCTAAGGGTTTTCCAAAGATACCACTAATCTCGGATAAACAAAGCAGCTGAGATGAGGTCAGTGTGGGTGGATTTACTGAGCAGTCTGGTTCTAATGGAAGAACAGATTTCTCCCCTGCTCTAGGGAGATTCCCATAGGAAAAGTCTCTGATGGTGGGGGTGGGGGCAATGCAAACCCCTCAACCCCTAGAATGGCAGGAAATCAGGACTCGGGGAGTTAAGCAGTGTCTCTGTCCTGCTGGAGGGAGCAGATCTGGAGAGCAGAAAGAGCACTAGTGGCATTGTAGGAAAGACAGTGACTTCTACCTGTGAAGGTGGCTGAAGCTTCTTGCAGACATTAGAGTCCAGGATCCTTACACCTCCTTTGGGGATCCTTTTCCTAGGAATAAAATAAGGACAACACCATACAGAGAATGACGTTTGAATCCCAGGTCTGGGATCCAGGGAAAAGGGATGATCTCAGCCAGGCTACGTACCAGGTACCTGATTTTTGTCCCAAGAGCCACAATTACCCAGATGAGGTTTTCTTCCCTATTTGCTTTCAGGTTATTTACTCATAGTATTCATTGGTGTGCTTTGCCGTGCTTCCACTCTCTGCATCTGTTAATTGGTTTAAGTAACATCCTTTCAGTTTTTGCTTCTGTTTCCTCTTATTACAGTGTAGTAACTGCTTAGCACTTTTAAAAAAGATCAATTAGAAGCAAAATCCTGATCCTACATTGAAGAGGAAGGTTTCTGAGAATTTGGCTGCAGAACTTTAGTGTCTGCATATTTCATTCACTATTATTTATTCGGGTGCAGGTCTGATGCAATCTGCCCACCCAAGAATGCCCATATGAAGCATTGGGTGCCCTTTGAATACCTGTTAAAAGAGAAGAAAAAAGTAGATTAAAAGTTGGGGAAATCAACCAATGCATCAGCACTTCTCTGCATCATTGAAGCACCAGTCATGGGAGTGAAACAGGTTCAAAATCCCCATCGTTTTTTCCCACTAGACAGCCATCCAAAAAGAAAAAGGCCTTCAGCCAATTATTTCCTTACACTCTGAAGGGGTGAAATTCAGTCCTGTGCGGACAGCCAGGGCAAGCTCTGTGCATCACAGCGGGTTTAAGTGGCACTTCACTGCACAGGTGCTGTGAGATTTCAGTGGTAGAGTTCTCATCCTGGATTGGAACAGCCGGCTGGAATCCTGCGAGGTACAGAGCAGAGAGAGGTTTGGGCCACAATGTTCACCTCAGAGGCTGAGCTTCTGCAGATTTTTGGGACGTTCCCATCTGAGGAGGATGCTTTTGGCCAGCCCCAGTTCAGAGCTTTCAGTCACCTCAAGCGGTGATTCTCTGGCACAACTGATCTAAAGTAGCTGAACTTGACAGGCCTTGCCCCCATCTCCGATACCCCTTGCACCTCGCATTGCCCTCTAATAGCCCCTGTCCCTTCTCTTGATCCCTGCCAAGCCCAAATACAGAGCCTAGCTCACGCTCCTCCTCTCTTAGACCCTCCCCTTACATGATCCTCCCCTACCTCGGACAGACTGCTCACTGTGCCCTTTACCCAGCTCCTGGAGAAATCATGGCTCCTCAGAACATCCTGGGAATGGCTGGTTCCTACCTCTGTGTGGGGTGCGTGGTTTTCCGTCGAAGCATCACTGAGAGCCAGCGCTTCTCGATTTCACAGGATGAGGTGATGGCTCCCCAAGCTGGCCAGCTGCAGCCTGCATAGCTGTGGACAGATCCCAGACATTGGAAGACAGAGGGGGAGGAAGCCCCTGCTCATTTCCAGTTCAGAGATCCCCATCGAAGACGGGCCACAAGGGGAGGAGAGAACGAAGGGCAGAAAGTGAAGCTGCCTCTGTGGGGAGGGCACTCCTGTAAAACCCAGTCCAGTTCCCAGATCTCCTCCACATTTCCAGGTGTGACTTTGGAGAGGTCACTTCATCACCTTCATTCCCTGTCTGTAAAATGGGGGTAGTAGACTTCCCCACAAGCAGGAGGAGGGAGGACAGTCCCACTGTCTGTGAGGGGCTTGGTCACTCTGGGCACGTATTGTGCCAGACTGAGGGAAGGGACCCAGAGTTTTCTCCCTAGAGCCAGGGGACGAGGATGGGATCAGAAGGTCAGCCAAGGGGGATGGGTCAGGAACTGCTCCAACAGACGGGGCATAGGGATTGGGTCAGTGCCAGGGACTTGGTACCTCCCTTTAGCAAATGGCTTCCCTCTTGTCATCAGCAGTCTGTATAATATCTGACTCCTTGCTAGTGTCCTCGAGGGGCTCCCTTCGTTCTTCTTGAATGTAATGGATTTGTTGACCCAGGTCAATAGCTGGGAAGTTCGGAGAGGCCATTAGTAGTGTGGCATGAAATCAGTGGGAAATCTATAGTTAGCAAAACAAAGGTGTCATTGGCCTTTGGAAATATGGAGCTGATCTGTCCTCTCAGCCGAAGGTACTCATGCACAGAGCGAAAATCAAGCTAAGTCTGAATTACGGCCCACGTCTGGCAACACCAAATAAAGCAGGCCCTGGTACTCAAAGTAGATGTGTCTACTTCCACGATGAATGCTGTGCGTCAGAATAGATACAGTGGTGAAGGCAATTCTGGTCTGTTTGCGGGCTTGATGGAACTTGGATGACCAAAGGAATGCGGCCATTTTGTGGAGGAGAGCTCTCGTGGGGGTTACTGGCTCTGAGAACCCTGGACCGACGCAGCAGTAAAGCTGGTGAAGTCTAGGAAGCGCTGCTCTTCTTGAGGACTTCAAACTTTGTCCCATTTATGAATGGCTTCCACCTTATTTGCATCAATCGTAACACCTTCTGGGGAGAGGATGTACCCCAAAAACTCTGTGGAGAGTTGGCTGGAGGTACGTTTTTCCAATTCTGTGTTGAGACCACACTGCCGAAACATCTCCAGGTTCGGATGAGGTGTGTGTACTGCTCTGGGTTTTCAAAAAAGAGGAGTATGTCACCTCAATAGATGACACTGTCCCCAAATACATCACTGATGAAGGGTTGCAAGGTCAGGGGACCGTTAGTTAGCTCCAATGGCATATCGGACAGTTAAAATGTCCATAGTGTGTTTTGAAATCTGTCTTCCATTTGTCCCTTGCCCAAATGAGTGTTAGATTGGAAATCCTCGCAGATGAAGTTGGATGAAAAGCTTTGCCGATTTCCTGTGAGCCAACAATTGTGAGATTCACAGCAGTGGGTAATGGCCTGGACTTGGACAGTGACTCTGGTTCTGTTTCTGCTTTGTTTATTCATAGATTCATAGATTCTTGGACTGGAAGGGACCTCGAGAAGTCATCGAGTCCAGTCCCTGCCAGCAATTTATTCCAGTGTTTAACCACCGTGACAGTTAGGAACTTTTTCCTAATGTCCAACCTAGACCTCACTTGCTGCAGTTTAAACCCATTGCTTCTTGTTCTATCCTTAGAGGCTAAGGTGAACAAGTTTTCTCCCTCCTCCTTATGACACCCTTTTAAATACCTGAAAACTGCTATCATGTCCCCTCTCAGTCTTCTCTTTTCCAAACTAAACAAACCCAATTCTTTCAGCCTTCCTTCATAGGTCATGTTCTCAAGACCTTTAATCATTCTTGTTGCTCTTCTCTGGACCCTTTCCAATTTCTCCACATCTTTTTTAAAATGCGGTGCCCAGAACTGGACACAATACTCCAGATGAGGCCTAACCAGAGCAGAGTAGAGCGGAAGAATGACTTCTCGCGTCTTGCTCACAACACACCTGTTAATACATCCCAGAATCATGTTTGCTTTTTTTGCAACAGCATCACACTGTTGACTCATATTTAGCTTGTGGTCCACTATAACCCCTAGATCCCTTTCTGCCGTACTCCTTCCTAGACAGTCTCTTCCCATTCTGTATGTGTGAAACTGATATTTTCTTAAGTGGAGCACTTTGCATTTGTCTTTGTTAAACTTCATCCTGTTTAACTCAGACCATTTCTCCAATTTGTCCAGATCATTTTGAATTATGACCCTGTACTCCAAAGCAGTTGCAATCCCTCCCAGTTTGGTATCATCCGCAAACTAAATAACCGTACTTTCTATGCCAATATCTAAGTCGTTGATGAAGATATTGAGCAGAGCCGGTCCCAAAACAGACCCCTGCGGTACTCCACTTGTTATACCTTTCCAGCAGGATTGGGAACCATTAATAACAACTCTCTGAGTATGGTTATCCAGCCAGTTATGCACCCACCTTATAGTAGCCCCATCAAATTGTATTTGCCTAGTTTATCCATAAGAATATCATGCGAGACCGTATCAAATGCCTTACTAAAGTCTAGGTATACCACATCCACAGCTTCACCCTTATCCACAAGGCTCGTTATCCTATCAAAGAAAGCTATCAGATTGGTTTGACACGATTTGTTCTTTACAAATCCATGCTGGCTGTTCCCTATCACCTTACCACCTTCCAAGTGTTTGCAGATGATTTCCTTACTTACTTGCTCCATTATCTTCCCTGGCACAGAATTTAAACTAACTGGTCTGTAGTTTCCTGGGTTGTTTTTATTTCCCTTTTTATAGATGGGCACTATATTTGCTCTTTTCCAGTCTTCTGGAATCTCTCCCATCTCCCATGATTTTCCAAAGATAATAGCTAGAGGCTCAGATACCTCCTCTATTAGCTCCTTGAGTATTCTAGGATGCATTTCATCAGGCCCTGCTGACTTGCAGGCATCTAACTTTTCTAAGTGATTTTTAACTTGTTCTTTTTTAATTTTATCTGCTAAACCTACCCCCTTCCCATTAGCATTCACTATGTTAGGCATTCCTTCAGACTTCTCGGTGAAGACCGAAACAAAGAAGTCATTAAGCATCTCTGCCATTTCCAAGTTTCCTGTTACTGTTTCTCCCTCTTCACTGAGCAGTGGGCCTACCCTGTCTTTGGTCTTCCTCTTGCTTCTAATGTATCGATAAAAAGTCTTCTTGTTTCCCTTTATTCCTGTAGCTAGTTTGAGCTCATTTTGTGCCTTTGCCTTTCTAATCTTGCCCCTGCATTCCTGTGTTGTTTGCCTATATTCATCCTTTGTAATCTGGCCTAGTTTCCATTTTTCATATGACTCCTTTTTATTTTTTAGATCATGCAAGATCTCGTGGTTAAACCAAGGTGGTCTTTTGCCACATTTTCTATCTTTCCTAACCAGCGGAATAGCTTACTTTTGGGCCCTTAACAGTGTCCCTTTCAAAAACTGCCAACTCTCCTCAGTTGTTTTTCCCCTCAGTCTTGATTCCCATGGGACCTTACCTATCAGCTCTCTGAGCTTACCAAAGTTTGCCTTCCTGAAATCCATTGTCTCTATTTTGCTGTTCTCCCTTCTAGCCTTCCTTAGAATTGCAAGGTCTATGATTTCATGATCACTTTCACCCAGGCTGTCTTCTACTTTCAAATTCTCAATGAGTTCCTCCCTATTTGTTAAAATCAAGTCTAGAACAGCTTCCCCCCAGTAGGTATTTCAACCTTCTGAAATAAAAAGTTGTCTGCAATGCAGTCCAAGAATTTGTTGGATAGTCTGTGCCCCACTGTGTTATTTTCCCAACATATATCCGGATAGTTGAAGTCCCCCATCACCACCAAATCTTGGGCTTTGGATGATTTTGTTAGTTGCTTAAAAAAAAAAATTGTTGATGGACTCTGATCTCGGTTTTGATCCTGGTGTGTCCCTGGACCTAGATTCTAGCACCACTCTTAGCCATTAGAAAATGTAGGGGTTCCTTTAATCAACCTCCGTCCCTGGACCTACTCCACCATTCTTGACTCGGACATCCATCAGTACTATAAGGGCCCTACCGCCAATCAAACCCCAACAACCACCCCTTGACTCCTTAAGCCCCACGCCTTGACCCGTAGTCCCTCCCACCTGTCACTGGAAGTCTTGCCCCATGGGGGTGTTACTTCTGGGGTCAAGGTGGCCACATGACCAGAAGCAAGGTGTGACATGTGACCCCTCTAAGAACTGCTCCCACCACTCTCTACCAATCAGGATGGGTTTCATCCCAAAAGGACAGCCCTGAGGGGAGATTTGACCAATCAGGGTGCCTTCTGGGGTGGGGTGACCTGTCTGGAAGTGGGCCATGTGACCCCTCTAAGAACTCCTCCCACCACTCTCTACCAATCAGGATGGGTTTCATCCCGAAAGGACCATCCCGAGAGGAGATTTGACCAATCAGGGTGATTTCCGAGGCAGGGCGACCCGTCCGGAAGTGGCCCATATGACCCCACTAAGAACTCCTCCCAAGGCCCTCTGCCAATCAAAGTGCAGCACCATTACCCCGTAAGTCCCAGTGCCAGACAGAGAAGGCCATCTCTTACCAAGGACATGTATTTTAGAAATCGTGGAAAGGCTGATGAGTGGAAACGTGGACTCCTTCACTACCCCCGGGAGAACTTTGGACTTTGTTTTAGCCCCGAGGTCTCTCTTTGTCCACCTCCTTAGAGGTGGAATACGATCACGGCTTGGGGAATCACCGGCGGACAAGGTGAATGGAAAAGACGTCTCACAGGTAAATGAATGATTAAGAAGCGACGGTCGAGGAGGATGTGTAATGGGTTAGGAACTGAGGGTTGTGTAAATCTAAAAACAAGCAGTGGGGTGCTTACACTGAATCTTTTCTGAAAATCTCTCAACAGCTCGACGATGCCTTTCTAGAGGTCCTGGAGGCCCTGGAACAGCGTTGCATCAAGCAGCAAAGATGAACCGGGCCCACCTTGTCTTTGCTCAACGTCGATACAAATTGTTGAAGAGGACTCTGAGGATGATGGCTATGAGTAGTTTAGGAGGAGGCTTGGCATAGAATTAACTGAGCCAGTGCCTCCCCGTGAGCATAAAAAAGTCATGCAAACTATTGTACGTGTTGCTGGTTATGCTGTCCTTAAACACTGCCTTAGGGAAAAGCCCCGTGGAGGGTCATCTTTTTTTATTTGTTATATAGGACAACCCTAGCAATTGGCTTTTAAATGCATGCGGGGAGGGGGGTTATTGAAAAATATATGGCTGTAAATTTGGTTTGGTGTGTTTATAAAGCTGCTGGTTTGTGTGTGAGAGGGGTCTGTGCAAGGCATAGGTGTAGGTTTTTTAAAAGTACTTGGTTTGTTTCAAACTAACAGGTTTTTTTTTACTGTGCATAATGTGATGTGTTTTTAAAATGGGTTTGAGGCAATTGGGGGAATAATACTAACTAACCCAAAGGCCCAAGCACACATGGCTGGGGGACAGAACAAGCATGGGCCTTTTAAATGCATGCGGGGGTTATTGAAAAGTATATGGCTGCAAACTTGGTTTGGTGTGTTTTCTAAAGCTGCTATTTTGTGTGTGAGAGGGGTCTGTGCAAGGCATAGGTGTAGGTTATTAAAAAGTACTTGGTTTGTTTCAAACTAACAAGGTTTTTTACTGTGCAAAATATGTTTTTAAATGGATTTTAAAAGCAGTTTAGTTTTTTATTCTGCAAAATGAGATGTATTTTTAAAAAAAATAGTTTTGGGTTTTTTGTGGCTTGTTTGTTTTGTTTTGTTTTTTAAGTGGTAGAAATAAACTCAAAACCTGTGTTTGTTGTACAGTCTGAAATGGATTATTTGTTTTAAAGCTGTGACTTTTTAAATAGAAAAAGACCTCAATGAATATTTTATTTTTTAAGTTTACAAGACGGTTTCATGAGTTTTATAATAATGTTGTTTGCCCCGCAGTACGGTCAAAACATGAGAGATCCTTACACCAGAGGAAAAACAAGTTCAAAAGAAAAAGGAAAGAGAGAGCTGCAAAGGAAAATTCATCAGCATCAGTGATTGATGGATGGATGAAGCCCAGTAAATACATTTTGCTTATTGGTTTGGTTCTTCTGTGAGATTTTGTATTTTAAGTAAATACATAGATGTGGGTGAGAAAGATGGTAAAGTTCAGTTTTGTAAAATGTTTTTTTTTTTGTCCTCCCCGAGGTATTGCAACAACACAATCACAACACCAGTTCCTTAGCGGCCACCGCCACACCAAACTCTGAGGAAACTGAGAGTGAAAACGCCCACATTCACAAACCCAGAGCATGCACCCTAGTGGCTCTGAATGTGCGCAGAACCACACACAGTCACAAACCCAGAGCATGCGCTCTAGGGGCTCTGAATGTGCGCAGAACCACATACATTCACAAACCCAGAGCACGCACTCTAGGGGCTCTGAATGTGACCAGAACCACATACATTCACAAACCCAGAGCACACACTCTAGGGGCTCTGAATGTGCGCAGAACCACCCACATTCACAAACCCAGAGCACACACTCTAGGGGCTCTGAATGTGCACAGAACCACATACATTCACAAACTCAGAGCACGCACTCTAGGGGCTCTGAATGTGTGCAGAACCACATACATTCAAAAACCCAGAGCACGCGCTCTAGGGGGTGTGAATAAAAAACGAAGGATTGAAAACTCCTGAGATGCTGGAGTTTGTCAGGGAAAAAAGAGTCGCACGATTAAACTAAACGCAAAGTACCTGGTTCTGTTCAAAAACCCCAGGGATAAATTACAAATCGCTACGCTCGCTTGGCAAATGTACCCCGGCAAAGCTCAATTCTTTCTAGAAGCTTTTGAGGATGCTACCAAAAGACCTTATGGCTACCTGGTGGTGGATTTCAGTGCTTCCACACCAGAAGCTTATAGACTAAGAACTGCTCTTTTCCCTCCAGACTGGCCAGCGGTTTATACTTTGAAAAGAACAACAGCCGGGTATATAAAGAGATGAATTATTGGCAGGCCCCTTTTTAATAGCCGGGGCTGCCGACCGATAACATGTCTAGCTGCGTGAAGCGAAATCTGGGCCTGCTAAAATGACTTAGCAAATCGTCCCCGCAGCAAAGGAGGGCTCTACTGTGTTAGGCCTCTGAGGATCTAGTAGTGGCCATCTCAGAAACAGCGCTCATTACCTTCAAAGGAAACGTACCTTTAACACAGAATCAAGTGCGTGTGCTGAAAAAGAGACGCATGTTTATAAAAACTTTATGTAATAAAAGGGCTTCACTTCAACGAAAGAAGCATCTGGTGAAGCAGTCTGGGGGGTTTATCAGCCCTCTGTTAAGTTTTGCTATCCCTCTGATAACGGGGCTTTTAACTAATTGATAATGAAGTATGCAGAAAAAACGTACCTGGTGCCCAGCCACCAGTTGGAGCAATTAAGGGCTCCCCCTCTGGCAGAGGAAAATAGGAGAATGACCGCAACTCACTTATTGGATGCTGAAATGAAGTCTGTTCTTCTAAGAACTGACTTAGCCGAATACAAAAAGGCTCAACTTTACAGTGCCGTGCTTCAAAGGTACCTAATGTACGTGAAGCAGAGCGATGCGGATCAGGGAAAATAGGTCTGTTTCTACCAGAACAGGAACAGAGTGTAACTGCCAAACCCCCAGAAACACCAAAGACCTCAGACTCTGTTGCTCAGGAGAAGTTGGAGAACGTGAATAAGCGTTATAAGAAAAAGGCATTAGTATTGCTAAATAAGCTGGGCCAGGATACAAATCTCTCTTTGTTGAATGATAAAGGGGCTTTTGTGTATAAAGGCTCTGTGGCTAATGGTTCTAACATGCTCGACTTAGGCAGGGCCGTCACCCAGACGTGCTCTGTTCCTAGCAGACATGTACCTAAACGATGGGGTGTGTTTCTGAATGCCATGGCAGAACTGAACATACCCTCTTCCGTCATGGGCAATGAGGCGTTCCAAAAGATCTCTGTTGGCCGCAAGACCTCGAAAGTCTCTTCTTAATCATTCATTTACCTGAGCGCTGTCTTTTCCGTTCACCTTGTCCACCAGTGACTCCCGCAAGCCGTGATCGCATTCCACCTCTAAGGGGGTGGACAAAGAGAGGCCACCATGTTCATCGGGGTGTCTCACAAGCACTTTGGTTTTGGTTTGGGGTTCGGGTTCCGACGTATCCATCAACGGCTGGGCCAAAGGGCTCCCCTCGGTCGCTCCCTCCTCCTCCTCGGAACTGTTGCTGATGTAACGCTTTCTCTGCAGATGGTCAAAGACACTCGGGGCTAAAACAAAGTCCGAAGTTTTCACAGGGGTGGTGAAGGAGTCCAACTTTCCTCGCAGCAGCCTTTCCACAATTTCTAAAACACGTGTCGTTGGTAAGAGATGGCCTCTTCTCTCCAGCACTGGGACTGATGGGATAATGGTGCTGCACTCTGATTGGTAGAGGGCCTTGGGAGGAGTTCTTAGTGGGGTCATATGGCCCACTTCCAGAAGGGTCACCCTGCCCCGGAACTCGCCCTGATTGGTCAAATCTCCTCTCGGGATGGTCCTTTCAGGACGAAACCCATCCTGATTCGTAGAGGGTGGTGGGAGGAGTTCTTAGAGGGGTCACATGGCCCTCTTCCAGACAGGTCACCCCACCCCAGAAGGCACCTTGAATGATCAAATCTCCTCTTGGGGCGGTCCTTTCAGGACAAAACCCATCCTGATTGGTAGAGGGTGGTGGGAGGAGTTCTTAGAGTGGTCAGATGACACACCTTGCATCTGGTCATGTGGCCACCTTGACCCCGGAAGTAATACCTCCATGGGGCGGGACTTCCGGTGACAGGTGGGAGGGACTAACGGGTCAAGAGATTGGGCTTAAGGAATCAAGGGGGGGGGGTTAGGATTTGATTGATGGTAGGGCCATTATACTACGGCCGGGTGCCAAGTCAAGAATGGTGCCGGAGGTAGTTTAAAGGAACCCCTGCATTTTCAGTCATTTCCATTGCCCAACTGCAGTAGGGGCAGCACCGGGCCAGGCTCATGTAGTGAGGCCATGGTTCACACCTGGTGTGATGGGTCCCCTTTTGCCTATGGACGGCACCTAGGCTAAGAGTGGTGCTAGAATCAAGGGCCAGGGACACACCAGGATCAAAACTGAGATCAGAGTCCATCAACAAAGCAGAAGCAGAACCAGAGCCAGTCTCCAAGTCCAGGCCAGAGGTCGAAGCCGGGTGGTCAGACCAAAGATCATCCAAGTCCATGCCCAAGCCAAAGTCCATAGACACGCCGAAGGTCAAATCCGGGTAGTCAAAATCCGAGGGGTTGGGGAAGATGAGGATGAGGAGGTAATGCTGGAGCGGGTGGGTGGAGGGCCTGGAGCGAGGCTAGAGAAAGGCAAGGAGAAAACTTAGCCAGGGTTCATAACCAAAATCTGGAGCCAAAAAGGGTCATGCCAAAGTCATAGCCAGAGACCGGAGTCAATAGTCAAGCCAGAGTCAACAGCAAGGAAACTGGAGGGCAGGGCAGGGCAGGGTGGTACATGCGGACGGGAATGAGGATGACTTACTGGAGCCCTAGAAACCCCTCATCGGTGGACTCCCTTGCGAGCAATAAAAGAAGGACAGCAGGATGACCAAGATGTCTCTGCCCCTGGGGTCCAAGCCAAGGGGAGCTCCCATCCAGGCTATGTGTCAGGACCCCATCATCCCCCTGTTCATTTCACACTCACAGACCCCCTAGCCAGAGTAGAGAATAAAGGACAGAAAGTGAAAGTGCCCCTTGGGGAAAAGCTCTAGGCTGGGACCCAGTCCACTTTCCAGATCTCCACCCAGGATTGTGTGACCAGGCCCACAGCCCTTCCTCTACGTCTCAGTTCCCACCTGCCAGATGGGGAGGATCCTTCCCTGCCCCAGACTCTTAGGGGGGAGTTTCATTCCTGGCTGGGAAGGGTTCAGATACCAGGTGGGTGGATTGGGCCCCAGGTGGGGGATGGTCAGACATTCGCTGCGGCAGGGGTGACACGGGCCATGGGAAGGTCTGAGCAGTGACGACAGGGGAGGGGCTCCATGTCAGGCCACCCCTCCCAGACTGCAATGGCTATAGAGCATATTTCCGGGCTCTGCGGATGCTCTCATTTCTGGGCCAGCCCCACAGCCCGATTCTTCTGAACCAGTATCTGGCCTGGCCCCAGCTCTAGGGGTCGGGGTGGGGCAGGGTGTTGAGAGTGAGGTGCTCAGCCTTGGTTTCTCTCAGTGCTGTGGGCTCTATGGCCGCTTCCCCCAGCCAGGGCCGGCTCCAGGCACCAGCTTCTCAAGCTGGTGTTTGGGGCGGCCGGTCGGGAGAGGGGCGGCAGTTCCAGGTATTCGGCGGCAATTCGGCGGACGGTCCCTCACTCCGTCTCGGAGTGAAGGACCTCCCGCCGAATTGCCGCTGCAGATCGCGATCGCGGCCGCGGCTTTTTTTTTTTTTTTTTGGTTTTCGCAACTTGGGGCGGCTAAAACCCTGGAGCCGGCCCTGCCCCCAGCCCTTCCCCCCCAGGCCCAGTGAGACAGAGCAGTACCTGCGGCAGGGGCTTGGAGCTTCTGGTCATGTGAAGCGGGGGTGGGTCTTCAAGGCTGCCCTGCAGAGCACAGCCCCTGCAGCGCTTTGGGCACCTGGCGCAAGCTCCTGATAGTAAAGAGCTCGGCCATCACCTTTGCTGTAATGTCCCCCTGTTGCCAGGGAACAAGGATCAATCAGAGACTTGGACACCCACGAGAACGAAGGGGATTAACGGCACCGGGAGCCAGCAAAATTTCCTCCCCGCCCCTCCCCATGTCTGAGGGACGGATTCCCCCACCCAACCCCCGAGCCGAAATCTTGTCTCTTCTCTAGTGACTCCCATCTCCTCTCCCACCATTGGGGAATGAACTCCTGCCCCCACTCCTCTCAGTTCCCCACTGAGAGCTGTTCTACCTCCCAACCCAGCTGGGGATTCAGCTCCGCTCCCCAGAATCCCCTCAGCCGCCCTTGCCCCCTCCAGCTGAGGGGCTGGGAACCTCTGGGCAGTAGTGTCGGGGGGTGAGAGGAAGTGGACATCCTTCCCCAAGGGATCCCCCAGTCCTTAACATGATGCCATGGACAGTAGCTCTGAGGAATGGGGCACTTAAGCAGGCTCTGCTGACTGACTCGTCCAGTTCTCCCAGAGCAGGTGGTGGCTGAGATAACATGATCCCAGAGCACTAGGAACCGGCCTGAGGCCCGGAGAGGATGAAAGGCTCCGAGAGGTGGCTAGGGGAGTTGGCAGCCCCTAGCATGAGCAATGGCAGGGTGTCGTGTTGATGTGATGCCTGTTAGGAAATAGCCTTTTTGGAGAGTTGGGTCTGCCCTCCTTTGAGCTGCTCAGGGGACAAGCTGGCACCTACCAATGGCACCTGCCTGGGTTCATCCTCTCCTTGCTCCCAGGTCAGCGCATGGGGATGGGATGGGAGTGATTTTCAAGGGCCTGGAGGTGAAAGACCCTGGGGTTCCCTCCCCAGTTGATCCCTCTTTGGTTACCTCGTCCCCTAGCAGCTGGCCGGCTTCCCCCAGAATGGAATAAGTCAGCATCAGCCCAGCCTGGCTGACACGGAGCAGGGGGTGGTGTATGGCCTGCAGCGCCGCCTGGAGGAAAGTCCTTTTCTGATCTTCAGTAAATAGCTCTCCAAAGACCTAAAACCAACAGAACCAGAGCCCTTGCAATGGCTCAGAACCAGGCCCCAAATCCCTCTAGTGGCTCACAAGGTGGAGAAGAGTCCTGAGGCAGCCAACCTTTGGGGTCCCATGGACCAAGAAACCCCCTTCAGTAAGAGGTTGCAGGCACTGAGGCCTCAAATAGCTCTTTCTGGAGCAGGTGCCATGAGATGCTGGACATGTGTCTCCGCACTCTGAAACCCAGCTCACACAGACAACACAGGACACTAGTGCTCCCAGCAGCGATATCTCCTGCAGCTCACCCGCTAGAGGTGAGGGGTCTTTTAGGTCTGGTTCATTCCCACGCCTCACCCCACTGACATTCCCAGGAGCCTCACATACTCTGCTGGAAATAAGTAGCAGGCTCTTGCCCTGTGTCCATGACACACTCACTGCAGGGGGAGACAACTCCACCCCGGAGCTGCTGCAATGCACCGGCAGAGAGTCCTTACCTCTCCCACCCTGGCCAGGTTTTTGTACCCCACGCGCTCGGTGTCTTGGAGCCCGTCCCGGCACCACAGCTCTCTCCCCTCTGTGATGTTGAGCCCTGGGGGAGAAAGACACACCCATTGGGGAGGTTTGGCATTCCGCTTTCACTGCCGGTTCCTTCTGGGTGCACGCTGGCCAGGGTCCTGGTGGCATCCACGGTCCAATGGAATCGCAAGGTCCATACCAGGCGGTTTAGTAGCAGAAGGGGGATTTGTTTCAGTCATCACAGTAATCCTGTGACCCTAACGGTCATTGTGCTCTGGGAGTGGGTGCCTGTCAATAGTGGTGTCTAATACTGAGAACCCCCCACACCCACTGAAGTCAGGATCTGGCCCTGACTACCCAACTGGTGACATCCTACAAGCTTTGTGTCCTTCCCCTGTAGTCCCTGCTCCTGCCCCTGTCCTGATGATGGGCTCTTTCCCTCCATGTGTCTCAATAGCTCCGTTCCTGTCCCCTCATGAGCTGGCTGCCCTGTGGGTGGGCTATTTCTCTGGGCTGGGGGACAGAGCCGGGCTCTGAAATAAAGCAGCCAATTTCCCTGGCAGTTTCACACTCATCTCCCTAATTCAGAGAGAGGGGAAGAGAAAGAATCATCATCTAAGGTGGGATCGGTCTCAAAGGAGGGGGCTTCTTTCTGTAGGGTCCCATTGCCCGGCAGAGGGAGTCTCTAAGGAGGGGCCTTGTTTCTATTGGGGTTCTGCTTCCCTGCTACAGTGGGTCTAAACAGAGAGGCCTTAGTTCTATAGGCGTCCCAATGGCCAGCTGGAACTAGTCTCCGAGAGGCTTGTTTCCATGGGGTCCCATTGTCCAGCTGCCTTTCTTACCCCTCTTCTGCACCAGGAGCCTGTGCAGCCAATATATCCCACCCCTGGCTTGCGGACCGATGTTGTTGGCTGGGTGGGATATATGGAGACCCAGCTGCAGCACGAAGTCGCCTGCCTTGGAGAAGTCGGAGGAGGTCTGGTGGAAGGAGGAGAAGAGGGGAATCCATCAACATTCTCCCTTCAGCTCTCCAGTGCCCCTGGGCCAGAGCTCTGCTCCCACCCCTCTGTAGGAGGCGCTGGGGGAGAGAAGCGAGAGCCCTCTTCCTCTCTGACCCCAAGGGAGCTTGGAGCAAAGGGATCACGGCAAGGGCGCTCTATGAGCATTCGCTGCCTAGCTGCTCCAGAATAACAAGGGCCCTGAGGCCAGGCACAAATCTGCCAGCCAGTGGCCTATGGAACGCAGTCCCTTACAGACCCAGGGGGACCAATTAGTCAGCGGATGAGGAACTTGACTCAAGCCCTGACTCTGCAGGATGCTGGGGTCAAAGGTCACTTACGTCAAATCTAGGCAGGCAGCTGGCAAATTCTAGCAGGGCAGCGCTGCTTTGTATGGCCCTAGCTCTCTCCTGGGCCTTTTTTGAATGGAGCCAGACATGGACATGCTGCAGGAGAAGGAGGCAGGGGAGGGTCAGCGGGCAGACGTACATGCTCTACAAATGACCCTCTCTCCCTCCCCAAGGGGCTGAGAGTTTGTGCTCAGGGTGGAATAGCTGAGCCCTGGTCACAGAGCTTGAAAAGGCAGTCCATGACACTGCCCACGTCTTGCTGCGCACAAGCTCATTGTCTCTCCAGGCTGGGACAATGGTCAGTCTTGGGGCTGGTCTATTTGCCCTGAACCCCTGATCCATGTACAGCACAACAGGATCAAGGCACATGCCCTGGACCCCAGACCCCAGCTACACAGGCCTTGGTAGGATGGATGGAACGGCCATGAGAACAATCCCTCCGGGAACTGCAGTGTCCCTAGGACAGAAGAGCTGATTCCCTGAGGCTCCTCCTGCATCTCAGGGTCTCCCTAGAGAGGAGCCAGTGACTTTTCTCAGAGGCCCATGTCCTGCATCTCTCAGGGGTTTGTCTCTCAGTTCCCAGCCAGGCCTGGTGCTCACTGTTAGTGCTTAATGCAACCGGGCAGAGCTCTGGCTGACAGTCCCAGCTCCTTCCCCCTGCACTGGCAGCTCTGGGAAAGTGTGGCCGGCTGGGTCCAAGCTGGAAGGACACAATGGAAATGTGGCTCTTCTAATCTCTCCTTCGCTGCCCTCCCCCAGGGTTCAGGGTCAATTCCACCCCAGACCGTCCCATTCTACTCACCTCCAAGAGGTGCTGCAGCTTCTCCAAGGTGGGGTTCTCGCTCAGCAGGCCCCTGAGCATGCTGTCCAGGCTCTGTAAATAGCTCTTGTGGAGAGCCTGCAAGAGGAGGGAGCACCCGCCAGTCAAGGGACATGGGGCCACACCAGTCAAGGGACAATTAGGAGGATTCTCCAGGAGCCCTGGCAAGACTCAAAAGGCACAACCTGGCCTCTCCCATTCACATCACTCCAGGGACACTAAGCAAAAGTTCATGGCCGGATGCCTGCTGCCTCTTCAATCCTTGCTCTTAGCAGTTCTCTGCGCAGGGCCCGGTACCCAGCAGACTATGGAACAGGCAAACTGCAATGGGTGGGAGGCAGGATCCCCGGGAGAGTCCATGCAGCAGAGCACAGAATGAGGAGAGGAGGAAAGTCTGGGATCAGCCACGGAGGGGTAATGCAATCTCCTCTGGAGGGAAGGGGGCCCCCCTGCCAGTTTGTCACGGGCCTGTTCCCAGCTCTGCTCACCCCTCCCCTATTCTCAGCAGCTCTATCAAAGCAAGGGAGCAGGGACCAGAGCCTGCCTATGCTCCTGGGACAGAGATGTAGGATCAGGACCTACCCGGAACTGGGCAGTGTCGTTCCCAGTGCCCATGGTAATGATCCTGTGGAGAAGAGCCCGCAGGAGGCGAGATTCCAGCTCCAGGGCCAGTGGCGGCTTCAGTTTGCTGGCAGAAGAGAGGAACCTGTCATACACTTTGCAGCACCAGCGTGGCGTTGGAACTTCCATGGACATGATCCCCTCCCCTGCAGTGATCCCCTCCCTACGGCCACTGTAACGTTCCTGGAGTGAAATCAACCCCCCAGCCAGGAAAGAGGGGACGTTCCTGCCTCCTCTGCTGGGGGATGGGAAGAGCCTCAGCTGGGGGTAACCTAGCCGGAGGAGTATCTGTGACTCCCTTCTCTGGGCCCAATCAGCACTAGGCTTAGGGCAGCTGGACAGGAGGGTCCTTGTACCTGAGATTGTAAACCGCGGCCATGGAGCTGGAAATGATGGAGCTCGGCTCTGACACCTCCGGGAGATTTTCAATCAGCTCCTGGGAGACCCCAACGAAACAAAACCGCGTGTGAGACTCTGGCCCCGCAGAACCACAGGCGCTCCCCAGGGAGGAGCCCAAAGTGCTCTGCAGAAACAGCCAGTGTCACCCCCACCCCCAACCAGCTGGGCCCCCCCATTCCTCCCATCCATCAAACTTCCTTCCCTGTCTCCCACCCAATTCCTCCCTCCCCTTCCCTCCCCTACCCTCCGGGCTTACAATTCCCCCACTGCCAGCTCCTGATCAGTGTCACAATTATCCCCTTCCCTGCTCCCCAGCCCTCAGCCCCAGGAACCCCTGTCCTCTGCTTCCCCCTCCGGCCCCACTAACGCTTCCTCCCATGTCTGGCTCCCTTGCCCCAGGGGCCGGGCACAGGGTCCCACTCACCGCAATGCTCTCCACAAGGGCTGCTTTGGAAACGTGGGGCTCCAGGGTGTCCCGCCCCTGATGCTGTGCCGAGGAACACAGACTCGGCACAGCGTGGAGGAAGTGGAGCTGAGTGGCCCTGTCCTTCACCAGCTAGTAGTGGGGTGAGGGGAGAGAGAGAGAGCCTGTTACATAGGGACCTCTCCGCCCAACCAAAACCAGCTCCAGGGCTCAGGACCTCCATGGGGTTGGACAGGGAAAGCCGCCCCTTCCTGAAACCTGTGTTGCCCGGCACAGACCGGGTTTGTAACTCGGACAGTGTCTGCGGGGAGCGGAAACCTTGGCCTGTGTGGGACAAATGTCCCCACCTTGGGGTGCCAGATAACAGAGGAGACGTGTCCCCCCATTGGGGGTGAGGGATTGTCTGGGACAAGACCCCCCTGCCTGGGTGGGGCTGGAACAAGGAGCAGGAGAGACCCGGTGGCAGCGCAGTAACAATTGGGGGATTTTTGTACCTCATCTCTGCCCTGGAGGTGCTTCTGGATCATCTTGATGGTGTCTTCTTCAGGGTACACCTCCTCCTCCTCCTCCTCCTCCTCATGGGCACTAGGGGTCTCTGCACCAGGGAGAGAAGGAGAAAGTATAATCCCTTCTGCTGCTGCGGGGATGCAGTGGACAGAGAAGGCTCGATCTTTCCCCCTTCTCTGTAAGGAGCCCCATGGCAGCGAGGGCCCCATCCTACCCCTGCGAGAGACGCCCTCAGCCCCATGAGCCTCAGGGCCCCAGGGCAGTCAGCCCCCCCCACATGATCAGTGGAGGCTGGAGCTCCGCCGACTCCACTCAGCATCCCCTGCCGCGGGAAGTGGCTGTGCCCCTCCCCCCACTGGTGTTAGTGGGGCTCACATGGGTCAGTCCCGGCACCTTGGTGAGCCAATGGGAACAGGGTATTACTAGTCCCCCACCGCCCCAGTCCTCCTCCCTTTCCCCTGGGTCTCCCCTCACCTGCAAAGAGGGAGCCTTCATCTGCAGACCTGTCAGACCCCACGGAGGAGCTGCTGGCCCCTCGGGAGTAGGCGGAGCTGCTGGTGTATGTCCCACAGTCGCTCATCTCCTGCTCTGGGCTGGCAGGAGACTCCTCAGTGGCCAGGGTGGGGCTGGCGGGGGGCTCCTCAGTTGCCAAGGTAGGGCTGGCGCAGGGCTCCACAGTTGCCAGGTTGGGGCTGGCGCAGGGCTCCTCGGTTGCCAAGGTAGGGCTGGCGCAGGGCTCCACAGTTGCCAGGGTGGGGCTGGCGCAGGGCTCCACAGTTGCCATGGTGCTGGATGGCTCCTGCTGGGCCCTGGGGCGCAGCTCCTGGCTCCTTGGCTTCCTTTGAAGGAAGCCCCAGAGCTGCCTTGCCCGGCTCCTGCCCTCTCCTGGCTCCCTCCTCCATAGCTGTACCCGAGGCCACCTCCATTTGGGCCCAGAAGGTGCCTCAGGGTCAGCTAGGGGAGCTGTCTTCCTCCTCCTAAAGCATGCCAGGCAACTCCTCTTTTTAGCCTGTCCACAAGCCTCTTCCCCGCCCGTGGGGACAGAGGGGCCACTCTCTTCCTGGGAAAGCCGGATGCTCCTTCCCTCTGGCTCTGGAGCCACCTGCCCGGCCTTCCTCCTGAGCATCTGCCTCAGCCGCTCCATCCTGGAACTGAGTGGGGAGCAGCCGTGAGTCTGGCTTCAAAGCAGCCTCTCATGAATGGGGCCTGCCTGCTCCCCGGCCCACCTCCCCTCTTCTGAGGCAATTCCTCCTCCCCACACATCCCACCCCAGGGCACAGGAACCCTCAACCTGGGGAACAAACTCTGCCAAGGGACGGGCTGGGAGCCCTATTGGTGGGATATTTCCACCACACTGGGGATGGCTCTGGAGAACTCCACTTACTTACTCTAGATGGGATGGAGCTGGATGGCAGATGCTCGGTGTTGGTTCTTCCTTTACCCTCCTCCTCGATCTCCTGCACCCAGGTGGCCTGTAAGGGGTGCTGCAGAATCCCCTGCCAGCAGGGCAGGGGGTAGAAGTCGGGAGATTGAAACTGACTGTGAAAACAAGGCAATGTTTTATTGCCAGGGGATGGATAAACTCAGGCCAGCAGCCAGGGGTTCACAACACTGACCGACGGCCAGCAGGACACCTCCCATCTCAAGGTCTCCTAGTACCTCACGCACATTCCTGAAGCGTGATGGCCCAAGGGCTGTAGGGGAGTGTCCCGAGCCCCACTGATGGAAACAGAGGCCTTGGCAGGAGAAGCCGCTGCCTCAGGGTTGCACTGGGAGTCAGGGATAGAGCCCGGGATGGAGCCCAGGAGTCCTTTGTCCAGGCTCCCGCACTAACCGCTAGAGGAACACTCCCTTCCAGAGCTGGGAAGTGCCAGTCTCCCTGGCTCCCAGTGTGACCTGTTGTAGTGACTGACGCATTTGCTACTTGTCCCCCATTCAAGCCAAGAACACATCTCTGTGTTGGCAATCATGAGTTAGACCTTCTCAGCACCCCTCCGTCTCCCCCAGCTGTCAGGTATTCCTTCAATTATGGAGGCTTGGATGCTGACAGGGCTGGAATTTGTTACTGGCTCACTGGGTGTTTCTAGCCAATGAGGGTCTCAGTCTATCCTCAGAGGCCCACACCCCCAGACACTGAAGATCAGGGTGGATTGATTTCATTCCAAATGTTTTGTATTTGTATTTTTGAATTATTTTCCTAATGAAAAATTGACTCTCATGAAATTCTTAGTGGTGGCCGATGACAGAACACAGAGCAATGGTCTCAAGTTGCAATGGGGGAGGTCTAAGTTGGATTTTAGGAAAAAGGTTTTCACTAGGAGGGTGGTGATGCCTTTGAATCTGCTACAATAGAGTCCCTTATATTGTACTTAGAGCCTATATTTTTTCTTACCTTCTACACAGATGACGATTTCTTTCAAAAAAATCCACACAGATATGAAAAAATAAACGCACAGAATGTCCTCCACACCGACTGTCTCTTGGTCCTCTGAGAGAGACCACGAGATGGAGACTTGCTGCAGCAAGGCTACAAGGCGTCTCTGAGGTTCCCCCTGCCCTGCATCCCTGTCCTGCCTGGCTGTTGTCAAGGGAGCTCTGTGAGGTCACAGACACCTCATCATCTTTGCCCAATAGGCTGAGTTCCTGCCGGAGGCCTTTGTGAAGTCACTGCCACACCCACCTTTCCCTTGCAGGCCTGATGTCTGCCCCTGGCCAGCCCAGTTGGATGTTTGAGCTGCACCCCGGATCACCCCACTTGGTCATTATTGATTCTGGGGAGCAAGCAGGCTACCCAGTAAAACAGCAGAGTCTGTTCCTCACCAGGTGTCAAGTATCAGAGGGGTAGCCGTAATCACTTGCATGTGAAGAAGTGAGGTTCTTACCCACGAAAGCTTATGCTCCCAATACTTCTGTTAGTCTTAAAGGTGCCACTGGACCCTCTGTTCCTCACCGCACACTGAGTTTTTCATAGAAGCATCAGTTGTGAAACAATTCAATCTCCTAATGTGGCCTCCATTTCACGGGCCATGAAATTTCACACACTTTGCACCATATTAAGCCCAATTGCTTGTAATTCACTAAAAGGCACCTTCCAGAATGACAACCATATATATGTGTCTAACTACTTGCTGCTGCCGGAGACGTTGTGATATGAGGACACCAGGAAACAGAGAATCCACCTTTTCCCTGGGTAATTTGTTCCAGTGCTTAGTCTCCCTCACTGTCAAAAAAGTGTGTCTTACTTCTCCTTTGAATTTCTCTGGCTTCAGCTGACAGCCCTTGGTTCTTGTTGTGCCTTTCTTGGCTAGATCGAATTAGCCCTGCCCCATGAAATCCGATCTCCTTGTCCTGCTGGGAGCCCCCCAGCCAGGAGAACCCAGTAGGGGACTCCTAGCTTCTGGTCTCCCTGTGGCTGTAGCCAGGGCTGGGCACTGGGCTCAGGACTTTCATGCCCCTCCCAATTCCTGTCGGCTCTCAGGGTACCTGGGCTCAGGGCTTCTGCCCGGCATCTGCAGCTGGGGCTCAGGGATTCCCGTGCAGTTCCTTCTGGGGCTCAGGTGTCCATTTTTCTGGATGCCCCAAAAATGATAGGAGCCGAGGTGCTCCCAAGTAGTAGGTAGGAGCTGAGGTGCTCCCAAGAGCAGGGACCCACCTGCATATCTGGGAACGTCCTCTAGCTTCAGAAAGGTTGCTGGCTGCTGCCCTTGGAGCCCAGGTCTGAAGGCAGCACGGAAGTGAGAGTGACAATGTTGTGACCCCCCCCTACAACAACCTCTGAACTCCCCCATTCTCCCATTTTGGTCGGGACCCCCATGGTTATAATACCATGACATTTCAGAGTGAAACACTGAAATGGCGACATTGACTAATTTAACACCCTCTGGCTTTGAAATTGGACAAAGTGAGCCCTGGATTTGGTAGGGACCTGGCTATTATGGAAGTCCTAGCAGGTTTGCACTCCCAGTTCTCCTGAAAGGCCATTGAGAATTCATGCTGCCTGAGAAACTTCCCAGAATAAGCTACCAGGACTGGGGGCAATTGAAAGAAACCAACCAAAGCCTGAGCTAGGATGGAGAGCATTGATCCAAGCGGTGTTTGAACCCCTCCACCCCCACCTGCCTGCCTGCGGAGAAATGGACAGAGGGGAATTGATTTCTATTTGTGAACTTACTAAAGACCATGGGCTTCAGCATGAGCTGTATAGCCCATACTCTGAATTCTTGGATAAACAGCAAAGTTGGCTTTTTAGAAACCTTTCCCCCCAGTGCTCTGTATCCACTTTGGATTGTGCCCAGCAGAGGCTGGTGGAGGGGAGGGGAAGGTAGAGGAGGCCATGCAAATGTTGTGGTGTCTGCACTACCCCACAGACACACACACGGGACCCTCTGTTGCTTCACACACAGCAATGCACAGCATATTAGCCAGGACAGTAAATTATTTGGCCATAACCTACAAAATCCTCAGTGTCGAAAGTACAATTTATCTAGAAAACAATGGGAGGGAGGGGTTAGAGAGTTGCAGTAACCACCTGGATTTCCAGTCTCTGGCCAGGCCCATCCCCCTCTCCACAGTTTTCACTGATATCTTCTCCAAACTGGTCCTCCTGATATAATCTGAGGTCACATCCTGGCCTTTAGGGACATTGGCAGGATCTTCACTGTTCCCAGCTGCAGCATCACCCTTGTTATCCTGCCTGATAAGGATCCAGCCAGGGCTCAGCTAAATGGCATGGTTCATGACAGGCTCTTTGCTGAGGCCCTTGACAGCGCCCAATCGAGCTCTGAATCGGATGAGCACGTGCAGGTGCATTTCCTGACTTTTTACTGGAATCCTGGACCCTCTCATGCTGCTGCTTCAAATGTTTCCTTCTCTCTCTGCGCTGAGCAGCAGAATGCTCATTGCCCTTTGGCTGTGCGACAGACAGATGTCTAGTCCTGCTGCTCGGAAAGAAACCGTATTCACAGCTCTAATCCTGGCACATCTTGATCAGAATCTTGCCGTGCTCCTCTAAGTGTATTTGTGATTGGACGTGCTTCTTGCTAGGGGGGATTTTCAGATATATGAACGGCATAAAATAGAGGGAAAGACAAAGAGAAGCATCAACCTGTCTAAGAACTTGAACAATATTTGAAGACCATCTATTGGTGTCTAACTACCTCCTGCTACCGGGAGATGCAACTGGTATTTTAACGACACACATATGCCGCCTGTGCCTGACCTGAGATTCAGAGCTCTGAGGAATTCTGTCCCCTTGTCTTCGCAGAATAAATAAACCCCACCTCCAATTACCCCTTACATAATCCATTTGAGTTCAAGAAAAAGAGATCTCTCTCTTGCAAAAAGTTTGTTCCAGTGCTTAGTCTCCCTCACTGTCAAAACAGTAACACGGATACCCCTCTGATACTTGTCAATACAGTGTGGCTAAGAAAACAGGAGATGGGCTTAGCCCATTAGCCCAGTGACTTCAGCCGAGCTACTCTGTGTGCATGAGAACAGTATGCGGTCAGCACCGTTGCTGAAATTAATATGAGCTGTATGCCGATGGCGCTGAAGTATCTCGTTCCTATTTCGGATTTTTAGTCTAGATAGAAAGTTACCTGAAAATAGCTTGGGTAATTCCTAATTATTAAATAAACTGCTCTCAATCCCGCCAGTTCCTTCTGTCATGTTACCTGCGTCAGGGGTTTAAAAAGTTACATTATTTAAATTAAATATACAGAACCCAGGAATTTCCAGAACAGGTCCACTAAGGATCTATATTTTCACTGTGGTATTCATTACAGTATGCTTCAGAGTTAGGTGCAAACCATCATCATAAGCATTATGGATTCACATAATGGAGGGAGTTTCCCCCTCGGTCTATACAGTAATCTGCATCAAGCCCCATGTCCCAAAGCCTGAGGTTTTATATCTTTAAACATCTCCATTCCACTGTAAAATACAAATATTCTTAATATTCATACCTATGTCAAATCCTTTTTTGGATGATTAAGCAGATAGTTAGATAGAAGGGTATATGAGGACAGATTCGACAGATTAATTACATGGCTCCAATCTACAGTGACTTCAATGGAACTATGGCCCACTTACACCAGCTGAAACTTTGACCCATTAATTCCAACAGCGCTATACTGACTGACACCATTTGGAGATCTGACCCATTGCTGGCTAAGGGGCTGTTGGAGGCTATTGGAATTGAAATCCTATTTTTGGTCTCAGAACAGGCACCGTGAGGAAAGCGCTTTTCACCCTTCCCACAGACTCGTCCCTGTTTTCCCTTCCTCCGAATGTGAATTCTGAGCTGCGGAGAATATCTGAAGACCACGGATGTATTGGATCTGATTTAGGCTGCACATATTCTGTATATAGACTGAGAACTTCCAGCCCTATGGAAGTCATTCCATGCCCTTAAACCAGTAATAAAACCACTTAACAAAATTCTTGGCATTTAAGGAAAAGTGAAAGTCTTTTCGACTGACTAAGTTACACAAAACATAAAAGATTCGACATCCAAATGCCTTATTTTCCATTTTCTCACTTACTCTGTTTTGTTCTTACCAAAATAAATATCCCCAACAGTCAGGAAACTGTATTTTATGCTGAAGCAAAAACAAAAGAAACACGGTTGAAATAGCCAAAAATCAGAGTGCAGAAAAATCTAACTTCAAAAGAATAATCAGAGAGAATGTTTATTCCACTTCGGTTGGAGCCATACTTGTGAGACTTACCAGTGGAGAGAGCTATTTCATTCTTCTCTCTAAACACTGGCGTATTGATGATACAGAGTATTTATATTTGCTTCAGTGGCCATTAGGGACAGCACCTCAAGACCCAGAATCACAGGCGAGGCAAAAATGAGATCCTTAAAAATCCTGTACATCCTTTTGGAGATTGGGGATAATCCCAAAGATTTGTTGTCTCCAATAGTTGGGCATAAGTTCAAGTGTCCTCTGTATTCTCCTTCTTTTAGTTTCCAGATGAGCTGTCCCCATTGCCTTGAATCAGAGCAATTCTCACTGGTAGCCCCATCGCTGCCAGGAGTACATTGTGACATATATTTGATAACAAAGATTTTAATCTCAGTTGGCATGTTCTGTATCTCTGGACTAATGGCTAGATGAAGAATTGACATTGTTCTTCACACAGGCAATATGGGACCCCAGTTTCCACAGATCATTTCGTGGCCTGGAATAACATGAGCAGAGTGGCTAATAAGTTTGTGTTCCATCCCTGTTTTTCTCCAGAAGTGAGACAGCAGTGAAAGTTAACACTACAGACAGAAGCTGCATTTTCTATCTTTGCTGTTCTTGACTTTTCCTTTTTGTGTTTGTTTGTCTTCTTTTGTCTTCTAAAAACAGGATCCGACTTCAACAACAATAGGAGCACTAATAACAGTTCCAGACCATCTCAACTAACTAAAAAGTGAGAAAGTCAAGCAGTAGGCATGAGCACAGCATAACCCTGGGAAAAGTAGAGAGAGCTTCTGTCGCTGCTGGCTAAATAAGCTGGGGGTGGTAAAGTAAAAAAATTGGTCCTTTCTTTCTTAGGCCCTCCTGAGTTCAGAGAAACAGAAGACTGCATTAAAACAAAATACTAGAGCCCATCAGTTTCTACTTCCAACTGGAACATCCCCAGGGCCCTGAAATGTAGCTAGCTGCTTGGCCCATGTATTCCGTTAACATTAATACCGCAATATATAGAATCATAGAATATCAGGGTTGGAAGGGACCTCAGGAGGTCATCTAGTCCAACCCCCTGCTCAGAGCAGAACCAATTCCCAACGAAACCATCCCAGCCAGGGCTTTGTCAAGCCTGACCGTAAAAACCTCTAAAGAAGGAGATTCCACACCTCCCTAGGTAACCCATTCCAGTGCTTCAGCACCCTCCTAGTGAAAAAGTTTTTCCTAATATCCAACCTACACCTCCCCAACTGCAACTTGAGACCATTACTCCTTGTTCTGTCATCTGCCACCACTGAGAACAGTCTAGATCCATCCTCTTTGGAACCCCCTTTCAGGTAGTTGAAAGCAGCTATCAAATCCCCCCTCATTCTTCTCTTCTACAGACTAAACAATCCCAGTTCCCTCAGCCTCTCCTCATAAGTCATGTGCTCCAGCCCCTTAATCATTTTTGTTGCCCGCCGCTGGACTCTTTCCAATTTTTCCACATCCTTCTTGTAGTGCGGGGCCCAAAATTGGACAAAGTACTCCAGATGAGGCCTCACCAATGTCAAATAGAAGGGAATGATCACGCCCCTCGATCTGCTGGCAATGCCCCTACTTATACAGCCCAAAATACCGTTAGCCTTCTTGGCTACAAGGGGACACTGTTGAGTCATATCCAGTTTCTCGTCCACTGTAACCCCTAGGTCCTTTTCTGCAGAACTGCTGCCTAGCCATTCGGTCCCTAGTCTGTAACAGTGCATGGGATTCTTCCCTCCTAAGTGCAGGACTCTGCACTTGTCCTTGTTGAACCTCATCAGGTTACTTTTCGCCCAATCCTCTAATTTGTCTAGGTTCCTCTGTATCCTATCCCTACCCCCCAGCGTATCTACCACTCCTCCCAGTTTAGTGTCATCTGCAAACTTGCTGAGAGTGCAGTCCACGCCATCCTCCAGATCATTAATGAAGATATTGAACAAAACCAGCCCCAGGACCGACCCCTGGGCACTCCACTTGAAACCGGCTGCCAACTAGACATGGAGCCGTTGATCAGTACCCGTTGAGCCCGACGATCTAGCCAGCTTTCTATCCACCTTATAGTCCATTCATCCAGCCCATACTTCTTTAACTTGGCGGCAAGAATACTGTGGGAGACCGTATCAAAAGCTTTGCTCAAGTCAAGGAATAACACATCCACTGCTTTCCCCACATCCACAGATCCAGTTATCTCCTCATAGAAGGCAATTAGGTTAGTCAGGCATGACTTGCCCTTGGTGAATCCATGCTGACTGTTCCTGATCACTTTCCTCTCCTCTAACTGCTTCAGAATTGATTCCTTGAGGACCTGCTCCATGATTTTTCCAGGGACTGAGGTGAGGCTGACTGGCCTGTAGTTCCCCGGATCCTCCTTCTTCCCTTTTTTAAAGATGGGAACTACATTAGCCTTTTTCCAGTCATCCGGGACCTCCCCCGATCGCCATGAGTTTTCAAAGATAATGGCCAATGGCTCTGCAATCACATCCGCCAACTCCTTTAGCACCCTGGGATGCAGCGCATCCGGCCCCATGGGCTTGTGCTCGTCCAGTTTTTCTAAATAGTCCCCAACCACTTCTTTCTCCACAGAGGGCTGGTCACCCTCTCCCCATACTGTGCTGCCCAGCGGGAGCTGACCAGTCTGGGACCTGACCTTGTTCGTGAAGACAGAGGCAAAAAAATCATTGAGTACATTAGCTTTTTCCACATCCTCTGTTACTAGGTTGCCTCCCTCATTCAGTAAGGGGCCCACACTTTCCTTGACTTTCTTCTTGTTGCTAACATACCTGAAGAAACCCTTCTTGTTGCTCTTAACATCTCTTGCTAGCTGCAATTCCAAGTGTGATTTGGCCTTCCTGATTTCACTCCTGCATGCCTGAGCAATATTTTTAAACTCCTCCCTGGTCATTTGTCCAATCTTCCACTTCTTGTAAGCTTCTTTTTTGCGTTTAAGGTCAGCAAGCATTTTACTGTTAAGCCAAGCTGGTCGCCTGCCATATTTACTCTTCTTTCTACGCATTGGGATGTTTTTTTCCTGCAACCTCAATAAGGATTCTTTAAAATACAACCAGCTCTCCTGGACTCCTTTCCCCCTCATGTTATTCTCCCAGGGGATCCTACCCATCAGTTCCCTGAGGGAGACAAAGACTGCTTTTCTGAAGTCCAGGGTCCGTATTCTGCTGCTCTCCTTTCTTCCTTGTGTCAGGATCCTGAACTCGACCATCTCATGGTCACTGCCTCCCAGGTTCCCATCCACTTTTGCTTCCCCTACTAATTCTTCCCGGTTTGTGAGCAGCAGGTCAAGAAGAGCTCTGCCCCTAGTTGGTTCCTCCAGCACTTGCACCAGGAAATTGTCGCCTACACTATCCAAAAACTTCCTGGATTGTCTGTGCACCGCTGTTTTGCTCTCCCAGCAGATATCAGGGTGATTAAAGTCTCCCATGAGAACCAGGGCCTGCGATCTAGTAACTTCTGCTAGTTGCCGGAAGAAAGCCTGGTCCACTTCGTCCCCCTGGTCTGGTGGTCTATAGCAGACTCCCACCACAACATCACCCTTGTTGCTCACACTTCTAAACTTAGTCCAGAGACTCTCAGGTTTTTCTGCAGTCTCATACCAGAGTTCTGAGCAGTCATACTCCTCTCTTACATACAATGCAACTCCCCCACCTTTTCTGCCCTGTCTGTCCTTCCTGAACAGTTTATATCCATCCATGACAGTACTCCAGTCATGTGAGTTATCCCATCAAGTCTCTGTTATTCCAATGCTTCATTCCAATATTCCAATATTTCATTTTTTACTAATCAGTATTTTCCAGTGTAGAAAGCACTGGGCTTCAATTGCAGCAAGGGAGGTTTAGGTTGGACATTAGGAAAAATTTCCTAACTGTCCTGGTAGTTAACCACTGGAATAAATTGCTTAGGGAGGTTGCGGAATCTCCATCATTGGAGATTTTTAAGAGCAGGTTAGACAAACATCTGTCAGGGATGTTCTAGATGGTGCTTTGTCCTGCCATGAGTGCAGGGGACTGAACTTCTGAACTCTCGAGGTCCCTTCCAGTCCTATGATTCTATGATTGATCCAATATTGTGCTCTAATATTTTTCATTGAAACTTTATTAATGCAAGATAAAAAGAACCCCTGTGAATGGGGTTGGGTAGCGGGTCAACTCTTGAATCCCGGAGGAACTTGCATCTGAGTGTGCTTCAGTGGATTTATGTCCTCTCACCATTAATCACAATGGGCTAAACTCTATTATCCCTTGGCTCAAGTCTACCTAGCAGAGTTTAAGTGTAAGGCATTTCCATGGGGTAGAAAGTATCCTAACTACAGCGAGCCAAAATTCTTTGGCTGAAACTTTTTTTCAGAGAAAAGTGCATATTCAGCTACACCAGAATGTTTGCCCAATTGTATTGGGTTCTTCGGGATGGAAAAACATCAAATAAATCCATTTCCCCACTGCTAAACCTTGCTGTTCAGTGTCCCACCTCTGCATGGAGGGGTGAAAGTAAAGCTCTAAATCACTGTTGGTGAGAACAGGCTTGTTTGCATTGGGAAGTTATTCCTGAGCAAGATAATATGTGAATTTAAGGCACTAGAGCTATCCAGGTATGGACACACTTAATTTACTGGATTAAACTAAACCAGAAAATGGCATTCTTATTTGGCTACGGCTACACTACGGGGGGGGTGGGAGGGGGCGATCCATTTCAGATACACAAATTCAGCTACGGGGATAGTGTAGCTGAATTCGACTTATCTGATCCGACTTACCCCGCTGTGAGGATGGCGACAAATCGATTGCCGCGGCTCCCCCGTCGACGGCGCTTACTCCTACCTGGGCTGGTGGAGTACGCGCGTCGATTCCGGGATCGATTGTCACGTCCCGACGAGACGCGATAAATCGATCCCCGAGAGATCGATTTCTACCCGCCAATCCGGGCGGTAGTGAAGACAAGCCCAAAGGCCATCTAGGGAGTTACATTAAATAGCTGTAGAGTCAGTTTCCGTGTCGACCAGCCCTAAAGCAATAGAATTGTGTCAGTGGTGAGAATAGGGCTAATAAGTATATAGCAATGATGAGAAAAAAAAGTGTATGATCAAAAGAACTCTGTGAATAACTGATTTCTTGGTTTGCTGGCTAGTCTGAAACATAAATGAAAAACTTTAGGTTCTGGTTGACCCAAATTGATTTTTTTTTCAAAAATTTCCATTTTTTTGGCTGACTGACAAGTTGAATGAAATGTTTTGTTTGATCCGTTGCAGTTTTTAAATTGTTATATTTTTTAATAAAATTGAAGTAAATTTTGAAACAAAAAGTCTTTTAAATGGAAAACTTAAAATATTTAGACCTTTTAGATTTTTCTGAGATTTAGATCAAAGCAAAACAATCCAGCTCATTTGACACACATTCATAAAATATTTCTGTTAACCCAAATCTGCGTTGCTCAGAAAAAAAGGATTTTGGTTCAACTCCCCTCTCCCCCCAGTTCTAATGAACACTATATCGTGATACCCAAAGTAAAACTATTCCAATTCAGATTAGTCGTGAGGCTCACATTTTCAACAGGGAGGGTGGTTAACGGCTGGAATGAACTACCATGGGAAGTGACGGTTTATCCAGCTAGAGCGGCTGTGAAATCAAGACCTGATGGCTCTCCGGAAGATACACTTAATAAAATGCCAGTTAATGGGCTTAATACCGAGGATAACTGTATAGGACTGTGACCTGAGTTATACAGTCAGACTAAATGATCTCATTGTCCTTTCTAGCCTTTAAAATCTATGATAAATGTATAGTGTTGCTGTAAGTAAACCTATAAAATCACTCTATGGCATTGACAACGAGGAGTCCTGTGGCTCCTTAAAGACTAACAAATGTATCACGATAGTTTATGCCCAGATACATTTGTTAGTCTTTAAGGTGCCACAGGACTCCTCGTTGTCTTTGCTGAAACAGACTAAGACGACTACCCCTCTGAAATATATGGCATTGGTGGGAGTAACATTACATGAGCATTATTATTGATACTACTTCATTAATTCATTAGTATTGGGCTTAATCCCAACCCCATTCTGTTAGGTGCTGTACCAACATATAACAACACAAAACAAAAAAACCCAACCTCTGGCCAAAGGAGCTTGTAATGTAAGCTTAAAATAAGAGACAACGATACAGATGACAAACAGATGGGGACCAGCACAAGGTGACAACAAGATGATTGAGAATAAAGCTGTATAACAAGTATATAGAGCCTTGTCAGAATTTGATTTTTATTTTTTTTATCATTTTAATTGATAATATCGATGTTTATTTTTAAGCCTTTTTTATTTTAAATGTTTAAACCTTTACAATTGCGGGAAATCATGGGGGATCAGACAATGGGAGGTCAGACATTTTTTTTAATGGCAGTCGACACTGAGATTCAAAAAGTTAAAGCTTTATAACTGTTAAAACACAAATGGTCAACATCACTTGTCACAATAGATAAAACAAATATCCTCTAATCAAACTCGAATACATTCTGAAGCTGCAATTTTTCTTACTTTGCCTATCTGTACATTTCAATTATTATTGATGGCAACATTTTTTTCATTGGTTTGTGTGCATATGGTGAAATCAGTATTTACCAACATTTATTGAGAAAAATTTACTCCTTCCCAGCCTAAGTATATACAATAACACTGTTAAGAGTAGATGTATGGAGCACTAGTATGAATATAGATGTGATCAATATAAAGACAAGTGCAAAGTACTTCACTCTAGAAGAGAAAATCAAATGCATAATACAATGTGGGGAATAACTGGCTAGGGAGAAGTGCTGCTGAGATGGATCTGGGAGTTCAAATGGATCACAAGTTGACTAGGAGCCAAAAATGAGGTGCAGTTGTGAAACAGGCTGTCTAGGGGGGATTACCAGGTATGCTGTATGTCAGACCAGGGTGGTGCTGGTTTGGCTCTGCTTGGCACTGGTGAGGCCTCAGTTGACGTTCTGTGTCTAGGTTTGGGAGCCACGCTTTAGGAAAGATGTGGGCGAATAGGAGAGAGTCCAGAGGGGAACAACAAAAATAACAAACAGGGTTTACAAAACCCGATTTATTAGGAAAGGTTTTTTTAAAACGGGCATTTTTTGTTTTGAGACAAGATGACTGAGGAGGGACCTGATAATAGTCTTCAACTACATTAAGGGCTGTAACAAAGGGGATATAGATCAATTGTGGCAGCCCGTATGAGGCCCAGACACTAAAGAGAGCAAAAGCATTGAATTCTCATAATGTGAGTCACATACTGAGCATTAATTGAAGTAACACATTAAGAAATTAAACCTAGAACCAAGTTCATTTTATTTTTAATCTCAGATAACCTTGCAGGGCACCATTTCAAATAGATTAGTGGTCAAGAAACAAGGAAAGGTGTCTATTTTCCAACAGCCACATAATGACAGGACATTAGGTAACATTGTTCCTCTCAAGCAATTGTAAAACATAATTTCCACATGCTACATCAGTTCTTTGAGTTTCATTTAATTCTTGTATGACATTTGTGACACACAAATCAGGGCACCTTGATTACTACGTAGTAGACCATATTACGATCCTTCGTCCAATTGTTCTTCTCAATTGACTGGAATTGGTGAACAAATTAGCTGGGAATGTTTTTCCAGCCTATCACCCTCTTAAGAGCATCCTTAACCTCCTTGTTCCTCAGGCTGTAGATCAGGGGGTTCATCATGGGGACCACCAGAGTATAAAACACAGCAGAGATTTTCTCCTGTTCCAGTGAGTAGTTGGAACTGGGCTATATGTGGCTTAAGCTCACAGGTCCATAGAACATGGTGACAGCTGTCAGATGAGAGGCACAGGTGGAGAAGGCTTTGCGCCTGCCCTTGGTGGAGCAGATCCTCAGGAGAGAGAAGAGGATGTACAGATAAGAGATTATGACAATCAGGAAGGTGGACATGGCAATAACCCCAGAGAACGCTACAAGCAAAATCTCACTGATGTGGTTATCAGAGCAAGCGAGCTTCAGCAATGGGTTAGTGTCACAAAAGTAATGATTGATGACGTTGGGTCCGCAGAATGACAACCTCAGCAAGCCACATGTGTGGGTCAGTGAGTTCATGAGCCCCCATACATATGAGCTGGCCACTAGATGAATACAGACTCTCTTAGACATAACAGCGGTGTAGAGCAGAGGCTTACAGATGGCTACATAGCGGTAATACGCCATCACGGCCAGCAGGAACCCTTCTGTGGTCACAAACACAAAAAAAGAGAAGTGTTGAGCAATACAGGCAGAGTAAGAAATGCTTTTACTCTCCAGTAAGAAATTCACCAGCATCCTTGGAGCAAAGACTGAGGAGTAGCAGAGATCAACAACGGACAGGTTACTGAGGAAGAAGTACATGGGGGTGTGGAGTTGGGAATCAACCCTGATCAACACAATCATCCCAAGATTCCCCACCAGCGTAAGAACATAGATCACCAGGAACGCCGCGAAGAGGGGTATCTGCAACTCCTGATGATCCGTCAGCCCCAGGAGGATGAACTGAGTCACCATGCTGTCATTGCCCTCAGCCATTTATACGGGGTGCATGAAACCAGACCTGCCGGGATAACAAGAGTGAGCAGCATGGAAGAAGGAAATTTCATGCCATGAATTAAATCTGAATGACACCACGGGGCTTGAATGTGGGTAGTGAATATCTTACAGGAAACCAGCCGCCGTGATGTCTGGGAAGAGCTGGGATGGACCTTTCGATTTACACTCCCTTTTTAACAGGGCTGAGATTTTCAAGGCTGTCTAGGAGATTTAGACATGCAAGTCTCCATAAAATTGACTGGAATTAGGCATCCAGTTCCCGATAGGGAGTTTCCGGATTCATGTATATTATCCCAAATTTTCTCCAATGAAATATACCTGGCATGGGTTTGAGTTTGAGCTAGCTCCTTTATATTGTCTGCTCACTGAGGGTAAGTTAGAAAGCACTCATACTTTAAATCCTTTCAGATTAGGGTGACCAGACAGTAAATGTGAAAAATCGGGATGGGGGTGGGAGGTAATTGGAGCCTATATAAGAAAAAAGACCCAGAAATCGCGAATGTCCCTATAAAATCGGGACATCTGGTCACCCTATTCCAGATAATCCTTTTAGATGACTACAATGTCTGTTATGTCCCAGTCACTTGGTTACTGCTGCTTCATAACACATCCCCCGGCAGTGTTGCTAATCCCAAGCACTTGAAAACCATTATCATGCTTCCAAAAAATCATGCAATTGGCTTAAAATCTTGAGATCTCTTAAAAATAATACACAAAGGGTTTAGAGAGGGGGCAGGAAAGTGTAATTCTGTTTTGTGCAAGATTTTTATATTTCAGAATTTGGTTTAGGAACAAACCCAAAGTTTTTGAAAAGTCTCTGGAAAAGGGAATGGATCCCTGGAGTCATGGACACTGACAATTTTGGATGTTCCCAGCCCCCAGGGCAATCTGCATGTGTATCTGCTCCAAGGCCATGGACTCTGGAAGCTCTGAGGTTGCTAGCAGGCCACTGGGCAGGTTGCAAAGGAGCTGGGCAGGTGAACTAGCGGAAACCAGGCAGGATTCTGATGTAGGCAGAGTTTCCTCCATTCCGTGGTGCTGCAGTGAAATTGGCCCTTCTTGACGAAATGTTCCAATTTCACTCAGTCAGCAAATTGCAATGGAACAATGTTTCTGGGCCCTGGAGACAGTCACGTTTTCAAGCTTTTCTTAGCAACCCTGAGGGCTAAAAACATACTTAAAAAAAATCTGAGATTCTTAACTGATCACATGACTGAAGGAGCTGAGGCTTTAAGAGACGCACCAAATACCATGAGAATTGGTAACTGTGCCTTCAATCTATGCTATCCTTGCTCTAGGAGATTTCTGGCCCCTTGTCTCCAGTCCCAATTTCTAACACCTTCTAGTGGTGCACACTGCCAGGACCTTCATCTCTCTAGGTCATTCGCCATGACACAGGAATATGATACAGGCGGGAAATGGCGAAGGAATAACATTGGCACAGAAGCAACAATGGAAGGCTGTGTGCAAGGCTCTGAAGGAGGGAGGGAGGATGCTTAGAAGAGGGAGCATAGGGGGGATTACATGAAGCCACAGGTGAGAGAATGAGATAAAAGGAGAAAATGCTGTATCAGAGAGGAGTGTGAGGAGAGTGGAGAGAGAAAGAAGGAAGAAAGAAGGCTGAAGAGACACGAAGGCAAAACTATGTAACACCTCAAAAGTGAGGCTTTCTCCATTTGCTTCCTTCTTCTGGCTCGCCCCGTCCCCATTTAATCGAACACAAACAGCTTGTTTTCAATCCAAGCCCCTTCACAGTCTATCAACACCATGAGGCTCATCTGCTATTGCAATGTCATCTATCGCCTCTGCCCTCCCACTGCTTCCCATTGGTTACAGTTTTCAAACAAACACGACCATGACTGGGGCTGCCGCAGTGCAAATAATTACTGTTATTTCCCCCTTATGGTTAGAGATCGGCCACACCAGAACCCACTGGATCCAAGTGTCCGTCCTCCCCCTCCCCCTCCCCCACTCACACACATACACAACACTGGATAATGGTCAGACTGGCAGTAGGGGCACTAGACTGAGATAGTCCTTTAATTCCTGGCTCTGCTTCACACTCCCTCTCTTACTATGTTTTTCCAGAGAACTTAGTACAGTGGGGCATTGACCTCTAATTGATAACACGACAACCATAAATACAAATTTTATAACCCCAATTTAGCTCTATAATTGGCTGAAAAGCCCAGAATCTGAAAATCCTCAAAGGTTGAAGAAGTCGGATCTGAATCTGATTCCAGATCTGAAGTGTGTAACTCAGATTCATCTTTATGTATAATCCTGGATTCTTACCTAAGATCCATCTGGATCTTTCGGGGTCATCCATGAACCATGTCCATTGCCACTGTAATTTACCCTGAGACAGAAAAATGAACAAACGAACAATGTCTGTCTCAAGTTGCAATGTTGACTGCGCTAACGTCACATTTCCAAGTAAATGGAGAAAATGGAAAGTTATGTCCAGGAATCAGAACTGAAGGAAAATAGCTATCCCACCTCCACTGAAGGAAAGAAGTATTGTATCATAGCTACTCATGGAAGAGAGTGTTCAATCACTCTTTATCCCTAAGGGATCATGTTAGGGCACCAAACACCTCATAGATTCACTTCTGTGGCATTTAAGGATCAAGTCTCTGAAGTCACACCTACAATTATAGTCTCAAGCCAGGCACAGAGGGGCTCATTACAATGCCCTCCTTGGTGCTCTAACATGCTAAGTAGATTTGTTTATTTGTCTTTGCTCAGTTTTATGGAAAGCTCTTGCTGTTTTGCTAAGTCACAGGAAGAAGTCTCAAGAGCAGTGTAACTGGAAAGGAATGGCTCAGTCTTTCTTTCCGTCGGGAGCACTCAGTGAATTCAGCGTCAAAGTTAGGCTTAAAAGAAATCCAGATGTGTTAAACTATGGAAAAAGCACAGTTACAGGAAACAAACAACTGTAACTTTGTTCGTGTAGATGCCAAGCAATCACCCTACCCTTACAATTAGTGCCTAATAGTGCCTTACAATTTCCTGCCCCTGATTGGGTCAAACTGATTTTTCATACAGTTTAAGGCCAGAAGAGGTCAATGTGATCATCTAATCTGACCTCCTGCATAACAAAACCTTGCCCAATAATTTATGTATCGAGCCTATAATTATTATTGTTTTGTAGCTCTCACACATCTTTTAGCTAGATATCCACTTGGAATGACTTCAAGTGACAGACAATCTACCATTAGCAGGAGTGTTGTGAGCAAGACAAGAGAAGTAATTCTTCCACTCTACACAGCTCTGATGAGGCCTCAACTGCAGTATCGTGTCCAGTTCTGGGCGCCACATTTCAGGAAACATGGGGACAAATTGGAGAGAGTCCTGAGAAGAGCAACAAAAATGATTAAAGGTCTAGAAAACATGACTTATGAGGGAAGATTGAAAGAATTAGGTTTGTTTAGTCTGGAAAAGAGATGACTGAGAGGGGACATAAGAGTTTTCAAATACCTAACAGGTTGTTACAAGGAGGAGGGAGAAGAATTATTCTCCTTAACCTCTGATGATAGGACAAGAAGCAATGGGCTTAAATTGCAGCAAGGGAGGTTTAGGTTGGCATGAGGAAAAAATTCCTAATCGTCAGGGAGGTTAGGCACTGGAATAAATTGCCTAGGGAGGTTGTGGAATCTCCATAACAACGGGGTTCCATAAAGAACTGTATTAAACATATTCATAAATTATCTGGGAAACGGGGTAAACAGTGAGGTTTCAAAGCTTGCAGATGATACAAAACTACTCAAGATAGTTAAGTCCAAATCCGACTGCAAAGAGTGACAGACGGATCTCACAAAACTGGGGCGATCACCCAAGGAAATGACAGATGAAATTCAGTGTTGATAATGCAAAGTAATGCACATTAGAAAATATAATCCTAACTAGACATACAAAATGATGGGTCTAAATTAGCTGTTACCAGTCAAGAAAGGGATCTTAGGAGTCATTGTGGATAGTTCTCTGAAAACTAGGTGAAGTGGTGGTTCAAAAAGCTAACTTAATGTTAGGAACCATTAGGAAAGGGATAAATAATAAGAAAGAAAATATGATATTGCCTATATGTAAGCAGAGTCAGGATGAGTTCTACCCTGACATCGGGTGGTGAATTATGGCGAGTGTGGAAAAGAACTCCAGGGGCTGATCTTGTTTGCATAGACACACCCACTCGCCTGGCATGAAACAACAGCAACTCAAAGTGGTTCCTTTGGCTGGTGTGGGATCCCCAGTTTTCTCTGTTATTGGGGCAGGAAGAATAAAGTTTTGTTATCCTGATTCTGTGAATCAAGCCCAGTGGAACTGTTGTATGACAGCAGGACTGAGTGAGTCCTTCACCATTACCTAAGTAGCACTTGCTTGACAAGGGGCATGGGTTACAAAACCCAGTGAATAGAGAGAGGATGGGGATAGGTATTTGTACTGGATGGTATGGGCCCTGTCTAAGGATCTGAAACACCAATTGCATTATCTCCTCTCTCCACTGTTGAATGTCAGAGCTAACTTTGATTCCATTAGTAGTCTGGTTACAGGCTGCTGAGCTGAATTCACTTTGGGCCAATGGTACACTAGCAATGGGGCTCCCCTACTATGAGCTGAAATCACAAAAGAGCTAAAGTTATTAAGAGCTGAGATCACTGAGGCTGTGTTAACTAGTGGGGGAGCCTGAAGCTATATTGCTAAGCGGCTGGCGGAGCAGCTAGCAGAGTGGAGCATCGCGGGGATGGTTGGAGCAGAGCGGAGCAGCTGCCAGAGCAGTTCGTGGGACGGCGGGAGCAGTTCACGGGACAGCTGGTGGAGTGGAGCGGCTCATGGTGAAGGCTGCGGCGGAACCCCACTGAGAGGCAGCCGGTCGGCCTTGGATCATGTAAGGTGCCCCTTAACACCCTGCGTGCCCCCCCTTGAATTCTGGGGCTGCACTGACCAGGGATAGAGACTTTGGAGGGTTGTTGGACTTTTGGGACTTTGGTGATTCTTGGGTTGCTGGTTTCAAGAACCAACGGGAAAGGACACAGCCCAATTTGCGGGGTGGGTTTTTTGCTCATGGTTTGTGTTATGAATCCTGTTTGTGGTGTTTTTCCAATTTAATGCTAATGTCGTTTAACTCATTTTATTAAACATTTTCTGTTACATTCAGACTCCGTGCTTGCGAGAGGGGAAGTATTGCCTCTTAGAGGCGCCCAGGGGGTGGCATGTAATTGTCCCAGGTCTCTGGGTGGGGGCTCGAGCCGGTTTTGCATTGCGTTATTAAAACGGAACCCCTAGATACAGAACCCGTCCCTTGTTGCTGCCAACTTAGATGGGCAGAAGGGTTACATATATATAAATACATTGTATCCTCAGTCCCTGAATACTTTGTGCAGTTCTGGTTGCCCTATCTTAAAAAAAAAAAAAAAAACATATATTAGAACTGAAAAAGTCCAGAGAAGAGAAATAAAAATGTCCAGAGTTCGAGCTTTATTTTTTTTTGAGAAAAAGCTGGTTTTCTGCTAAAATGGTTGATACATAAGAATTTATGTGTATGTGTGTAATAACTCCATAGGTAAGGGGAACATTTTCCGAAAGTTTTAATGGTGAATCGTTCTTCTTCAGAGAATTGCAACCTTTCAAAATCGCCACCAGCTCTCATAATTGTCGACAGGAATAAGGCTAAAGCTGCCTTTAAGCAAAGAGGTCCTCTTTCAATATGACCACCACCTGCCATTACTTACCAACAGCAGTAAAGTCAAGCTGCCCTCACAGAAGCTAGTGGTCCACGTCAGCACAGAGAGCAATTATCTTTCAAAGGTCATATGCACCTTGCTGTCCTTGAGAATAGAAGATGCAAACTGTTTTGAAAGAGGACAGTTCCTCTTGGTATCTTCTGAAGAAGAACTTTTACTCGGGAAATATTTTGATTCAAATTGGGAGCTAGGGACAGGGCATCTTTTGGGGAGAGAGAGTCACCATCTTTCACACTCATTTCTACTTTGGTTCACAACCCTTTGGATATGTTACCATTCTGGGAATGTGGTCAAGCACATCTTCTTTCCCAGGCTAGATTTGGAATAATGTGTGGATGGGTTGATGCCTCCAGCAGGTCTTTGGTTGAAACTTGTAGGTTACTTTTACAGTTACAAAAGACAATTCTCTAACCTAAGACTTGTCTTTCAGATCTTCAGCTTTGATGTACGTGTTTCAAATTAGGAAGAGTACCTACAGCCTGTAATACAAGGGAGCGGGGGCGAGAAAGGAGAAATCTAATTGGAAAGTTAATGTGAAGAACTGGTTGAAAAATTGTTGACTACACTATTTTCTGTTGAAAAAAGCCAGTCAGTCTAAACTGAAATGTTTCTTGGAAACATATTGGTTTGACAAACTTTTTTTGTCATATGTGACTCAAAGATGGATGTTCCCATTGTCTAACCATTCCTGCTTCTTTTTGAAAAATGCTCCCTGAGGCCACATTTAACTGAGGTATCATTTTATGTGTCTCTTTCATAAAAAGGAACTGCACATTTTGAATTACATTCATACCATCTATCTCTGAATGGCCTCCCAAGCTTTCCTTCTGCACAGACGTGAGTGAGGTCTCCATATTTCACTCTGTGAGCAGTAATCTCTGGTGAGATGCTAATGCCTATAGTAACTCTCTCTTTATTGTGTTTCTAGGGGAGGGAAAATTGCTGGGAAACGGTGCCTCTGATCAAAAAGTAGACACGCTTAGCTCAGAGAGCGCAGACCACACTTCTTGAGGAAAAGGGGACAGGGAAGGACTAAGTGCTGGGAGAGGGAAACACAGGGTTACAACCCCAAAACGGGATTGCATAGGTACAGTCCTGGGGTTGGGAGACAGCTCCCCAAAGGACCAGCAACATGCAGAGTCATTGGTGAGCTAATGCAGCCTGAATCAAAAAGTAACAAGAGGTTGCCCTGGAGAGGCAGTTTGACACGTATCCCAGGAGAAATGAGAGAATATTCATGCACATACACCTCTACTCTGATATAATGTGACCTGATATAACACGAATTTGGATACAACATGGTAAAGCAGTGCTCCGGGGGGGCGGGGATGTGCCCTCTGCCGGCTCAAAGCAAGTTCGATAGAATGCGGTTTCACCTATAATGCGGTAAGAATTTTTCGCTCCCGAGGACAGTGTTATATGGGGTGGAGGTGTATATTGTTCAGCATGTATTTTTTTTATTTGTTAAAGACTTAAAACAAAATAGACACTTGAAGTATTAAAGTGCTTGATTTACAGATCCTCAAGCTAGTCCAGTTTTTACCATCTCATGATCTAGCTCCACCAGTCCTGATTACAAGAGATGTACATGCTTTGCAGGAGACCAGGTGAGGGTACGTTTGTGTCCAGATGTGTTTTCTATTGGCTGAGTTGGCCACTGCACTTGCTTTTGCTGTTTTGTTGTGGATTGTGTTTCTACTCATCTGTAGATCTGTGTTTCTACTCATCTAAAGCTGGCACAGATGTCTTTTAGGTCTTCAAAGTCTAAAGACAATGAATAACGTATGGGAGGCACAGGAAACTGCAGTGGAAGAAACCTAAACTAGGACGGGGATATACAGAGGAGGGTAAGGCAGTCAGGCATAAGGATGTTCCCATGGCTGAGGGGCTAATCCTAGATTTGGTAGACCCAAATTCAAGTACTTGTTTTGTCAAAGACTTCCTGAGTTATCTTCACAACTTGCTTTATCCCATTGGGCCTCAGTCCCCCATTAGGGGAATGGGGACAGTCATAATTCCCGACCTCACAGGGGTGTAGTGAGGCTAAATACATGCAAGGTTGTGAAGTGGGCAATTGTCATGCTACAGAGGAGTATGTGAAGGCAATGGATCAGTACATCGAACTTTCCAAAATTCCTTTGAAAAGCCCAGATTAGCTGCTTCAAACAGCAACTCCCAGGGTGGCCTGAATGCACTGGCTTTTACCTAATGTTTAAACACAAAGCATACCTGGACATGGGCAGAGATTGGCTTATTAGTTAATATAAACACTTTATTATTACAAGATCACCTCCGGTTTAATTTGCTGGTCATTCTGCAGTCCAATAGGCCCTTAGTTATCCAACACTGGGTAATGTGATGTGTCATTGCACAGTGAGTTAAATGCAGGCAAAAGCACGGCCATTTCTTACACTGCCTCATCTGGGAAGTTGTGAAAACGTGGCTGAACTGGGTATGGCTTTTGAGTTAAAAATCCATCTTTTCCCTATAATGATTTGGGCGCATGCTAGCTCTGATCTTCAGACTGACTGGAACAAGGGGGCTCTCCAGTAGCTAAATATCTGGCTTCCTTTAATTGCAAACGTGAAAACCGCAGAGAAAAGAGGGAGGACGGGTTTTTAACTATTTGGACCGTTGCATCTATCATATTCCACTTTTGCATGCTAGGTTGCTGCGTGAGCACACTGAGCACTGATCCCACGGCAGGGCTGGTCCTGCATTCTCCACTGGCCACTGTTACAGGAAGCGTTCGAAGTATGCGCAGACCAACAAAAGCATTTGGAAAGAGGCTGGTCATCTTATTTGTGCACATATATTCCAGAACAGCCTTTGGGGTAGATCCTGCTGAAATGTAACTTGAAAGGGCTTTCAGTTTGGGGTCTCTTATGGGATTATCCCGTGACTCGTAATCAAAATGTCTTCTTCTTTGGTGACTCTTCTATTTTTTGATGGGTGGTAAACTAGCTTTGGTGTGAAGTTCCTCTGCCAATTTCTGTGCACTCTTCAGAACGTTTTGAAATCCCTCATCTGACCGGTAAGACTGTAGGTATGACTTTGCTTTGTCCAGTTGTTCCATTGCTCCAGATATATCAAGGTCAACACCTTAAAGTCTCTTCCTTACAACATTTATTTCAAACAGTATGTCATGCCACCACACTAAGCCACACAGAAATTTGAAATTATGTATTTTTCTGGTGATTCCATTTCCCTCTGCCACTGTTCTCCCACGAACAGTTCCTGTCATAGCATTATCCTCGATAATGGCAACTATGGCATCAAACTCAGCCATCAGCTCCACAATTTTAAGGAATTTCTGTTGTTTGGCACATGCAGCTGTTCTGAAGTGCCACGCAGTGCTAGGATTTGGGTAGCAAGCATTCTCACAAAGGCAATGAGCCTTTTCAGAACATTTTGCCAGTAAATATACTCGGATGCAATCTTCTCTTGATGCTGATCATCTATGGTGGCCTTTAAACTTAGTCTCATCTCAAGTTGTTTCCACCTATGGAATACTCTCTGGTGAATTGCTGTCGTCTCATGGCATGCCAGATTTCTAGCCAGATTTTTCAAGTCCTTTGTTCCTGTAGAACCCAATGTGGCTGGAACATTAGCCTGGAAGAGTTTGCAACAAAAACAGTATGCAACATTCTGGATTTTTGAGTGCATACGCCATGGCCTCTCCACTTTGTCACCATTGGGGATTTCACATCAGGAATGTGTTGGATGGAAACTTCTATTTTCATTCTCTTTGGAGGACATGAAGTTTTTTACTTGGTTTGGCGCATGCAGTAGAAGGAAGTCCCTCAGGCTACTGCTCAAGTGGGTCCACAGTCCTGTATCACCTAGACTTAAGGAACTAAACTCAGCAGCAGCTGTTTCTTGCGCCTCCACCACACTCTTCTCTGATCTACACTTTTCTTCACGAATGTGCATGGTTACATCCATTTGAGATGGAGATATGGATGCTGCAGTAGCTGCCAGGTCACCTGCACTCTGACTAACTGGAAGATCAGGCATCTCCTCACCACTCACACCTCACTGGGGCCAGAAGGCTCACCGTGAATATTTGTGTCTGTGTATCTCAGGAGAACTCCTTCCTGCTTAGATAGAAAAGCTTCCTTTGCTTTCTTTCTTTTTCTGAATGCTGCCCCAGGGGGGCGTTTTCTTCTTTCACTCATGACTGCTGTTCTGTGCCAGCTATAGTGGCTCTCAACACTCAATTGAAGGGGACAAATAAGCAGGCTGGTAGCAGGGCCTGAGTGAGGGAAGAAATCAGCCTCTTAAGGGCCTAACTGGCTCCTACTATTTCAGTTGACCACCTGTTCTCCTCAAGTAGGTTCAGGAAAGCAGCAGGAAACAGGAAGCTCCCTGACAAGCTGATGTTAATCAGTCCAGGCTCCTGCAGGTGCTAGAGAGGTGCATAAGAGGCTCCTCCTCCTTTCTGTCCCTGCAACTCCTGTTACTTTCCGTTATTCTCCTCTCACCTTTTCTCCTGACTGCTTGCACTGTGCAACCTAGGGTGCCAAGATTTGGGGGCGCCGCTGCCAATCAAGATGCTGGCTGCAGATCGCGGACTGTAGGAAGGGAGGATGTGTATGATAAGAACCACGCTCCCAGTGAATTGCTCTCCTGCCCTTTAGAAAGCCAGCAAAGGCCTTTGCGTGTGACTCGATACAGATAGGTACATTGACACAGTAATGGCTCCTTTCCCTTGTAGCCCCCTGCTGGGGCTGAGCTGTGCTGTCAGTGCGGTGCAGCTGGGGCCGGCTTGCATGGCATGCTCGGAGAGTGGGCGGGCTGCAGGATTTGCAGGCGGAGGAGGCTCTGCTCCCTGGGGAGAGATGGGAGGGATGGCCCCTTCCTCCAGCCCAGCACGCCACCATCTCTGTGCATCTGGAGCAGGGAGAATACATATGCACCAGCAGCAGACACCTTTTCCTACACTCTGGGTCCTAGTGGTGCCCCCCCACAGTCTGTCACCTGAGGCGGCCACCTCAGTTCACCTCATGGTAAGGCCAGCCCTGTCCTGTGGGCATGGAGAACCTAACTTCCATTGAGGTCAGGCAGGGAGGCTGGATGTGCACATTACAGGAAATAGACAGTCAGGACAGCATAATCCACAGAAAAAAACCCGTATTGCTAATTGCAACCCAGGCTGTCACTGGGTGGCTCTTTGTCCTGCCTCTCTTGGCTAGCGCGTGAGCAGAGCTTGATGAGACAGCTGCTGCGGCTGTGGCAGCATCTCAGCGCCTTTCCCGTCGTCTCTCTTCTGGCCGTGGATGCTCGACTGCAGCAGCTCCACAGAGGTCCCAGCCTCGCTCTCTAATGTCCATTCTCCCCTTGCTCGCATGGCGCTTCATGGACCATTGAGTAGCCTCATGAAAACATCCCAGTTGTGGACACAGGCACCAGCCACCAATTCCCCAAGGCAAAGTCCCCTTCGGACTCCAGGGAAACAGCCTGTGTTGTCTGGAGCGCAGGGTTTGGCCCATGGTGACTGCAGACACTGCACCGGCTGCACAGCGACTCCTGTGATCCCTCTAGCCCATCAGCACTCGGCTCTCCCGCATTCTGCTGAGCGGCTGAGATCTGGGGGAACAGAAACCCTTTGTTAGAGACGGAAAAATCTCCCCACAGGAACACTCTGTCAACGGCTGCCAGAGGCCTTCCCTGTGAAACCCAAATGCTCAACCCCTCGGATTCCCACAGGGGAGATCTCAGCTCATTCACTTGTCACCCATGGCTGCAGTCTCTGATAGGGGGAATGAAGAGGGTTTTTTTGCCAATGGTCCCTTCTACAGTGCCCATAATGGGAGGAGGTTTGGCCTTGTGATGTGAGGCCCGGGTCTGAGAATCAGGGCTCCTGGGTTCAGCAGCTCTGGAAGGGGGCGCAGTCTAATGGCTGGAGCTGGATTGGTTGACACTGAGTGAGAGGGGCTTGTGCTGAAGGACCCTGGCTCAATCCCCACCATTTCCTGTGATGTTTACATGTGGCCATGAATGTACTTACCATCAGTATAGGTTGTTTAGCCTATTCCTGACACATGTGTGACATCTGCTGCTGGCCATCCCTGAGATGTAGGTCCTTCATCCACTCAAGGACATGGTATATCAAGGTCAATCCAGCAGCTCCCATCTGGTCTTCACCTCCTAATGGATGGCGAACTTTAACCTGACCAGAGAAAGACAGGGTGGTGTTCTTCAGGAGAATCTCCTGGAGCTCCCGTCTCCGGTGCTCCACCTCACGCCCCGGCACTCTAAGGGTTTTCCAAAGATACCACTAATCTCGGATAAACAAAGCATCTGAGATGAGGTCAGTGTGGGTGGATTTACTGAGCAGTCTGGTTCTAATGGAAGAACAGATTTCTCCCCTGCTCTAGGGAGATTCCCATAGGAAAAGTCTCTGATGGTGGGGGTGGGGGCAATGCAAACCCCTCAACCCCTAGAATGGCAGGAAATTAGGACTCGAGGAGTTAAGCGGTGTCTCTGTCCTGCTGGAGGGAGCAGATCTGGAGAGCAGAAAGAGCACTAGTGGCATTGTAGGAAAGACAGTGACTTCTACCTGTGAAGGTGGCTGAAGCTTCTTGCAGACATTAGAGTCCAGGATCCTTACACCTCCTTTGGGGATCCTTTTCCTAGGAATAAAATAAGGACAACACCATACAGAGAATGATGTTTGAATCCCAGGTCTGGGATCCAGGGAAAAGGGATGATCTCAGCCAGGCTACGTACCAGGAACCTGATTTTTGTCCCAAGAACCACAATTACCCAGATGAGGTTTTCTTCCCTATTTGCTTTCAGGTTATTTACTCATAGTATTCATTTGTGTGCTTTGCCGTGCTTCCACTCTCTGCATCTGTTAATTGGTTTAAGTAACATCCTTTCAGTTTTTGCTTCTGTTTCCTCTTATTACAGTGTAGTAACTGCTTAGCACTTTTAAAAAAAATCAATTAGAAACAAAATCCTGATCCTACATTCAAGAGGAAGGTTTCTGAGAATTTGGCTGCAGAACTTTAGTGTCTGCATATTTCATTCACTATTATTTATTCGGGTGCAGGTCTGATGCAATCTGCCCACCCAAGAATGTCCATATGAAGCACGGGGTGCCCTTAGAATACCTGTTAAAAGAGAAGAAAAAAGTAGATTAAAAGTTGGGGAAATCAACCAATGCATCAGCACTTCTCTGCATCATTGAAGCACCAGTCATGGGAGTGAAACAGGTTCAAAATCCCCATCGTTTTTTCCCACTAGACAGCCATCCAAAAAGAAAAAGGCCTTCAGCCAATTATTTCCTTACACTCTGAAGGGGTGAAATTCAGTCCTGTGCGGACAGCCAGGGCAAGCTCTGTGCATCACAGCGGGTTTAAGTGGCACTTCACTGCACAGGGGCTGTGAGGTTTCAGTGGCAGAGTTTTCCTCCTGGATTGGAACAGCCGGCTGGAATCCTGCGAGGTACAGAGCAGAGAGAGGTTTGGGCCACAATGTTCACCTCAGAGGCTGAGCTTCTGCAGATTTTTGGGACGTTCCCATCTGAGGAGGATGCTTTTGGCCAGCCCCAGTTCAGAGCTTTCAGTCACCTCAAGCGGTGATTCTCTGGAACAACTGATCTAAAGTAGCTGAACTTGACAGGCCTTGCCCCCATCTCCGACACCCCTTGCACCTCGCATTGCCCTCTAATAGCCCCTGTCCCTTCTCTTGATCCCTGCCAAGCTCAAATACAGAGCCTAGCTCACGCTCCTCCTCCCTTAGACCCTCCCCTTACATGACCCTCCCCTACCTCTGACAGACTGCTCACTGTGCCCTTCCCCAACTCCTGGAGGAATCATGGCTCCTCAGAACAACCTGGGAATGGCTGGTTCCTACCTCTGTGTGGGGTGCGTGGTTTTCCGGCGAAGCATCACTGAAAGCCAGCACGTCTGGATTTCACAGGGTGAGGCGATGGCTCCCCAAGCTGGGCCAGCTGCAGGCTGCGTTGCTGTGGACAGATCCCAGACATTGGAAGACAGAGGGGGAGGAAGCCCCTGCTCATTTCCAGTTCAGAGATCCCCATCGAAGACGGGCCACGAGGGGAGGAGAGAACGAAGGGCAGAAAGTGAAGCTGCCTCTATGGGGAGGGCACTCCTGTAAAACCCAGTCCAGTTCCCAGATCTCCTCCGCATTTCCAGGTGTGACTTTGGAGAGGTCACTTCATCACCTTCATTCCCTGTCTATAAAATGGGGGTAGTAGACCCCCCCACAAGCAGGAGGAGGGAGGACAGTCCCACTGTCTGTGAGGGGCTTGGTCACTCTGGGCACGTATTGTGCCAGACTGAGGGAAGGGACCCAGAGATTTCTCCCTAGAGCCAGAGGACGAGGATGGGATTAGAAGGTCAGCCAAGGGGGATGGGTCAGGAACTGCTCCAACAGACGGGGCATAGGGATTGATTCAGTGCCAGGGACTTGGTACCTCCCTTCAGCAAATGGCTTCCCTCTTGTCATCAGCAGTCTGTATAATATCTGACTCCTTCCTAGTGTCCTCGAGGGGCTCCCTTCGTTCTTCTTGAATGTAATGGATTTGTTGACCCAGGTCAATAGCTGGGAAGTTCGGAGAGGCCATTAGTAATGTGGCATGAAATCAGTGGGAAATCTAGAGTTAGCAAAACAAAGGTGTCATTGGCCTTTGGAAATTTGGAGCTGATCTGTCCTCTCAGCCGAAGGTACTCGTGCACAGAGGGATGAAGCATGCCATCTTGGTCAGGTGATCTATGAGAGTCAGTTCCATCATGTGGCCATTTGAATGAGTGAAATTCCTGGCAATGGCTGCCATGGATGGAGCAGGGTCTCCAGAGTCCTGAGATGCCAAGAAGTTAGGTACGTGGTGCCTTGGTGAAAGCGCAGAATCACGTGAGTCAAGCTAAGTCTGAATTTCGGCCCACGTCTGGCAACACCAAATAAAGCAGGCCCTGGTACTCAAAGTAGATGTGTCTACTTCCACGATGAATGCTGTGCGACAGAATAGATGCAGTGGTGAAGGCAATTCTGGACTGTTTGCGGGCTTGTTGGAACTTGGATGACCAAACGAATGCGGCCATTTTGTGGAGGAGAGCTCTCGTGGGGGTTACTGGCTCTGAGAACCCTGGGCCGATGCAGCAGTAAAGCTGGTGAACTCTAGGAAGCGCTGCTCTTCTTGAGGACTTCAAACTTTATCCCATTTATGAATGGCTTCCACCTTATTTGCATCAATCGTAACACCTTCTGGGGAGAGGATGTACCCCAAAAACTCTGTGGAGAGTTGGCTGGAGGTACGCTTTTCCAATTCTGTGTTGAGACCACACTGCCGAAACATCTCCAGGTACGGATGAGGTGTGTGTACTGCTCTGGGTTTTCAAAAAAGAGGAGTATGTCACCTCAATAGATGACACTGTCCCCAAATACATCACTGATGAAGGGTTGCAAGGTCAGGGGACCGTTAGTTAGCTCCAATGGCATATCAGACAGTTAAAATGTCCATAGTGTGTTTTGAAATCTGTCTTCCATTTGTCCCTTGCCCAAATGAGTGTTAGATTGGAAATCCTCGCAGATGAAGTTGGATGAAAAGCTTTGCAGATTTCCTGTGAGCCAACAATTGTGAGATTCACAGCAGGGGGTAATGGCCTGGACTTGGACAGTGGCTCTGGTTCTGTTTCTGCTTTGTTTATTCATAGATTCATAGATTCTAGGACTGGAAGGGACCTTGAGAGGTCATCGAGTCCAGTCCCTGCCACCATGGCAGGACCAACTACTGTCTAGACCATCCCTGATAGACATTTATCTAACCTACTGTTAAATATCTCCAGAGATGGAGATTCCACAACCTCCCTAGGCCATTTATTCCAGTGTTTAACCACCCTGACAGTTAGGAACTTTTTCCTAATGTCTAACCTAGACCTCCCTTGCTGCAGTTTAAACCCATTGCTTCTTGTTCTAGCCTTAGAAGCTAAGGTGAACAAGTTTTCTCCCTCCTCCTTATGACACCCTTTTAAATACCTGAAAACTGCTATCATGTCCCCTCTCAGTCTTCTCTTTTCCAAACTAAACAAACCCAATTCTTTCAGCCTTCCTTCATAGGTCATGTTCTCAAGACCTTTAATCATTCTTGTTGCTCTTCTCTGGACCCTTTCCAATTTCTCCACATCTTTTTTAAAATGCGGTGCCCAGAACTGGACACAATACTCCAGATGAGGCCTAACCAGAGCAGAGTAGAGCGGAAGAATGACTTCTCGTGTCTTGCTCACAACACACCTGTTAATACATCCCAGAATCATGTTTGCTTTTTTTGCAACAGCATCACACTGTTGACTCATATTTAGCTTGTGGTCCACTATAACCCCTAGATCCCTTTCAGCCGTACTCCTTCCTAGACAGTCTCTTCCCATTCTGTATGTGTGAAACTGATTTTTTCTTCCTAAGTGGAGCACTTTGCATTTGTCTTTGTTAAACTTCATCCTGTTTAACTCAGACCATTTCTCCAATTTGTCCAGATCATTTTGAATTATGACCCTGTCCTCCAAAGCAGTTGCAATCCCTCCCAGTTTGGTATCATCCGCCAACTTAATAAGCGTACTTTCTATGCCAATATCTAAGTCGTTGATGAAGATATTGAACAGAGCCGGTCCCAAAACAGAGCCCTGCGGTACCCCACTCGTTTTGCCTTTCCAGCAGGATTGGGAACCATTAATAACAACTCTCTGAGTACGGTTATCCAGCCAGTTATGCACCCACCTTATAGTAGCTCCATGTAAATTGTATTTGCCTAGTTTATCGATAAGAATATCATGCGAGACCGTATCAAATGCCTTACTAAAGTCTTGGTATACCACATCCACAGCTTCACCCTTATCCACAAGGCTCGTTATCCTATCAAAGAAAGCTATCAGATTGGTTTGACACGATTTGTTCTTTAGAAATCTATGCTGGCTGTTCCCTATCACCTTACCACCTTCCAAGTGTTTGCAGATGATTTCCTTAATTACTTGCTCCATTATCTTCCCTGGCACAGAAGTTAAACTAACTGGTCTGTAGTTTCCTGGGTTGTTTTTATTTCCCTTTTTATAGATGGGCACTATATTTGCCCTTTTCCAGTCTTCTGGAATCTCTCCCGTCTCCCATGATTTTCCAAAGATAATAGCTAACGGCTCAGATACCTCCCTATTTGTTAAAATCAAGTCTAGAACAGCTTCCCCCCAGTAGCTTTTTCAACCTTCTGAAATAAAAAGTTGTCTGCAATGCAGTCCAAGAATTTGTTGGATAGTCTGTGCCCCACTGTGTTATTTTCCCAACATATATCTGGATAGTTGAAGTCCCCCATCACCACCAAATCTTGGGCTTTGGATGATTTTGTTAGTTGCTTAAAAAAAAAAAATTGTTGATGGACTCTGATCTCGGTTTTGATCCTGGTGTGTCCCTGGACCTAGATTCTAGCACCACTCTTAGCCATTAGAAAATGTAGGGGTTCCTTTAATCAACCTCCGTCCCTGGACCTACTCCACCATTCTTGACTCGGACATCCATCAGTACTATAAGGGCCCTACCGCCAATCAAACCCCAACCACCACCCCTTGACTCCTTAAGCCCCACGCCTTGACCCGTAGTCCCTCCCACCTGTCACTGGAAGTCTTACCCCATGGGGGTGTTACTTCTGGGGTCAAGGTGGCCACATGACCAGAAGCAAGGTGTGTCATGTGACCCCTCTAAGAACTGCTCCCACCACTCTCTACCAATCAGGATGGGTTTCATCCCAAAAGGACAGCCCCGAGGGGAGATTTGACCAATCAGGGTGCCTTCTGGGGTGGGGTGACCTGTCTGGAAGTGGGCCGTGTGACACCTCTTAGAACTGCTCCCACCACTCTCTACCAATCAGGATGGGTTTCATCCCAAAAGGACAGTCCTGAGAGGAGATTTGACCAATCAGGGTGAGTTCCGGGGCAGGGCGACCCGTCCGGAAGTGGGCCGTATGACCCCACTAAGAACTCCTCCCAAGGCCCTCTGCCAATCAAAGTGCAGCACCATTACCCCATAAGTCCCAGTGCCAGACAGAGAAGGCCATCTCTTACCAAGGACATGTATTTTAGAAATCGTGGAAAGGCTGATGAGTGGAAACGTGGACTCCTTCACTACCCCTGGGAGAACTTTGGACTTTGTTTTAGCCCCGAGGTCTCTCTTTGTCCACCTCCTTAGAGGTGGAATACGATCACGGCTTGGGGAATCACCGGCGGACAAGGTGAACGGAAAAGACGTCGCACATGTAAATGAATGATTAAGAAGCGACGGTCGAGGAGGATGTGTAATGGGTTAGGAACTGGGGGTTGTGTAAATCTAAAAACAAGCAGTGGGGTGCTTACACTGAATCTTTTCTGAAAATCTCTCAACAGCTCGACGATGCCTTTCTAGAGGTCCTGGAGGCCCTAGAACAGCGTTGCATCAAGCAGCGAAGATGAACGACGCCCACCTTGTCTTTGCTCAACGCCGATACAAATTGTTGAAGAGGACTCTGAGGATGACGGCTATGAGTAGTTTAGGAGGAGGCTTGGCATAGAATTAACTGAGCCAGTGCCTCCCCGTGAGCATAAAAAAGTCATGCAAACTATTGTACGCATTGCTGTTTATGCTGTCCATAAACACTGCCTTAGGGAAAAGCCCCGTGGAGGGTCATCTTTTTTTATTTGTTATATAGGACAACCCTAGCAATTGGCTTTTAAATGCATGCGGGGAGGGGGGTTATTGAAAAGTATATGGCTGTAAACTTGGTTTGGTGTGTTTATAAAGCTGCTGGTTTGTGTGTGAGAGGGGTCTGTGCAAGGCATAGGTATAGGTTTTTTAAAAGTACTTGGTTTGTTTCAAACTAATAGGTTTTTTTTTACTGTGCATAATGTGATGTGTTTTTAAAATGGGTTTGAGGCAATTGGGGGAATAATACTAACTAACCCAAAGGCCCAAGCACACATGGCTTGGGGACAGAACAAGCATGGGCCTTTTAAATGCATGCGGGGGTTATTGAAAAGTATATGGCTGCATACTTGGGTTTGGTGTGTTTTCTAAAGCTGCTGTTTTGTGTGTGAGAGGGGTCTGTGCAAGGCATAGGTGTAGGTTATTAAAAAGTACTTGGTTTATTTCAAACTAACAAGGTTTTTTACTGTGCAAAATATGTTTTTAAGTGGATTTTAAAAGCAGTTTAGTTTTCTATTCTGCAAAATGAGATGTATTTTTAAAAAAAATAGTTTTGGGTTTTTTGTGGCTTGTTTGTTTTTTTGTTTTGTTTTTTAAGTGGTAGAAATAAACTCAAAACCTTTGTTTGTTGTACAGCCTGAAATGGATTATTTGTTTTAAAGCTGTGACTTTTTAAATAGAAAAACACCTTAATGAATATTTTATTTTTTAAGTTTACAAGACGGTTTCATGAGTTTTATAATAATGTTGTTTGCCCCGCAGTACGGTCAAAACATGAGAGATCCTTTCACCAGAGGAAAAATAAGTTCAAAAGAAAAAGGAAAGAGAGAGCTGCAAAGGAAAATTCATCATCAGTGATTGATGGATGGATGAAGCCCAGTAAATACATTTTGCTTATTGGTTTGGTTGTTCTGTGAGATTTTGTATTTTAAGTAAATACATAGATGTGGGTGAGAAAGATGGTAAACCTCAGTTTTGTAAATTGTTTTTTTTTTTTTTGTCACAACACCAGTTCCTTAGCGGCCACCGCCACACCAAACCCTGAGGAAACTGAGAGTGAAAACGCCCACATTCACAAACCCAGAGCACGCACCCTAGGGGCTCTGAATGTGCGCAGAACCACACACATTCACAAACCCAGAGCACGCACTCTAGGGGCTCTGAATGTGCGCAGAACCACATACATTCACAAACCCAGAGTATGCGCTCTAGGGGGTATGAATAAAAAACGAATGATTGAAAACTCCTGCGATGCTGGAGTTTGTCAGGGAAAAAAGGGTCACACGATTAAACTAAACACAAAGTACCTGGTTCTGTTAAAAATGTACCCCGGCAAAGCTCAATTCTTTCTAGAAGCTTTTGAGGATGCTACCAAAAGACCTTATGGCTACCTGGTGGTGGATTTCAGTGCTTCCACACCAGAAGCTTATAGACTAAGAACTGGTCTTTTCCCTCCAGACTGGCCGGCGGTTTATACTTTGAAAAGAACAACAGCCGGGTATATAAAGAGGTGAATTATTGGCAGGCCCCTTTTTAACAGCCGGGGCTGCTGACCGATAACATGTCTAGCTGCGTGAAGAGAAACCTGGGCCTGCTAAAATGACTTAGCAAATCGTCCCCACAGCAAAGGAGGGCTATACTGTGTTAGGCCTCTGACGATCTAGTAGTGGCCATCTCAGAAACAGCGCTCATTATCTTCAAAGGAAACGTACCTTTAACACAGAATCAAGTGCGTGTGCTGAAAAAGACACGCATGCTTATAAAAACTTTATGTAATAAAAGGGCTTCACTTCAAAGAAAGAAGCATCTGGTGAAGCAGTCTGGGGGGTTTATCAGCCCTCTGTTAAGTTTTGCTATCCCTCTGATAATGGGGCTTTTAACTAATTGATAATGGAGTATGCAGAAAAAATGTACCTGGTGCCCAGCCGCCACTTGGAGCAATTAAGGGCTCCCCCTCTGGCAGAGGAAAATAGGAGAATGACCCCAACTCGCTTATTGGATGCTGAAATGAAGTCTGTTCTTCTAAGAACTGACTTAGCCGAATACGAAAAGGCTCAACTTTACAGCGCCGTGCTTCAAGGTACCTAATGTACGTGAGGCAGAGTGATGCGGATCAGGGAAAATAGGTCTGTTTCTACCAGAACAGGAACAGAGTGTAACTGCCAAACCCCCAGAAACACCAAAGACCTCAGACTCTGTTGCTCAGGAGAAGTTGGAGAACGTGTATAAGCGTTATAAGAAAAAGGCATTAGTATTGCTAAATAAGCTGGGCCAGGATACAAATCTCTCTTCGTTGAATGATAAAGGGGCTTTTGTGTATAAAGGCTCTGTGGCTAATGGTTCTAACATGCTCGACTTAGGCAGGGCCGTCACCCAGACGTGCTCTGTTCCTAGCAGACATGGACCTAAACGATGGGGTGTGTTTCTGAATGCCATGGCAGAACTGAACATACCCTCTTCCGTCATGGGCAATGAGACGTTCCAAAAGATCTCTGTTGGCCGCAAGACCTCGAAAGTCTCTTCTTAATCATACATTTACCTGAGCGCTGTCTTTTCCGTTCACCTTGTCCACCAGTGACTCCCGCAAGCCGTGATCGCATTCCACCTCTAAGGGGGTGGACAAAAAGAGGCCACCATGCTCATCGGGGTGTCTCACAAGCACTTTGGTTTTGGTTTGGGGTTCGGGTTCCGACGTATCCATCAACGGCCGGGCCAAAGGGCTCCCCTCGGTCGCTCCCTCCTCCTCCTTGGAACTGTTCCTGATGTAGCACTTTCTCTGCAGATGGTCAAAGACACTCGGGGCTAAAACAAAGTCCGAAGTTTTCACGGGGGTGGTGAAGGAGTCCACCTTTCCTCTCAGCAGCCTTTCCACAATTTCTAAAACACGTGTCGTTGGTAAGAGATGGCCTCCTCTGTCCAGCACTGGGACTGATGGAGTAATGGTGCTGCACTCTGATTGGTAGAGGGCCTTGGGAGGAGTTCTTAGTGGGGTCATACGGCCCACTTCCAGAAGGGTCACCCTGCCCTAGAATTCGGCCTGATTGGTCAAATCTCCTCTCGGGATGGTCCTTTCAGGACGAAACCCATCCTGATTCGTAGAGGGTGGTGGGAGGAGTTCTTAGAGGGGTCACATGGCCCACTTCCAGACAGGTCACCCCACCCCAGAAGGCACCCTGTATGGTCAAATCTCCTCTTGGGGAGGTCCTTTCAGGACAAAACCCATCCTGATTGGTAGAGGGTGGTGGGAGGAGTTCTTAGAGTGGTCAGATGACACACCTTGCATCTGGTCATGTGGCCACCTTGACCCCGGAAGTAATACCTCCATGGGGCGGGACTTCCGGTGACAGGTGGGAGGGACTAACGGGTCAAGAGATTGGGCTTAAGGAATCAAGGGGGGAGGGTTAGGATTTGATTGATGGTAGGGCCATTATACTACGGCCGGGTGCCAAGTCAAGAATGGTGCCGGAGGTTGTTTAAAGGAACCCCTGCATTTTCAGTCATTTCCATTGCCCAACTGCAGTAGGGGCAGCACTGGGCCAGGCTCATGTAGTGAGACCATGGTTCACACCTGGTGTGATGGGTCCCCTTTTGCATATGGATGGCACGTAGGCTAAGAGTGGTGCTAGAATCAAGGGCCAGGGACACACCAGGATCAAAACTGAGATCAGAGTCCATCAACAAAGCAGAAGCAGAACCAGAGCCAGTCTCCAAGTCCAGGCCAGAGGTCGAAGACGGGTGATCAGACCAAAGATGATCCAAGTCCATGCCCAAGCCAAAGTCCATAGACACGCCGAAGGTCAAATCCGGGTAGTCAAAATCCGAGGGGTTGGGGAAGATCAGGATGAGGAGGTAATGCTGGAGCGGGTGGATGGAGGGCCTGGAGCGAGGCTAGAGAAAGGCAAGGAGAAAACTTAGCCGGGGTTCATAACCAAAATCTGGAGCCAAAAAGGGTCATGCCAAAGTCATAGCCAGAGACCGGAGTCAATAGTCAAGCCAGAGTCAACAGCAAGGAAACCGGAGGGCAGGGCAGGGCAGGGTGGTACATGTGGACGGGAATGAGGATGACTTACTGGAGCCCTAGAAACCCCTCATCGGTGGACTCCCTTCCGAGCAATAAAAGAAGGACAGCAGGATGACCAAGATGTCTCTGCCCCTGGGGTCCAAGCCAAAGGGAGCTCCCATCCAGGCTATGTGTCAGGACCCCATCATCCCCCTGTTCATTTCACACTCACAGACTCTCTAGCCGGAGGGGAGAATAAAGGGCAGAAAGTGAAAGTGCCCCTGGGGGAAAAGCTCTAGGCTGGGACCCAGTCCACTTTCCAGATCTCCACCCAGGATTGTGTGACCAGGCCCACAGCCCTTCCTCTACGTCTCAGTTCCCACCTGCCAGATGGGGAGGATCCTTCCCCGCCCCAGACTCTTAGGGGGGAGTTTCATTCCACGCTGGGAAGGGTTCATATACCAGGTGGGTGGATTGGGCCCCAGGTGGGGGATGGTCAGACATTCGCTGCGGCAGGGGTGACATGTGCCATGGGAAGGTCTGAGCAGTGACGACAGGGGAGGGGCTCCATGTCAGGCCACCCCTCCCAGACTGCAATGCCTATAGAGCATTATCCCGGGTTCTACGGATGCTCTCATTTCTGGGCCAGCCCCACAGCCCGATTCTTCCGAACCAGTATCTGGCCTGGCCCCAGCTCCAGGGGTCGGGGTGGGGCAGGGTGTTGAGCGTGAGGTGCTCAGCCTTGGTTTCTCTCAGTGCTGTGGGCTCTATGGCCGCTTCCCCCAGCCAGGGCCGGCTCCAGGCACCAGCTTCTCAAGCAGGTGCTTGGGGCGGCCGGTAGGGAGAGGGGCGGCAGGTCCAGGTATTCGGCAGCAATTCGGCGGACGGTCCCTCACTCCGGCTCCGCCGAATTGCCGCTGCAGATTGCGATCGTGGCCGCGGCTTTTTTTTTGGTTTTCGCAACTTGGGGCGGCTAAAACTCTGGAGCCAGCCCTGCCCCCAGCCCTTTCCGCCCAGGCCCAGTGAGACACCCACGAGAACGAAGGGGATTAACGGCACCAGGAGCCAGCAAAATTTCCTCCCCGCCCCTCCCCATGTCTGAGGGACGGATTCTCCCACCCAACCCCCGAGCCGAAATCTTGTCTCTTCTCTAGTGACTCCCATCCCCTCTCCCACCATTGGGGAATGAACTCCTGCCCCCACTCCTCTCAGTTCCCCACTGAGAGCTGTTCTACCTCCCAACCCAGCTGGGGATTCAGCTCCGCTCCCCAGAATCCCCTCAGCCGCTCTTGCCCCCTCCATCTGAGGGGCTGGGAACCTCTGGGCAGTAGTGCCGGGGGGTGAGAGGAAGTGGACATCTTTCCCCAAGGGATCCCCCAGTCCTTAACATGATGCTATGGACAGGAGCTCTGAGGAATGGGGCACTTAAGCAGGCTCTGCTGACTGACTCGTCCAGTTCTCCCAGAGCAGGTGGTGGCTGAGATAACATGATCCCAGAGGACTAGGAACCGGCCTGAGGCCCGGAGGGGATGAAAGGCTCCGAGAGGTGGCTAGGGGAGTTGGCAGCCCCTAGCATGAGCAATGGCAGCATGTCATGTTGATGTGATGCCTGTTAGGAAATAGCCTTTTTGGAGAGCTGGGGCTGCCCTGCTTTGAGCTGCTCAGGGGACAAGCTGGCACCTACCAATGGCACCTGCCTGGGTTCATCCTCTCCTTGCTCCCAGGTCAGCGCATGGGGATGGGATGGGAGTGATTTTCAATGGTCTGGAGGTGAAAGGCCCTGGGGTTCCCTCCCCAGTTGAGCCCTCTTTGGTTACCTCGTCCCCTAGCAGCTGGCCGGCTTCCCCCAGAATGGAATACGTCAGCATCAGCCCAGCCCGGCTGACACGGAGCAGGGGGTGGTGTATGGCCTGCAGCGCCGCCTGGAGGAAAGTCCTTTTCTGATCTTCAGTAAATAGCTCTCCAAAGACCTAAAACCAACAGAACCAGAGCCCTTGCAATGGCTCAGAACCAGGCCCCAAATCCCTCTAGTGGATCACAAGGTGGAGAAGAGTCCTGAGGCAGCCAACCTTTGGGGTCCCATGGACCAAGAAACCCCCTTCAGTAAGAGGTTGCAGGCACTGAGGCCTCAAATAGCTCTTTCTGGAGCAGGTGCCATGGGATGCTGGACATGTGTCTCTGCACTCTGAAACCCAGCTCACACAGACAACACAGGACACTACTGCTCCCAGCAGCGATATCTCCTGCAGCTCACCCGCTAGAGGTTAGGGGTCTTTTAGGTCTGGTTCATTCCCACGCCTCACCCCACTGACATTCCCAGGAGCCTCACATACTCTGCTGGAAATAAGTAGCAGGCTCTTGCCCTGTGTCCATGACACACTCACTGCAGGGGGAGACAATTCCACCCCAGAGCTGCTGCAATGCACCGGCAGAGAGTCCTTACCTCTCCCACCCTGGCCAGGTTTTTGTACCCCATGGGCTCGGTGTCTTGGAGCCCGTCCCGGCACCACTGCTCTCTCCCCTCTGTGATGTTGAGCCCTGGGGGAGAAAGACACACCCATTGGGGAGGTTTGGCATTCCGCTTTCACTGCCGGTTTCCTTCTGGGTGCACGCTGGCCAGGGTCCTGGTGGCATCCACGGCCCAATGGAATCGCAAGGTCCATACCAGGCGGTTTAGTAGCAGAAGGGGGATTTGTTTCAGTCATCACAGTAATCCTGTGACTCTAACGGTCATTGTGCTCTGGGAGTGGGTGCCTGTCAATGGTGGTGTCTAATACTGAGAACCCCCCACACCCACTGGAGTCAGGATCTGGCCCTGACTACCCAACTGGTGACATCCTACAAGCTTTGTGTCCTTCCCCTGTGGTCCCTGCTCCTGCCCCTGCCCTGATGATGGGCTCTTTCCCTCCATGTGTCTCAATAGCTCCGTTCCTGTCCCCTCATGAGCTGGCTGCCCTGTGGGTGGGCTATTTCTCTGGGCTGGGGGACAGAGCCGGGCTCTGAAATAAAGCAGCCAATTTCCCTGGCAGTTTCACACTCATCTCACTAATTCAGAGAGAGGGGAAGAGAAAGAATCATCATCTAAGGTGGGATCGGTCTGAAAGGAGGGGGCTTCTTTCTGGAGGGTCCCATTGCCCAGCAGAGGGAGTCTCTAAGGAGGGGCCTTGTTTCTATTGGGGTTCCGCTTCCCCGCTACAGTGGGTCTAAACAGAGAGGCCTTAGTTCTATAGGCATCCCAATGGCCAGCTGGAACTAGTCTCCGAGAGGCTTGGTTCCGTGGGGTCCCATTGTCCAGCTGGCTTTCTTACCCCTCTTCTGCACCAGGAGCCTGTGCAGCCAATATATCCCACCCCTGGCTTGCGGACCGATGTTGTTGGCTGGGTGGGCTATATGGAGACCCAGCTGCAGCACGAAGTCGCCTGCCTTGGAGAAGTCGGAGGAGGTCTGGTGGAAGGAGGAGAAGAGGGGAATCCATCAACATTCTCCCTTCAGCTTTCCAGCGCCCCTGGGCCAGAGCTCTGCTCCCACCCCTCTGTAGGAGGCGCTGGGGGAGAGAAGCGAGAGCCCTCTTCCTCTCTGCCCCCAAGGGAGCTTGGAGCAAAGGGACCAGGGGAAGGGCGCTCTATGAGCATTCGCTGCCTAGCTGCTCCAGAATAACAAGGGCCCTGAGGCCAGGCACAAATCTGCCAGCCAGTGGCCTATGGAACGCAGTCCCTTTCAGACCCAGGGGGGACCAATTAGTCAGGGGATGAGGAACTTGACTCAAGCCCTGACTCTGCAGGATGCTGGGGTCAAAGGTCACTTACGTCAAATCCAGGCAGGCAGCTGGCAAATTCAAGCAGGGCCGCACTGCTTTGTATGGCCCTAGCTCTCTCCTGGGCCTTTTTTGAATGGAGACAGACATGGACATGCTGCAGGAGAAGGAGGCAGGGGAGGGTCAGCGGGCAAACGTACATGCTCTACAAATGAGCCTCTCCCCCTCCCCAAGGGGCTGAGAGTTTGTGCCCCGGGTGGAATAGCTGAGCCCTGGTCACAGAGCTTGAAAAGGCAGTCCATGACACTGCCCACATCTTGCTGCGCACAAGCTCATTGTCTCTCCAGGCTGGGACAATGGTCAGTCTTGGGGCTGGTCTATTTGCCCTGAACCCCTGATCCATGAACAGCACTACAGGATCAAGGCACATGCCCTGGACCCCAGATCCCATTCACACAGGCCTTGGTAGGATGGATGGAACGGCCATGATAACAATCCCTCCGGGAACTGCAGTGTCCCTAGGACAGAAGAGCTGATTCCCTGAGGCTCCTCCTGCATCTCAGAGTCTCCCTGGAGAGGAGCCTGTGACTTTTCTCAGAGGCCCATGTCCTGCATCTCACAGGGCTTTGTCTCTCAGTTCCCGGCCAGGCCTGGTGCTCACTGTTAGTGCTTAATGCAACCGGGCAGAGCTCTGGCTGACAGTCCCAGCTCCTTTCCCCTGCACTGGCAGCTCTGGGGAAGTGTGGCCGGCTGGGTCCAAGCTGGAAGGACACAATGGAAATGTGGCTCTTCTAATCTCTCCTTCGCTGCCCTCCCCCAGGATTCAGGGGCAATTCCACCCCAGACAGTCCCATTCTCCTCACCTCCAAGAGGTGCTGCAGCTTCTCCAAGGTGGGGGTGTCGCTCAGCAGGCCCCTGAGCATGCTGTCCAGGCTCTGTAAATAGCTCTTGTGCAGAGCCTGCAAGAGGAGAGAGCAGCCGACAGTCAAGGGACATGGGGCCACACCAGTCAAGGGACAATTAGTGTAGATCAATCTCTGATAATTTTCATATGACTTTACATTGTGCCTCTTCATATAACCTTGTGGTGGGTCTACCCACGTGTGACCTCTGTTTTCATGGAACTTTGTATCAAAGCCTCATTTAGAAACTTTGCATTACCCTTGGTATAATATTATAGCCCCTAAGGATAGAATACGATAGAAGAAAATTTTCTTTTTGCTAGCAGTAGAACAAGAGCTCTCCCCCCCCCCCCTTAATCAATTGCCCTGTTGAATGAATGAGGTGTGAATGAGGAAGACATGGAAGGCAGCACCTCCAGACAGCCTCAACTGTTGGAGAGGGGCTGGGAGCCAGACCCAAGGACAATAAAACGTGTCAAGTGGGCTCATTAAAGACAAGCAGACATACCGACGGCCTCGGGGGTTAGAAGCAAGCACCTTCTTTTGGAAACACCCTCTTTGCAGCATTGGAACAACACTCAAAAGAAAGCAGCACAAAGGACCAATGGACACAGACACAGAGTTTGAATCTGGTATAGATTTGCATAAGAGGAAAGCTGCTATAAAAGTGAGGTGTCTTGCAGAGGACCCCGGGTCTCGTCTTGTCAACATGGGAGCATCGATCCGGATCGGCAGAAGCCCGGCTCCACCCCCTCCCCCATCTAATTCACCTGGCCAGTGAAGTTAAGGGGAGCAACTAATTGGTAACAACAAGACGGAGTGTGTTTGTGTGTGTGTGTATGTGTGAGTGTAAGTGTAATATATTATATGCATATGATACAGTGTTAATGAATACATGTATTACTAATAAATGTGGCGTTTTGTCTTTTTCCCCCTGAAAAGATCCTGTGCAGTACTTTAAGTACAACATTTGGAGGATTCTCCAGGAGCCCTGGCAAGACTCAAAAGGCACAACCTGGCCTCTCCCATTCACATCACTCCAGGAACACTAAGCAAAAGTTCATGGCCAAATGCCTGCTGCCTCTTCAATCCTTGCTCTAGCAGTTCTCTGCGCAGGGCCTGGTACCCAGCAGACTACGGAACAGGCAAACTGCAATGGGTGGGAGACAGGATCCCCGGGAGAGTCCATGCAGCAGAGCACAGAATGAGGAGAGGAGGAAAGTCTGGGATCAGCCACGGAGGGGTAATGCAATCTCCTCTGGAGGGAAGGGGGCCCCCCTGCCAGTTTGTCATGGGCCTGTTCCCAGCTCTGCTCACCCCTCCCCTATTCTCAGCAGCTCTATCAAAGCAAGGGAGCAGGGACCAGAGCCTGCTTCTGCTCCTGGGACAGAGAAGTAGGATCAGGACCTACCCAGAACTGGGGGGTGTCGTTCCCAGTGCCCATGGTAATGATCCTGTGGAGAAGAGCCCGCAGGAGGCGAGATTCCAGCTCCAGGGCCAGTGGCGGCTTCAGTTTGCTGGCAGGAGAGAGGAACCTGTCATACACTTTGCAGCACCAGCGTGGCGTTGGAACTGCCATGGACATGACCCCCTCCCCCGCAGTGATCCCCTCCCTACGGCCACTGTAACGTTCCTGGAGTGAAATCAACCCCCCAGCCAGGAAAGAGGGGACGTTCCTGCCTCCTCTGCTGGGGGATGGGAACAGCATCTGCTGGGGGTAACCTAGCCGGAGGAGGATCTGTGACTCCCGGCTCTGGGCCCAATCAGCACTAGGGTTAGGGCAGCTGGACGGGAGGGTCCTGGTACCTAAGATTGTAAACCGCGGCCATGGAGCTGGAAATGATGGAGCTCGGCTCTGACACCTCCGGGAGATTTTCAATCAGCTTCTGGGAGACCCCAACGAAACAAAACTGCGTGTGAGACTCTGGCCCCACAGACCCACAGGTTCTTCCCAGGGAGGAGCCCAAAGTGCTCTGCAGAAACAGCCAGTGTCACCCCCACCCCCAACCAGCTGGGCCCCCCCATTCCTCCCATCCATCAAACTTCCTTCCCCGTCTCCCACCCAATTCCTCCCTCCCCTTCCCTTCCCTCCCCTCTGGACTTACAATTCCCCCACTGCCAGCTCCTGATCAGTGTCACCATTATCCCCCCCCCTGCTCCCCAGCCCTCAGCCCCAGGAACCCCTGTCCTCTGCTTCCCCCTTCGGCCCCACTAACGCTTCCTCCCACGTCTGGCTCCCTCGCCCCAGGGGCCGGGCATGGGGTCCCACTCACCGCAATGCTCTCCACAAGGGCTGCTTTGGAAACGTGGGGCTCCAGGGTGTCCCGCCCCTGACGCTGAGCCGAGGAACACAGACTCGGCACAGCGTGGAGGAAGCGGAGCTGAGTGGCCCTGTCCTTCACCAGCTAGGAGTGGGGTGAGGGGAGAGAGAGAGAGCCTGTTACATAGGGACCTCTCCGCCCAACCCAAACCAGCTCCAGGGCTCAGGACCTCCATGGGGTTGGACAGGGAAAGCCGCCCCTTCCTGAAACCTGTGTTGCCCGGCACAGACAAAGTTTGTAACTTGGACAGTGTCTGCGGGGAGCGGAAACCTTGGCCTGTGTGGGACAAATATCCCCACCTTGGGGTGCCAGATAACAGAGGAGACGTGTCCCCCCATTGGGGGTGAGGGATTGTCTGGGACAAGACCCCCCTGCCTGGGTGGGGATGGAACAAGGAGCAGGACAGCCCCGGTGGCAGCGCAGTAACAATTGGGGGATTTTTGTACCTCATCTCTGCCCTGGAGGTGCTTCTGGATCATCATGATGGTGTCGTGTTCAGGGGACACCTCCTCCTCCTCCTCCTCCTCCTCCTCCTCCTGGGCACTGGGGGACTCTGCAGCAGGGAGAGAAGGAGAAAGTATAATCCCTTCTGCTGCTGGGGGATGCAGTGGACAGAGAAGGCTCCATGTTTCCCCCTTCTCTGTAAGGAGCCCCATGGCAGCGAGGGCCCCATCCTACCCCTGCGAGAGACGCCCTCAGCCCCATGAGCGTCAGGGCCCCATGGCAGTCAGCCCCCCCCACATGATCAGTGGAGGCTGGAGCTCCCCCGACTCCACCCAGCATCCACTGCCGCGGGAAGTGGCTGTGCCCCCCCCCCCCACACTGGTGTTAGTGGGGCTCACATGGGTCAGTCCCGGCACCTTGGTGAGCCAATGGGAACAGGGTATTACTAGTACCCCACCGCCCCAGTCCTCCTCCCTTTCCCCTGGGTCTCCCCTCACCTGCAAAGAGGGAGCCTTCATCTGCAGACCATTCAGAACCCGCGGAGGAGCTGCTGGCCCCTCGGGAGTAGGCGGAGCTGCTGGTGTATGTCCCACAGTCGCTCATCTCCTGCTCTGGGCTGGCAGGAGACTCCTCAGTGGCCAGGGTGGGGCTGGCAGGGGGCTCCTCGGTTGCCAAGGTAGGGCTGGCGCAGGGCTCCACAGTTGCCAGGTTGGGGCTGGCGCAGGGCTCCTCGGTTGCCAAGGTAGGGCTGGCGCAGGGCTCCACAGTTGCCAGGTTGGGGCTGGCGCAGGGCTGCTCAGTTGCCAGGGTGGGGCTGGCGCAGGGCTCCACAGTTGCCATGGTGCTGGATGGCTCCTGCTGGGCCCTGGGGCACAGCTCCTGGCTCCTTGGCTTCCTCTGAAGGAAGCCCCAGAGCTGCCTTGCCTGGCTCCTGCCCTCTCCTGGCTCCCTCCTCCATAGCTGTACCCGAGGCCACCTCCATTTGGGCCCAGAAGGTGCCTCAGGGTCAGCTAGGGGAGCTGTCTTCCTCCTCCTAAAGCATGCCAGGCAACTCCTCTTTTTAGCCTGTCCACAAGCCTCTTCCCCGCCCGTGGGGACAGAGGGGCCGCTCTCTTCCTGGGAAAGCCGGATGTTTCTTCCCTCTGGCTCTATCCCTAATGACAATGCCACTGTCCCCCCTGCCTCCTACTAGTCCTGGAGTCTCAGGGGAATGTTTGCCAGCTCCAGCTGCAACTGGAATGGCCTTGAAGCTCTGACCCACTGGTTGCTCCAAGGTAGTTTTTAATTAATTTGAGCTTACTGAAACTTCTTTCGCAAGAAGCCACAGTTTCTGGCAAGCAGAGAAATATTCTTAATGCAATTTCTAAATTTGGATAAGATTCGGCCAAATTATATTCATGAATTAACTGGAGAAGGTCCAAACTAGATGCGCATGAAACCTTTGGAAACAATGCTGTCCGAGACCAATACAGGTTCGAATGAGGATTCGAGTGGAAGAGAAAAATTGAGACAGAGGCAGATTGTAATTCAAAACCAGGTGGCCGTTAAATGGGGAATGAATTTTGTTATTGATACTGGTACTCGAGGGTTAGGGTTGACTTTTATTGTTCGATGGCTATTGCAGCATCAAACATAGGCCTCATTTTGTTTGTCAGTGTACCCAATTATTGTAATGGTGATGGTTTTATTGTATTCCCAATTATTATGATTATGATTGTTTGCATTTGTGTTTGTTATATCTGGTGTTTAGTCAATTGTAATGGTTTTAGTTATATTCACCTGATTGTGATTGTTTGGTTTGTTTGCAACATATCACATGTGCCCTATAATGACAACAACTACGGTAATGATGAAGGGGTGGAGTGTTGTAGGAGCACCAGTGATCTGTATGCTATGTATAACCTGTATACTCAAAAGGTCTGTTATACTTCCCCTCCTCCCCATTTTGTCTCCTCTCCCTCTCTGAATACCTGTGAAGTAGCTGTCCCCCTCCTCCTCTGTCATAAACATACAGCTAAGGGTAGCATAAAATCCCTCTTTACCCTGTAAAGGGTTAATTCCTCTATTACCTTGTTATTCTCCAACAATTTGGGGGCTCGTCCGGTATGGCAACGCTCGCAAAGGCACCGGCAGCTGCTACGGATCGTTCCCCTTCGAACCCCATGGCGCCACAATAAAGATAAAAGACCTTTTAAAATCTCTATTGGGGTGTCGGAGAAGGACCGTCCGTGGGGCCGTCTGTCCCTGTTGGGCTCACACCATCCGAACTTATTAACTGTGCAGCAAAATCAAATGCAGAGCGGTTCTGGGGAATTGTTTTGCCACCCCCAATAAGGTAGTTGTATGCGGTTCTGGGAAACTGTTAGTTTGGCCACCCCCATATGCATAAAAAAAATGCATAGGTATGCACCAGTGCTGAGGGGTTTTTACCACCTCAAGAGGGGTTGTTACCGCCTCATAGTGTATTGAGTCTGGACATAAGGTACAAATGCATCATGGTATTTGAAAATAAAGGCCTTGGGGTGTGTGTGTGTGTGTGTGTGTATACCAGTGTAAATTAAAAGTTACCGGAAGATGCCCAAAGTACTCTGCGAAGTCTTTTGGCTCATAACCAGAACTACTGTAATGCAAGCCCGGAAACTAAAGGATCTTTTAGAAGATCCGACCCATGGTGGGCTAACTCGGCCTGGCATCGTCCGGCGAGGAAGCTACCTGGGTCTAGGAGTGTGTAAACCCATCTTCCCTCCCCCTTTTCCTCTCTGTGTGAGCCACTGACAGTATAATCATCTCACTAAATGCAACAAGAGTAAGTGGCGCCGTCTCTCTGAGACTAGCTGACGCTCTTTGCTAAAGAAAAATGTAGGAGGGTTATGGCCCTCCTCGTTAGCCTCTCCTGTGTGAGTACCCTGTAGGAAGAGATCCTTAGTTTATGTGCCGCTAAAGCAGACAGGGCATCCTCCCTGTGTCTGTGATTGGAAAATGGGTGGGGAACAGTCTAGGCGTTCCCTCTCACCCCCTAAGGGTACCCCATCTTATTTCATGTACGTACATTATGGTCCTAAAACCTGCAGGTATTTAGACAATTGAAATATTTACACGCGTAAAAATCCATGTAAACAACGCCCACTAAAAGGTACCTTCAATCTAAATAAAATCATACATCTCAGAGGAGCTTTTAATCACCAAAAAGCCTCTGACACACAATGGGAGCAATTTATCTATTAAAAAAAGAAACGGGTTAATTTAAAATTCAGCTTGGTCCAAAAATAAAAAAAAAGTTTATCTGCGTTCAAGGTCAAAAATCAACGCAGACCAGGCTAAGTACAAAAAAAACTGCTTTCGGCCCCAGCTGGCTGTAAAATATATATATAGACAAAGTCAAATCAAAGGCAATACAAGTTACAGGACTAAAATTACACGTGCAAAGCTTAACTGTCCAGTAAAATCCAACAGTCTGCCTTTGCGACCCCCTGAAGCCGGCATGGTTTGAGGATGCTAAAGAAGCCACAGGCAGCCGGCCTGGACTAAAATCTCTAAAAAGACGCCCCAGAAGACCCCAGAGCGTAAAAAAACTGCCCTCCCAAAAGAGGAAGCAAGTTGGAGATTACACAGCGCCTTCTCTGAACGTTGTACTCAAACGTGGCCAATCTGAATGTACGTGTGTAAGTATAAAAGTGCGCCTACTCTCAGCCGCAGTAAGTCTACAAACTGGAAAGGGGTTTAGCATTCCTCTCTCCACCCCGGTTGACCGAGAAGGGTGTCAGGTAAATCTACCCCAGTCATAGCAAGACTGGGCAATAAAAAAGTAAAAAAAAAAAAAAAAAAAAAAAAAGTTGTGTACTTAATAACTAAAATTAAGCAATTAAAAGCATAAATCATAAACCAGGCAGCAACTCAAACCTACGCCCAGGGCAAGTTGCAAGCTTTGAAACAGGACTTCCAGGCAGAAAAGGAAGCACTGGCTAAGCAAGTACCGGTCCTTCAGGGACTTGTCAAAATTTAATTATTTGTGCTCAGTATATGCTGTAAAAGCAGTGTGTTTGCCACAAAAAAAAAAAAAAAAAAAATTAAATAGTTAAACGCCAATGGGCCATGCGTTTTGCCCAGGTGGCAAGCCTCACAAGAAAGGACTCGGATAGCCTTAAAAATAAAAATATTAAAAAAAAAAAAAAAAAAAAAAGAAACAGGAAGGGTGGGGGCTAGTTAAAAAGCCCACTCTCCTAGCTAAATTGGTAGTGGAACAAGCCGGTGCCCATGGAAGGAACGGTTCAGCAAAAAAAGCAAAATCGGGCCCAACCGGGCAAGCAACAAATAAAAAAATTAAAAAACAAGTTAAAAACTTTAAAAGCATAATAAAAAAAAGTAAGTAATTATAAGCATAAAAATTTCAAATCCCCAAAACAATAATTAAAATGGTAAAATCTAAGTTAATTGGGTGTCATTTTAAAAAAACAAGCAAATAATTTAAAATAAATAAATAAAAAGTTAACTCTATAGTTGCTAAAAAAAATCAAGCAGTAAAACTTGGTAAAAATGTCTATGTAATTCAAGCAAAAAGTTATTTAAGTAAAATTATTCGACTATAAATACGTTAGTCGAATTTGCTGAAGAACACTCCTGCTGTGTACAATCTGTGTTTTATAAATTTAAAATAAATTGTTATTGTTTTAAAGTTGCAAAACTAAAAATACTTTTGCCAAACACACAAAACTAATGTTGTTTAAGGTATTTAGCATTTAATCCTTGAAATAACTTAATGCTTTACAAAATTTAAAATGTTTTAACTAAAAACCAAGGGTTGTGGCTGCAGCAGAATAGTCAAAGCCAAAAAAATAAAGAAATTAAATTTGTTTTTAAATAACAAAATAGCAAATAAAAAAATCTAGTTTAAAAAAAAAAAAAGACAGTGCCCCTAACTCTGTGTGGTCTAACTGTCTTACTAGAAGTGCATAAAAATTTTGTAAGCACAAAAAAATAGTTACATCTTGTGTAAAAATTAATATGGCTAGTGTTGTAAAAATTAAATTGTAAAAAAAATTTGCATTTTCCCCAAAACATGTGCAGTGTATATTGTAGCAAAGGTAAAAAAAATGCAAACCTACCAATATAGGTTGTGTTGTCTCTTTCAAATCACTGTATGTTTAAAAGCAAAAGTTAAAAGTAAAAGGCAATCAAAAGTCTAAAAAAGTTAATTGTGTCCTTTTTTTAAAGTATAAATCTTTAAGCTGTAAATAGCTTTAAATCTAAAAGCAAGCCAAAAAGCATCTGTATTAATGCAATTATCTAACTAATAAGGTAAAAGCTACTGAAACCGGGGCTGCCTATAAAACAAATACAAAAAAATATGGGGTAATTCCTCTGTTTTGCCTAAAATCAATAAAAGTATTTGTATATAAATAAAATATTTTAAGCAATAACTAACTACCCAAAAGGGGTAGACCTCTGTTCTTTTGTCTTTCAAATCATCAAAAAAAAAAAAAAAACCCCAAATGCCAGCTAAACAGCATTCAATGTACCATGCATTTACTGGTACAATAGAAATTACTTTTGTGTTCTATGTCCTGTCTTGTGGTGTTTGTCTTGTGGCCAGAATTGTTGTATTTTAATATTTTCATAAAACAGTCCAGTTCAAAATTAAATAAAAGAGTTAAATCAAAAAGCAAATACTTGTTTTATTCAACTTAAAATACAAAGTGTTTAAATAAATCAAAAAAATGTAATATACTAAAGTCTAATACATTTACTTAAGTAAAAAAAAAAAAACTTCATTGCCCAAATTTTTTAATTAAAAAAAAATTGTTGTTAAAATTTGCATACCAACAGTCTTTGGAAGCAAGAACATGAAAGGTTAACCCACTCCCCATATTGCACATGAAATCCTTCTAGCTACCTCAAATTTCTAGCCAAAGGGTTTAAAAAAAAAAAAAAAAAGCTATTAAACACCAAAAGTTGTACCAAGTAAACTCCTCAAAAGTAGGTGTGCTTGTCCTGGTTTGTTGCTCCAAAGCTCTATATAAAAGTTATTTTACTAAAAGGGTGTATATGGCATATACTAAATAATAAAATTAATGTACTGTATAATAGCAATGTGTATGTGTTCATTGTTAAAAAAAAGTGTATAAGTAAAAAGTAAAAGTTCCTTTGTAGGTTAAAAAAAGCCCCCCCCCCAAAAAAAAGTTAACTAAAAGAAAAATATAGCTAGCAAGCTCAGTCCAAAAATAAAATGCTGGCCCCATCCAAGAACATTGTTCACAGCTAAAACTTGGCTAACAACCAAGAAAAGGGGGGCCTAAATGTGCCCAAGCAACTATAAAATCTGAAAAACATTGCCAAGCATTAATAAAATATGTTAGATTTCTTTTCTCACAAATTAAAAATGTGCTACCCAAAAACCCTAGCAGCCCTGCCATTCATTAAAACCAAAAAACTAAGTCTACATAAAGTTCATCAACAAAAGACTGCTTTGTCTCCACACTAAAAAGGCCCTTTCCAAGTCCTGTTAACCACCAACACCGCTGTAAAGTGCCAAGAACTACTTGCCTGGACCTATGCTTCTCACTGTAAAAAGACCCCTCCACCTCGAAACAACTCTCCGACTAATAATAAGCCTATTTCTCCTTCTAGCTCTGCTGTGCCTTCTAAACAGCCCAAAAAAAAAAAAAAAAAAAAAGGTAAAGTGCTAGTAACCTCTCCCTTGTCCACAGACAGACCAACTATGCCTTTGGATTTTTCTAAAAGCAGCAAAACCATTACAGGGTAATGTGCTAGTAACCTCTCCCCTGTATAAATCTGAACCACAACTGTTAAAAAAAACCCCAAACAAACAAACAAAAAAACACTCTCTTCATTAAAACCACAAAGTCCAGGAATTCCTGCCTACAAAAAACATTAAAAGCTGACCCTAATAAAAAAAACAAAAAATTATACACTGGCAAAAAAAACCTTGTGGAACCCATGCTTAAAAATGTGGTATTAATTAAATTTTGGGGTTTATTCTACAGGCTGCGCCCTGTGTTTTAAATAAGTCCTTCAGCATGTATTGCCCTCCCTAATTGAATTTTAAATAATAAGTACCAAAGGCACCTTGTTGCCATTGTCCCTGCCATCTCCTCCATTACACTATTACCCCTATAACACATCCAAATACAAACAATGCCATATATTTAATAAAACCAATGTCCTAAAATTTGCACTGTGTTAAATAAAAAAGGCCCTTATTGTTATTTGGTCACCCAATTAGAAAACAATTAAACAAATACCCAAAAAGTTTGTTTTGCCACTGGAAATTTTACCTGCATAAAAATTATTCCAGTAACTAATAATGTTATCTGTACCTTATTGCAATACACCCCCTCTTATGCCATTAATATCAATGCCTCCCAAAAGTGCATAAAGGTGTTCAACCAACAAATGTGGTATAGTACTACACCAAAAAAATATATATTAAAATATCAATAAACTGTAATTAACACTACACTAAAAACTGTTAAATTTTCATTACCCTTATCCAGTTTCCAAATCACCTCTACATACCCAAATTGTACAAAAGGGGGCTGCCATTAAATTAACACAACAGAGGGCTTGGGTTATTTCCTCTTAAAACGTTACCGAATCCCTTTGGAATGGGGCCAATAGTGCAGCAGCAGTTTAAAATGTTTTTACAAACCAAAAACATAATAAAAAATTGGGGCAACTAAAAAAGGCCACTAGCCTTATTTCTGGGGCACAGCTAACCCAAGTACAAGCTGTAGTTAATAAGTTACATGTTATTTCCGCCCTTAGTTCAATAACCCAAAAGTTGCTAACAAAAATGGTATTAAATATCACTAAGACTAAAAAGGCATTGCAGTGGAATCTAACATGTTCAAAAATTCAAAATTTCCTGAATGACCAGCTAATGGCCATTCGGAATAATCTAAAGCATCAGGCTTAGCCCACTGCCCTTACAGACACATAAAAAATACCATCTAATCTGTGGCCATAAAAACATACTTAAAAACTTTCTGGATGAAAGTGTAAACGTTCTCAATGCTCTTTCCAAGCATATAAACCGGGTAGGGGTATGTGGGCTCCCACATACCGAATCCTGCCAGATCCATAAATAAAATGAATGTAAAATTGGGTAATTCACCAAAACATCTAAAAAATTAAACTACCTGGTATGCCCAATCAATTTTTAATCAGTGCTCCTAAAATTACATCTAACATTTAAATGGGGTTAAAAAATCAATAAACATTTTGGCCGTTAGAACCCCCACAGCTTCAGTGTATCCGTAAACTGAAGCCAAAAGCAGTTGTTACTCTTCATAACTACGTTTGCTAAAAAAATAAAAAACAAAAAACTACCCTGACAGGACACTTACTTTTTCAAGCTAATGATAGCTGTGTGTATGTTAAAGCCACCACATTGCAAAACATACATTTTAATCTCATTACCACTGCAGGCAATCATATTATTTACTGGTCTGAAAATAAAATTTTCGAAATAGCCCTTAGGTTCCAAATACTCTTTAATTAAACTAGTTTAGTGCCTAATCAATTTCAAAATTTGCTTTCACTATTACCAAAGGTTCAAAAAATCTCTAAAATACAAGGGCGAATTCACATGCTTCAAAATATATATCAAGTTAAAAAATATGCCTTTCATACAGCTTATAAAGTATCTACTTTATGTACTAAGTATAATGTATTATGCTTTAAAACTAAAATTGTACAACAACCCCATCATATTATTGCTATAAAAATGTTATTGCTTATGTTGCTATTAGTTAGCTTAAAATTATGTTATTGTTGTAAAAAACGTACTAATAGTAATACCTTTCATGTTCATGCTAATCATGCATTGTCATTATATCCAATCAAAGCCCCTAAAATTAAAGCATCTAATGTAAAATCTAAATTCCAAAACTTAATGCAAATAAAAATTTAAAAATGTTTGTTGTACTAGTAGTACAAAAGGGGGGGTTGTGGAAGCAGAAAAAGAACTGACAGAAAGGGGATTGCAGTGCATGACAGTTTGTTAGCAAGAGTCAGGCTAACTGTAACCCTAATAACACGAGATTTGTAGAAGCGAGGAATGTGTAAGGCGAGTGGGAAAGAACTGTGTAAGAAGTTGTTGCGACCTTGTGTAAATAATGTGTAAATAATATGGAATGTAGACTGAGTCTACATTAGTAAGCAAAACAAGATATCAGAATGACCTATGTATAAACAAAATGCAGTTGTTGCTCATTATTGTCTGTAACAAAAGGTATAAATGCTTGCTGTAATTGTTTACCTGTTGAGAGACCTGTTCAGCTCTCTCCCTCTACGCAATTGCTTAAGAAAATAAAGTATCTGACTTGCTGTACCCAAACAAAAAGTGAGAACTCTGTTATTCTCCGACAACGTGTAAAGGGTTAAGAACCTCAGATAACCTGGTTGGCACCTAACCAAAAGGACCAATAAGGGGAGAAGATACTTTCAAATCTGTGGGGGAAGGTATCAACCTTGACAATGACACTGTCAGCCTTACATGTGCTAATGCAGGCACAGATGTTTGAACCCACTATGGTCCCATGATATATACTGGCTGAAAAAGTCTGTATCCCCACCAGAGACCTCCTCCACGCCAAGATGGGAGCTGGCACCAGTTCTCTCAGCACTGAGGTCTTGCTACCCTAGAGAATCACCATTTGAAGAAATATACTCTTCATTGCCCTCACCGAGACACTTGTTATCACCAACATCAAGCCAAGATTCATCTACCTGTGGTTGCCATGTTGCTGGCTACAGCCATCATCATGAGACAAGCCTTGTGGCTTCAAGTGCTGGAATCCCTAGAAAAGAGCAACACACTATAGAGGACCTGCCATTGGGAGAGCTGGAGCTCTTCAGCAGCCAAACAGATGAAGCGCTTCTCTCTCAAAGGTTCTAAGCTCACACAGCAATCACTGAGGATTTACACACCATGGCCCTACCCATACAAATACCAGCCCCAATAGAGGAAGAGAGCTCCCTTCTAGCACCAGATTCAACAGCTGGAGCACTCTCAGAAAAAGACCCAGTACTCCGGGAAGAGACAATCGTCCTCCTCTGTTGCAAAAATGGCACCGTCTCAGAGGCAGCAGGTTTGATGGGAATGTTGGGGGCCACACCAGAGCAAACCTAGGCCTTCCCAACATCTTTTGGAAGCTGCCTTGCACTCTTTTTTCATTGGGCTTGGTCTACAATCACAGCCAACAAATGGTCACTGCACAACCCCATGGCTACCCCATCCATTTCCGCTCCTTTCCCCTTATCCAGCCTCCCCTTTCCCATCCCTCTTCATGGACCTTTCTTACAAGAGCTACTGCCAACATAAGTGGTCTCATTGCTTTGTCTAGGCGCCACAGAAAATTACTGGAGGAGTATAAGAGAAGAGGCTTCCATTTCCAATATTTCCTTATTCTGAAGAAAAAAGGGGGTCTCTCTTCTATCCTAGACTGAGGAGAGTGATTACATAGGCTGCCTTAGAATCAGGATGGTAATGCTTGCTCCATCATTCAGGCCTGCCGACAGCAATTCTGGACCCCAGGGCCAGGGCCGTCCCTAGGGGGGTGCGGGGCCTGGGTCCGAAATGATTAATCTGTTACTTCCGGGACTGACCACGCTGGCCAATCACGCTGGCCCATGGGACCCCCAAAGCACAGGGCCCGGAGCAGTCACACGCGCCTAGGAGTCCTGTTGCCCACCCAGGCAATTTAAAAGGGCCTGTGGTTTCCGGACTCTTTAAAATCTCTCGGGCCCCTGGGCAATTGCCCCCTCCGCCCCCATCAGCAGGCCTGCCATCATTCCATCTCTTCAAGCTCAAGATTGATTTTGTGGCTCTCAACTTAAAGGTTGCATACTTCCATATAACCATCCACCTGTCCCACATGAAGTACCTGAGATTCACAATAATTCAACCAATATCAATAGAAGGTATTGCCTTTCAGGTTTTCCATAGCACCAAGGGTCTTCACAAAATACCTACCCAAGGTAGTGAACTCCAGCAACCCTGGGGATTGTGGCTTAAAGCCACTTTTCCTCTCCCTATCCGCAGATGTACTGAGCAGACCGCCAAGCAGGGATGCCAGATAAAGGAGGATTTCAAACCTTTTTTTTTTTTTTTATAATTTTGAGCATATTTCCTAATAAGAAAATCTTGGCGACATAGATAATGGAGATGAGAGGTTGCCCATAAATCATGACAAAGCACTGTATTCCTTGGAAAACATTTAAGAATAAAATAGGGCCAGATAATCCAGTTATGGGTATTTAAAAATCCCAGGAAGCCCTCAATGTTTTGTTTAACTTTTACCAATGTGTCTTGCTCTTTGCCAGGCACCACCAAACAGTGGTTTTCCTCTAATTGTTTGTCTAACATTATTATTTTGCACAGAATATGGATCTTACCATAACAAAGTGCAGAGCTGAATTTTTTTAAAGATTGGTTTATAATCTCCCTCATGAGGAATATTTATTACCGGAAAGGCTCCAGAAGTATCCATCTAGAAACAACAAGAAAAGGCTTTAGTTGAGTATTTGTTAGTGGACAAATGGTGAGATTTGCTTATTTGTTGTGTAGGGATATTTTTTGTTTTTTAAACCACACACACACACAGAGACACAGTGTTCAGAGAAACTTTTTGATGAAAATCAGAGGCCACACTCAGAGGAATGCACGGTGTGTGGTTGGTTTTTGAATCTGGTATGTGATTTGAAAACACCCTAGCATTTACACACACATACTTGTACCTAACCACTTCCTGATATAATATAAAATCATGTTTCAGGCATGCAGAGAGACACACATTAACTCCTATGACAAAAATGCCAGAAGTTCTATCTCAACTGAGTCCTGAAGAAAAGATGGGTGTAGCTCAAGAGTTTGTCTCTCACCAACAGAAGTTGGTCCAATAAAAGGTAAACGTTCAAATACGAGCCATACATAGCCAATGACAATTTTATATGGTTTCACACTGACAAATCCTGGTGATCCTGCAATCCCCCTCTTCCTGCAGCAACCCCTCTCTCTGGAGTGACTAACATCCTTTACTTCATATGATAACTTGAGGCTTCTCTATGTCTATGCTGGCTCTGACTTGGCACATCAACTCTGAAGTTTTACATTCTCTAGAGATAAGGTAGATGTGGATGCAATTATCTTCAGATGTGTCACCACCTTATAGATTCTAGGACTGGAAGGGACCTCGAGAGGTCATCGAGTCCAGTCCCCTGCCCGCATGGCAGGACCAAATACTGTCTAGACCATCCCTGATAGACATTTATCTAACCTACTCTTAAATATCTCCAGAGATGGAGATTCCACAGTCTCCCTAGGCAATTTATTCCAGTGTTTAACCACCCTGACAGTTAGGAACTTTTTCCTAATGTCCAACCTAAACCTCCCTTGCTGCAGTTTAAACCCATTGCTTCTTGTTCTATCCTTAGAGGCTAAGGTGAGCAAGTTTTCTCCCTCCTCCTTATGACACCCTTTTAAATACCTGAAAACTGCTATCATGTCCCCTCTCAGTCTTCTCTTTTCCAAACTAAACAAACCCAATTCTTTCAGCCTTCCTTCATAGGTCATGTTCTCAAGACCTTTAATCATTCTTGTTGCTCTTCTCTGGACCCTCCCCAATTTCTCCACATCTTTTTTGAAATGCGGTGCCCAGAACTGGACACAATACTCCAGCTGAGGCCTAACCAGAGCAGAGTAGAGCGGAAGAATGACTTCTCGTGTCTTGCTCACAACACACCTGTTAATACATCCCAGAATCATGTTTGCTTTTTTTGCAACAGCATCACACTGTTGACTCATATTTAGCTTGTGGTCCACTATAACCCCTAGATCCCTTTCTGCCGTACTCCTTCCTAGACAGTCTCTTCCCATTCTGTATGTGTATATATCCAAATATCTTGGATCGAATTACCTGGGGTCCACACGGCACGGGATTGACGGCCGCGGCTCCCTTGTCGACTGTGCTACCGCCGCTCGCTCTGGTGGAGTTCCGGAGTCGATGGTGAGCGCGTTCGGGGATCAGTATATTGCGTCTTAATGAGACGTGATATATTGATCCCGGATAAATCGATTGCTACCTGCCGATACGGCGGGTAGTGAAGACATACGTGTCACCCCAGTAATGCCACTTAAAGATTTCCCCATAATAAAGGGAATCCTCAGGTACCCATCTAGGGCAGCCTTAAGTCCACTTTTTACCAGGCTTTAACATAAGGCAGGATCTGGCCTTGAATGTTGCAAAGAGAAAACTAGTGATACTACTGAATAAACTCAAAGCTTCACTGTCCCTTCCTCCTGCCCTGAGAAAACCGATACACGCAGAAAACACTGGTTAGAGATAATAAGAGGTGTTGAAGCATTGAGCATTATAGTAATTTTTTCCTTTTTCCAATTTCAACCACCAACAATCACCTACTGAGTTAATGTGAACAGTTCAGAATAAAATAATGACTGAGTAGAGAGAAGAGTGAAGTAATGGCATGTAAATGAGAAACCAAATACACACCTTTATCAACCTAAAACTCTCTTTAATAGTGCTCCCTCTCATATTAGACTGTTTTTTGAATGTATAGGCCTCAAAATATATATTCATTACCTTCATGGCAGAATCATTTTTTTTTTTTAAGAAAAGGACAATATCCATAATATTAGGTTCCTAGAACGTTTACTTAGAGTAAGTAAATTTGATGAAATATTTATAAATGAAATTCAATACTTTTGACCAATGGAAAGCTCGTTTGTTAGAAGGAATGTCCTGTTTCCTAGGTGTCTCATGCTGTCTATATGGCTAGAGGGAAGTCTCTATTATAAATGTTTATTTCTTACGAAATTTTAAAGACGACATAGAACCCCTGTACGTTGACGTATGAATTTTAAAGACGACATAGAACCCCTGTACATTGACGTATGAGTGAGTCTCTGCTTCACATACACTTTTGCTCCTTCTGCTTCACGTTAATTTTTGCCCCTCCTTCAGGGATTTTCTTGGAATGTGAATATCATAAACGGGACAAAGCAAATGCTTTGTCACCTGATTCCACGTCTTTGTCTTCTGAAAACATTTTTGTGAAGCCAGTCTTTTAAATAATGTATCGGGTCCTTTTCCAGAGCTGAAATTAGCAGTAAAACTTCCATGACCACTATGAAAGCTTCACAGCTAATTCTGTGTATTGTGTTGCTGATTTACCCTTGTGTTTACCTCACAGAAGATACAGATAAATGTGCCCAGGAGTAGAGCGGGTCAGAATATTTTTTGACAAAACAGTTTTCATTAGAAAATGCTGATTTGTTGAAATCTAAACTTTTTGCAGGAATACATCAGTTTTGACAAAAAGGTATTTCACGTTTAGGACAGAACTTAGAGAGAGAGAGAGGGAAGCCACCCACCAGACTTCAGAATAGCCACATGGTTAAAACAGTCACTGGGAATCCCTGCACTGGAATTTGAACCTAGTTTTCCCCCCATCCTAGGTAAGTGCCCTAACTGCCTGCCTATTCTGGGGTGGGGTCTTGTTCTGATTTTCTCTGAAAAATTTATAAAGGTCTAGATTTTGTCCCACCCCCCACCTAGGGAACAGGAAAATGTTTTAATATCTTGAAAATTTTAGCAGGACAGAAAATACTTTGCCCACCCAGCTCTACACACAAGGACCACAAAATACAGAAGGTGTAACAAAATAAAATAAGAGGAAAAACATGTCCACCTGACAGTGGACTATGATACCTTCACCGAACTCCTATCTTTGCTTTGCACACCTGTTTGCACATAAACCCAGCTGGTGAGCAAGCTGCCCAGATTTCTACAGCTTCAGGGGTGATGCAAAAAAGTTATTGATGTGCCCCTGTCTCCTCCTTGTTCTGTGATCAGTGAGAGCAAGTGTGAGCGACGCAAGACATTTTTCATCCCACACCTCAGATGCAAGAAGGGCTTGGGGAAAACCAGGGGCAGCTGGAGGAAGGCTGAGGAAGAGTAGGGGCAAGAGGTATCGTCTTAGCCCCCTGCCAAGAAAAGCACGGGACCCAGCATACCAACATCAGCCATTTTGTCACATACTAGATCAAAATATGCCGTTTTCCAAAACACTCTCAGCTACACTTCTGTATTTGTGGCTGTGCTTCATGGCTGCTCCTGCTCTCAATTTCTTCTAAGTGTAGCTCTTAAGCATACTTGGCCATGGCTCTGGGCTTCTCATAGAAGTAACTTGAAATCCTACAGTTGTCAGCCACGTATGGCTTTGCATTCACTGGCTTGAACTGAAATACATATGCCCTCGCCACACCTTACCTACACCCATCTTGCCCCTTTCACCTCTACATAACCGGGTTTTGTTACAATTAGGATATTGAGATTTGTTCTCATTTTTGAGCACCGTGCTCATTACTCCACCCTTTATGGAAGCCTCTCTGTGCAGGCACTAAGCAAAATGAGGGCTAAGCCAACACTTGTGCTTTTTTCTCTCAGTGTGTAAATATTTAAAAATAATAAAGGATAGTCAGAAAAAGTGCCTTCAGGTTAGGCCCGAGGGAGCATTGGTAGGGTGCTAAGAGGTAGCTTGCACACTCCTGTATTGTACCTGTTCTGTGGCTACAGAGGGGATTTTGCTGCTGGAATCCAAGGCTGTCTAATAGCACCTTTCAGTTTTAGAAAATAAATAAAATAAGCACCAAAAAATCTTTTTTTTTTTTTTTTTTTTAATTACAGTAGAATCCCCAGTGTACTACCACTGTCATTAGGGTTGGGTTGTGCATTCCATTCTGCATAGAGGTTAATCATTGATTCAAAAGCTAGGAAGTTATTATTTTGGTTCCATCTCCTTCACATTAGATTAGCTGGGGGTGCATTAACAAAAACGTTTCCTATTCCTGGCTTCTGTTTATCCCTAGCTTTGAAATAGGTGAAGATGTGTCAGGAGAAGATGACATAGCTGATGCTCCATTTGCTTCTGTGAGGAATCGAACAAGGATGATGAAGGATGGCAGAAGATCTGTTTCACCAAGAAGACACATCAGACCTTGGTAACTAGCAATTTTAGGGCTCAATTTTATTAGAAGCTGAGCACTCGACTCTAGTTGAAGTCAACTGGAGCTATGAGTGAATGCAGCCAAAACACGACACGAAAGAATGTTGAGTCTGTTTTTAATGTAAGAAAGTGGGATGAATTAGCAGTATTTTCATTTACTTCACCAAGCAGCACTGACAGCTTGACCCCTTAAACTCCTATCAATAAGTCCAGTCATTCATACAATACTAAACTGAGACAAGAACTCTCCTCCTTTCCTTGGCTGCTGCCATCGTCCTGACCCCTGCTCTTGTTTCCCTCACCTTTCTTGTTCATACATGAGAGTGGATGAAGAGCCTCTTGTTCTTTGCTCCCCTTCTCTCTGTCTCACCAGCTAGCCACAAAGCACAGAGCCACTTCTTGGCTCCATGAAGTTACTCCTGTTCCTCTCAGCCCCATGCTTTTTGTGGAGGTGGAGATAGGCTGAGCTGCAGGTCAAAGATGGTAGTAGATTCTTGGCTCGAGAGATGACCTGCTGGATGTGTCAGGCCTTGTTCTGAAAGGACTTGTTGACTCTGATCAACCTTCTTGACTCTTAACCTTCTTTTGGGTAAACTAAATAGATTTTGTTTCTTAAGTTTCTCATTATAAGGCAGGCTTTCCAGACCTGGAATCACTCTTGTAACTCTTTACTGAATCCTGTCTGATATTTTTTCAACATTCTTTTTGACGTGTGAACACCAGGACTTGACACAGGATTCCAGTGCTCACTAAAACCGAGGTTATACTGTCTCCTTACTCCTACTTGAGATTCCCCTGCACATACATCAAGGATTGTTAACACTTGAGTGACACCATCCCTCTGCAGTCTCTAAAAACATGGTCGTCCATAAAAACTGCAGTACATGAGATAATTTATCTTATCAATAGATAGTAGCAATGAAAAAATACTATGGACGAGGCACAGATAGAGTCACTGTGGTGTAAGGGGTTGATCATGGTACTGGAAGTCTGGATACCTGGCTTCAATACTCAGCTCTGCCTCTCAGTATGTGACCTTGAGCTACTCATAGAGTCCAACATATTTAGATTTTCCAAGGTGCTGAGTACCCACAGCTCCCATTGAAGTCAGTATTTTAGAAATACTTTCACTTTTCTTTTTTAGCTACTGAATTTCCTATAGAAATACCTTTGAAAACCTCAGTAGAGGTTTCTTTGTAATGCAATGTCATCTTATAATGCACTGTGGATTCTCATTTGCTACTGCCTGTATGCCACCAGCCTTAAGATGTCTTTTATCTTTGATATTCCTGTTAGTTTTATCTCCGTTTCTGATATATAGATTTTGTTCACAACCTTAAGAATATCTCCCAGGATGGACATAGCTTTAGAAGTGAAAACCAATGGGCTATCATTTTCATAGGGACCCCTAACTCCATGTCCCTGACACCAGCAGAACCAGAGCCGTTCCTCTATGTTGGAATGGAGGTGCAGTTTCAACACCCTAGAGATAGGTTGTTTGGAGAGGGAGCAAACTGGAGGAAAATTTGGGGCATAGTTGATGAATGCACCACTTTACATATCTGTCACCTTTTTCTTTCTTCCTCCTCATCCTGTGGAAGGGAGACTAGGACTAGCACAGACATGATGCTGCATTAGCAACTGTAGAGTAGCTCCACTAGCTGTGGCGAAGGATTCGTTCCCCTCCTTGTCCTTCTGCAGAGACAATGCACACTCCATTATCTCAGTTGATGGGCTGTAGCTGGGAATGGCCATCAGGGATAGTATTGTAAAGGTACAAACTCCCTTAAATGCAAAGGTTATAGGAAAGATGTTACACAAAAGCAATATGATTCAGAGATGATCTTACAGCTTCCTAAAGATGGGTGTTTTTTATCTTACATTGTAGATGGCTGGAAAGTTAGAACATTCTAAGTAAGAGGAAATAAACAACTCTCCATGGTTGTAGCATGAAAAGGGTTGACAGTTATCCCTATTCTCCTCACTGTTCCATAAATTGATTCATTGCTGGGGATCACCAGATCAAAGTCTGGGTGTTTGCTGTGAAGTATACCTAGTATTGTTCCCATATTTATATTTAAAGGAACATAAGAATTCCATTATTTTCAAAAACTTGAAGATGCACTCAAGGTCTGGTCTTGCAAAGTCGTAAGTGCCTTAGGATCAGGCTCTTGAGGGACCATGTTCTGTCTCATTCTTCAGTTCAGTTGGCTTTTTGCGGGTCGGTAAGAAGTGTGACTTGAGTTTTTTGTGTAACACTTTTATTTCAATTGCTAAACTGTAGTCCAAGAACTGTGTGTGTTTCAATAAGACTTTACTTTTCAAACTGCTTTTGCAGGTATAAATTATGCTGTGTAAAGATAGTAAGAAGGGGTTTTTGCTTCCTGTCATGCTTTTCCATACACACAGAAACCATATAATGTGTTTCTGAAGGTAGTTTCCTTTAACCTAAATTAATAAGTATAAAACAAACTAACGTCTTTATCAAAGAGCACATCCAGGTTTATTATATGTAACCCTTCTGCCCATCTAAGTTGGCAGCAACAAGGGCCGGGTTCTGTATCTAGTGGTTCCGTTTCAATAACACAATGCAAAACCGGCTCGAGCCCCCACCCAGTGACCTGGGACAATTACATACCACCCCCTGGGCGCCCCTAAAAGGCAATACTTCCCCTCTCGCAAGCACGGAGTCTGAGTGTAACAGAAAATGTTTAATAACATGAGGTAAATGACATCAGCATTAAATTGGAAAAAACACCACAAACAGTATCCATAACACAAACCATGAGCAAAAAACCCACCCCAGCAAGTTGGGCTGTGTCCTTTCCCTTGGGTTCTTGAAACCAGCAACCCAAGGTTCACCAAAGTCCCAAAAGTCCAACAACCCCCCAAAGTCTCTGTTCCTGGTCAGTGCAGCCCCAGAGTTCGGGGGGGGGGCACGCAGGGTGTTAAGGGGCACCTTACGTGATCCAAGGCCGACGGGGTTCTGCCGCAGCCTTCACCACGAGCCGCTCCACTCCACCAGCTGCCCCCGTGAGCTGCTCCCGCCGTCCCACGAACTGCTCTGGCAGCTGCTCCACTCTGCTCACCGACCCGTGAGCCGCTCAGCTCAGCTCTGCTCTGCTCTGCTCTGCTCCACTTCAGCCGTCCCTTGGGCTGCTCCCACAAGGCTTCGCTCTGCTAGCTGCTCCTCCAGCCACTCCGCTCCGCTCGCAAGGCTCCACTCTGCTCACTGCTCCACCAGTCGCTTAGCAATATAGCTTCAGGCTCCCCCACTAGCTAACACAACCTCAGCGATCTCAGCTCTTTTGTGATTTCAGCTCTTAGCAATTTCAGCTCATAGTAGTAGGGGAGCCCCAGTGCTAGTGCACCATTGGCCCAAAGTGAATTCAGCTCAGCAGTCGGTAACTAGACTTCTAATGGAATCAAATTTAGCTCTGATATTCAACAGTGGAGAGAGGAGGTAGTGCAATTGGTGTTTCAACCCCTCAGAGGGGGGGCCCATCCCATCCCATCAGGTACAAATACCTGTCCCCATCCTCTCTCCATTCACTGGGTTTTGTAACCCATGCCCCTTGTCAAGCAAGTGCTACTTAGGTAATGGTGAAGGACTCCCTCAGTCCTTCTGTCATACAACAGTTCCACTGGCCTTGATTCACAGAATCAGGGTAACAAAACTTTATTCTTCCTGCCCCAATAACAGAGAAACTGGGGATCCCACACCAGCCAAAGTAACCACTTTGAGTTGCTGTTGTTTCATGCCAGGCGGGTGGGTGTGCCTATGCAAACAAGATCAGCCCCTGGAGTTCTTTTCCACACTCGCCATAATTCACCACCAGATGTCAGGGTAGAGCTCATCCTGACTCTGCTTACATATACATTTACAAAGCTTCGGAAGAGGGATGATGCATAGAGAAAATATGTAACAAGAAGTGGGCATGTGCCATTATGTCATTTTAACCACAAAGCTAAAGAACTTGTGGGAGTGGTGAGCCCATCAAAATACCATTCTACTGTACAGTTGTTAACATTGCTGAAAACTCCCTGGATTAAACTCTTGAACCTGGAATTATGTTGTTCCCAGTATAGTATGGAAAAAGTGCTTTTAAAAATGTTTGTTTTTTATCTGTATGTTTGCTCCAAAAGGAAAATTAAATTTTACCAGAATTACCACTGAAGTTAGTGGGAGTTTAAACCATTGGCTTCAGTGGGATCAGGCTCTGATCTTTAGTACACTTTAAGAACAGGGCCCCATATCACTACCATTCCTGCACATTTTACCCTTGTGAGTAGCCCCTTTGAAGTCAGAGACTTTTTACATGAGTAAGGTAGGTAGGATTTTGGTCCACAGTGTGTGTGTGAGAATGTGTATAGGGGCGTGTGCAAAAATTGAAATCTGACTGCTTTTGGATGGGCACATTCTGTGCATGCTCCTGAGTGTGTGTATACTATATATAACAAAATACTGTGGGAGATCGATAGAGGTGCACATACATTACACTGTTATATAATGATAAATAGTAATAATTCACCTTGTATATGGTCAGAGCATCAGTTTAACAATTTATCATGCTTCTGATTTTGAAGCAAGAGAAGAATTGGAGTTGTGTGCTCATCATGATTGTTAGCAGTAGAGTCTTGTCCATTTATCATGCTATGAGCAGAGGAAAGTGAGAAGTTACACGCAATTCAATTTGTGTCTCAAGAGCTCTTTGCAACCACAGAAGAGTAGATGACCAACAGTGAGGTGCTTAAGGAGTAATTTCTGTTCTGCACAATACCATCTTGCTTTCAGTTCTTTTTTTAATACACTATTCAAATAAATAAAGTGACTACTGATTAGATGTGGCCCAGTAGTATATTGAGAGTCAGTCAACTCAAACAAATCGCCAGAGGACACTGCCAGAATTGACACACAAGGTGGAAATTTGGTTGTTGATAAGACGTCCTGAGACAATGATCGAAGTTTCACCTCTTATGTGATAAACATCATCCCATAAAAGTTGTATGATTTCAGTGAAGGGTGTGGACTTAATACCTCACATAACCCTGCAAAGACTTTTCCTCAAAATTCTTTGCACATCTGCTAGAATTAGGGAAAAACTGGATTCTATCCAAGGCTCTAACACATCCAATGTGGTGGTGGATGAATCACTTAAACCAGAATTCTCAAGGGTGGACATTAATGGTGTGTTCCTCGCTTTCTGGCAACTCAGCTAGAGACAAATGAAGCCTGATTTTTTTTTTCCAGAGGTGCTAAGCATCTGTCCCTCCCATTGTCTTACACTGGGAAATTTTAGTGTAAGTGACTTGCCCAACACCACACATGAAGTCTGTAGCAGAGCCAGAGAGAGGTTTGCCTGAGTCCCAGTTCAGTGCCTTAACACTACTGTTCTTTTTCTTGTAGCCCTCTCAGTCACTTGGACCTCTGCATGACTCAGTGCAGAAATTGTAAGGTATGTGTGCAATAGCTCATATCGGCTTACAAGGCAGGTGTGTGTGTGGGGCGGGGGGAATGAAGGGGGGGGGGTTGGACCCGTTTTGGGCACCACCAAAAATTATACAAACCTGCCACCCCAGGTCATAATGACATAGATGGGACTACTTGCCTGAGTTAAGTAAACAGACTGTGACACCTTATATCACTTATATTACATAGTGTTCTAAAAATTATATTTCATATTAGTTATTTTGTGGTACAGTTTCTGAAGAAATAGTTCTTTTTGGCCTCATTTGCTGGAAAGGAGAAATGTCAGTGGGGATTTCATAGCTTTAGCATTCTGACTTTTTCTATTTCTATAAAAATAGATCTACAATAACATATGATTTCTGTATCCAGTTATGAATTTCTTAGGAAATTATGTAAACTTGTAAAGAGAAGGGCTGGAATCCAATTTCACAAAGCACCAGACTCCACTTCCAATGAAGAAACTCTTAGGAAACAATAGTTTTAACAAATGCATGCAGAAAAAAACAAGCAACAATCGCAGCATTTGGACTTAGAGTAAATCAGGAGATAGGTAGTTGAGTGATCGTGAAAGGTTTCTACATCAAATATATCCAAATCCAGGTTTCTGCTATATCCGAGTTGGCCTAAAATAAAAATAGACTGTAGGAATAATAACAGTACCACCAAGTTTTTATGTAGCATTTAAGGAAGTGTGCTTGAACTTCTAAAGTATGACCCCTTGTTCCCTTCCCACCCCTATTACAATTAAAAACTAGTTCGTGTTAGTCTGAATTTTTGGTAGAAATGTCTCCACATTTTCTGGCCAGCAATATCTCTATCCACTACCTTCAGATTTTTATGTAAATATTTACGACCATCATATACCCTTCTCTCTCAGTACCAAACAGCCCTCGCCCAACCCGAATTATCCTCTTAAATTGTTACTGACTCTGGTGACGCTCCCAGAACAAATTCAGATCTGCTTTACTCTCACTCTGTATCATAAGCCTTTTGTGTATCCATAACTTAAACCTTTGTCTTTCTTTTCTACTGTTTCTACAAAAAGGAGCTATTTTGTTTGTGGTCAAACAGTTGGAAAGGGTTTCAGGCTAAAAGTGTCATCTCAGTCATGTAGTGGGCCATATTTATCCAGGACATAACTGAAGTACATGGAGGTATGTCTGGATGAATTTGGCCCGCTATATTTTGGTTCTGGCTTGTATTTGTAATACACGGCTTGTAAGGCGATTAGTTAATCTCTGTCCCAAACACATTTGTTACCAAACCAAATTGAGACTGAGCATGAGACTATATCAGGTGTTGTGTGTTTTCCTGTGAAAACATTCATGGGTGTGTTTCCCCACTAGCAATGGATTATTCCATCCTACTCATGTTATCCTCTGCTATGGTCTCTGCTGCAGCTGTTACAGAAACCTAGTTACAGTGTAAGCCTCTGTTTTGCTTTGAATATGTGTCTGTGTGGATCCTACATGAGATGCACATGTGCCTCATCTGTGCAAAATCAGTCTTTGGAATGGCCATATCTATTAAGGCTGCTCATGTGGCCTGTGCCACCTTACGTTCCTGTGTGATGGCATAAAGAGTGGAGCAGCCACGACCCTCCCTCAGTTCTCTCTTAGCCCTTGTGGCTAAGAGATAGAATCCAGCAGTGTCTGACCTGCAGTTTCTTGAAGAATTTATTCTCCTAAAAAGATTTTTTGATCCAGTTGGACTTAACAAAGATATTGACTAATTCTACAAATCCCCTATATAGTGGAGTCTGGTGCTTCATGCCAACTGCTATGTCTAATGGCGGACTCTAAGCCATGCAGATTTAAACGTTGTCCCTCTCGTGACAGACTCATCCCACGCAGATGGACACAGCAGGCAGAAGAGACAGCCGAATGAGAGTCGCATTCCAGGTGGATGCTCAGTTTCTTGCTGCTTTTCCTCCAGGAATGGTAAGTCCAGAGACTCATCTGAAGCTGCATCTATGAGATCAGTCTGCAAGGGTCACCTCTGATTTTAATCAACAAGTTTCTCTGAACGTGCATGTGTGTGCGCATGCGCGCGTCCATGTGTGGTTTAAAAAAAAAAATCCTACACAACACAAAAGCAAAACTCACCATTTGTCCACTAACAAATACTCCACTAAAGCCTTTTCATGTTTCTAGATGGATAATTCTGTATTCAGAATAATATATTCCTCATGAGGGATATTATAAACCCTTCTTTAAAAAAATTCAGCTTTGCTCTCTGTTATGGTACAATCCATATTCTATGTAAAATAATAATGTTAGATAAACAATTAGCGGAAAACCACTATTGTTTGGTAGTGCCCAGCAAAGAGCAAGACACATTGGTAAAAGTTAGACAAAGCATTGAGGGCTTCCTGGGATTTTTAAATACCCATAACTGGATTATCTGGCCCTGTTCTTATGTTTTCCAAGGAATACAGCGTTCTGTCATGATTTATGGGCAACCTCTCATCACCATTGTCTGTTGCCAAGATTTTCTTATTAGGAAATATGCTCAAAATTATGAAAAATGTTTGAAATCCTTCTTTATCTGGCATCCCTGCTTGGCGGTCTGCTCAGCACATCTGCGGATGGGGAAAGGAAAAGTGGCTCTAAGCCACAATCCCCAGGGTTGCTGGAGTTCACTCCTGCCTCTAGTGCAACATAGAGCAGCCCAGAGCTGCTCTTAATTATGTTGACTTTTAAACCCGTATAGGCTTTTACACCAGCTGCAGATTGCTGGAGCTGGTACCTTGTGCCACAGTAGAAGGAGGACATAGTATCACCCCAGCAATGCCAGTTGAAGATTTTCCCATAACAAAGGGAATCCTCAGGTGCCCATCTAGGGCAGCCTTAAGTCCACTGTTTACCAGCCTTAACATAAGGCAGGATCTGGCCTTGAATGTTTCAAAGAGAAAATTAGTGATACTACTGAATAAACTCAAAGCTTCACTGTCCCTTCCTCCTGCCCTGAGAAAACCGATATACACAGAGAACTCTGGTTAGAGATAATAAGAGGTGTTGAAGCATTGAGCGTTATAGTCATTTTTCCTTTTCCAATTTCAACCACCAATAATCACCTACTGAGTTAATGTGAACAGTTCAGAATAAAAAAAGACTGAGAAGAGTGAAGTAATGGCATTTAAATGAGAATTCAAATACACACCTTTATCAATCTAAAACTCTCTTTAATAGTGCTCCCTCTCATATTAGACTGTTTTCTGAATGTGTAGGCCTCAAAATATATATTCATTACCTTCATGGCAAAATCATTTTTTAAAATAAGCACAATATCCATAATATTGGGTTCCTAGAACGTTTACTTAGAGTAAATGAATACGATGAAATATTTATAAATGAAATTCAATACTTTTGACCAATGGAAAGCTCGTTTGTTAGAAGGAATGTCCTGTATCCTAGGTGTCTCATGCTGTCTAAACCCAGCTGGTGAGCAAGGTGCCCAGATTTCTTCAGCTTCAGGGGTGATGCAAAAAAGTTATTGATGTGCCCCCATCTCCTCCTCATTCTGTGATCAGTGAGAGCAAGTGTGAGGGGAGCAGGACCCTTTTTCATCACCACCTCAGATGCAAGAAGGGCTTGGGGAAAAACAGGGCTGCTGGAGGGAGGCTGGGGAAGCCAGCAGGGACATGGATATTGGAGGAAGTCAAGGGCCACTGTTGTGTATTGCTGCAGGGGCAGGAGGGAAGAGACTGTAAGAGTCTGCAATGTTTATAGTTTTAGTTTAGTTTTCCAAAACGCTCTCAGCTACACTTCTATATTTGTGGCTGTGCTTCATGGCTGCTCCTGCTCTCAATTTCTTCTAAGTGTAGCTCTTAAGCATACTTGGCCATGGCTCTGGGCTTCTCGTAGAAGTAACTTGAAATCCTCCAGCTGTCAGCCACATATGGCTTTGCATTCACTGGCTTGAACTGAAATACCTATGCCCTCACCATACCTTACCTACACCCATCTTGCCCCCTTTCACCTCTACATAACCTGGTTTTGTTACAATTAGGATATTGAAATTTGTTCTCATTTTTGAGCACTGTACTCATTACTCCACTCTTTATGGAAGCCTCTCTGTGCGGGCACTAAGCAAAATGAGGGCTAAGCCAACACTTGTGCTTTTTTTTTCTCCATGTGTAAATATTTAAAAATAATAAAGGATAGTCAGAAAAAGTGCCTTCAGGTTAGGCCCGAGGGAGCATTGGTAGGGTGCTAAGAGGTAGCTTTCACACTCCTGTATTGTACCTGTTCTGTGGCTACAGTGGGGATTTTGCTGCTGGAATCCAAGGCTGTCAAATAGCACCTTTCAGTTTTAGAATATAAATAAAATAAGCACCAGAATTTTTTTTTTTTTTTTTTTTAATTACAGTAGAATCCCAAGTGTACTACCACTGTCATTAGGGTTGGGTTGTGCATTTTATTCTGCATAGAGGTTAATCATTGGTTCATGTGATAGTTAATTTTCTGAAGAAAAGCTAGGAAGTTATAATTTTGGTTCCATCTCCTTCACATTAGATTAGCTGGGGGTGCATTAACAAAAACGTTTCCTATTCCTGGCTTCTGTTTATCCCTAGCTTTGAAATAGGTGAAGATGTGTCAGGAGAAGATGACATAGCTGATGCTCCATTTGCTTCTGTGAGGCATTGAACAAGGATGATGAAGGATGGCAGAAGATCTGTTTCACCAAGAAGACACATCAGACCTTGGTAACTAGCAATTTTAGGGCTCAATTTTATTAGAAGCTGAGCATTTGACTCTAGTTGAAGTCAACTGGAGGTATGGGTGAATGCAGCCAAAACACGACACGAAAGAATGTTGAGCCTGTTTTTAATGTAAGTAAGTGGGATGAATTAACAGTATTTTCATTTACTTCACCAAGCAGCACTGACAGCTTGACCCCTTAAACTCCTATCAACAAGTCCAGTCATTCGTACAATACTAAACTGAGACAAGGACTCTCCTCCTTTCCTTGGCTGCTGCCATCGTCCTGACCCCTGCTCTTGTTTCCCTCGCCTTTCTTGTTCATACATGACAGTGGATGAAGAGCCTCTTGTTCTTTGCTCCCCTTTTCTCTGTCTCACCAGCTAGCCACAAAGCACAGAGCCACTTCTTGGCTCCATGAAGTTACTCCTGTTCCTCTCAGCCCCATGTTTTTTGTGGAGGTGGAGATAGGCTGAACTGCAGGCCAGAGAAGGTAGTAGATTATTGGCTCGAGGAAAGACATGGTGGGTGTGTCTAGCCTTGTTCTGAAAGGACTTGTTGACTGTGATCAACCTTCTTGACTCTTAACCTTCTTTTGGGTAAACTAAATAGATTTTGTTAAGTTTCTCATTACAAGGCAGGCTTTCCTGACCTGGAATCACTCTTGTAACTCTTTACTGAATCCTGTCTGATATTTTTTCAACATTCTTTTTGACATGTAAATACCAGGACTGGACACAGTATTCCAGTAACGGTCTCACTAAAACCGAGGTTATACCATCTCCTTACTCCTACTTGAGATTCCCCTGCTCATACATCAAGGATTGTTAATGCTCTGAGTGACACCATCCCTCTGGGGTCTCTAAAAACATGGTCGTCCATAAAAACTACAGTACATGAGAGATTTATCTTATCAATAGATATTGGCAATGAAAAAATACTATGGACAAGGCACAGAGAGCGGCACTGTGGTGTAAGGGGTAGATCATGGTACTGGAAGTTTGGATATCTGGCTTCAATACTCAGCTCTGCCTCTCAGCATGTGACCTTGAGCTAGTCATAGAGACCAAAATACTTAGATTTTCCAAGGTGCTGAGTACCCACAACTCCCATTGAAGTCAGTATTTTAGAAATACTTTCACTTTTCTTTTTTAGCTACTGAATTTCCCATAGAAATATCTTTGAAAACCTCAGTAGACATTTCCTTGTAATGCTCATTTGCTACTGCCTGTATGCCACTAGCCTTAAGATATGTCTTTTAGCTTTGATTTTCCTGTTAGTTTTATGTCTATTTCTGATATATAGCTTTTGTTCACAACCTTAAGAATATCTCCCAGGATGGATGTAGCCCATTGGTTTTGACTTCTAAAGCTATCATCTTCCTAGGGGCCCCAAACTCCATGTCCATGACACCAGCAGAACCAGAGCAGTTCCTCTGTGTTGGAATGGAGGTGAAATTTCAGTACACTAGAGATAGGTTGTTTGGAGAGGGAGCAGACTGGAGGAGAATTTGGGGCATAGTTGATGGATGCACCACTTTACATGTCTGTCACCTTTTTCCTTCTTTCATCCTGTGGAAGAGATACAGGGACTAGCACAGACATGAGGCTGCATTACCAACTGTAGAGTATCTCCATAAGTAGTAGCGGAGGATTCGTTGCCCGCCTGGGTCCTTCTGCAGAGACAATGCACACTCTATTACCTCAGTTGATGGGTTGTAGCTGGGAATGGCCATCCATGATTTTGTTGTAAAAAGTACAAACTCCCTTAAATTCAATGGTTATAGGAAAGATGTACACAAAAGCAATATGATTCAGAGATAATTTTACAGATTCTTAAAGATGGGTGCTTTTTATCTTACATTGTAGATGGCTGGAAAGTTAGAACATTCTAAGTAAGAGGAAATAAACAACTCTCCATGGTTGTAGCATGAAAAGAGGTTGACAGTTATCCCTATTCTCCTCACTGTTCCATAAAATGATTCATTGCTGGGATCACCAGATCAAAGTCTGGGTGTTTGTTGTCAAGTATACCTAGTATTGCTCCCATATTTATATTTAAAGGAACATAAGAATTCCATTGTTTTCAAAAACTTGAAAATATACTCAAGGTCTGGTTTTTCAAAGTGGTAAGTGCTCTTGAGGGACCATGTTCTGTCTCATTCTTCAGTTCTGTTGGGCTTTTTGCTGGTCTAGAAGAAGTGTGACATGAGCTCTTTGTGTAACACTTTTATTTCAATTACTAAACTGTACTGCAAGAATGGGGGGTGTTTCAATGAGACTTTACTTTTCATACTGCTTTTGCGGGCAGGGCTGGCCTTATCATGAGGACCCAGAGTGGAGAAAATTGTGTCTGCTGCTGGTGCATATGTAATCTCCCTGCTCTAGATGCACAGAGATGGTGGAGTGCTGTGCTGGAGGAAGGAGGGTACAGGAGACATAACAGGCAGGCAGGAGAAAAGGTGAGAGGGAATAACAGAAAGCAGCAGGAGCTGCAGAGAGAGAGAGAGAAGGGGCCTCTTTAGCATCACCCCCCCCCCCCCCAGGAGCCTGGACTGATTAACACCAGCTTCTCAGGGAGCTTCCTGTTTCTTGCTGCTTCCCTGAACCCACTTGAGGAGAACAGGCAGTCAACTGAAGTAGTAAGAGCCAGTTAGGCCCTTAAGATGCTGATATCTTCCCTCACTCAGGCCCTGCTACCAGCCTGCTTATTTGTCCTCTTCAATTGAGTGTTGATAACCACTATATCTGGCACAGAACAGCAGTCATGAGTGAAAGAAGAAAACACTGCTCTGGGGCAGCATTCAGAAAAAGAAAGAAGGCAAAGGAAGCTTTTCTATCTAAGCAGGAAGGAATTCTCCTGATATACATAGACACAAATGTTCACGGTGAGCCTTCCGGCCCCAGGGAGGATGTGAGTGGTGAGGAGATGCCTGATCTTCCAGTTAGTCAGAGTGCAGATGACCTGGCAGCTACTGCAGCATCCATATCTCCATCTCAAATGGATGTAACCATGCACATTCCTAAAGAAAAGTGTAGAGCAGAGGAGTGTTGTGGAGGCGCAAGAAACAGCTGCTGCTGAGTTTAGTTCCTTAAGTCTAGATGATCCAGGATTGTGGACCCACTTGAGCAGTAGCCTGAGGGACTTCCTTGTACTGTATGGGCCACAGCAAGTGAAAAACTTCATGTTCCCCAAAGACAATGAAAATAGAAGTTTCCATCTAACATATTACTGGTGTGAAATCCCCAATGGTGACAAAATGGAGAGGCCATGGCTTATGTATTCAAAAACCCAGAATGCTATATACTGTTTTTGTTGCAAACTCTTCCAGTCTAATGTTCCAGCCACATTGGGTTCTACAGGAACAAAGGACTGGAAAAATCTGGCTAGAAATCTGGCATGCCATGAGAAGGCAGCAAATCATCAGAGAGCATTCCATAGGTGGAAAGAGCTTGAGATGAGACTAAGGTTAAAGGCTACCATAGATGATCAGCATCAAGAGAAGATTGCATCAGAGTCTCTTTACTGGCAAAATGTTCTGAAAAGGCTCATTGCCATTGTGAGAATGCTTGCTACCCAAAACCTAGCACTGTATGGCACTTCAGATCAGCTGTATGTGCCAAATAATAGAAACTTCCTTAAAATTGTGGAGCTGATGGCTGAGTTTGATGCTGTACTCCAGGAGCATCTAAGAAGAGTCACCACCCAAGAAATGTACACACACCACTACCTTGGAAAAACAATTCAAAATGAGTTCACACAGTTACTGGCAACAAAAGTCAAACAGAAGATAGTGGCAGATCTGAAGTCAGCTAGATATTACTGTTATTCTGGACTGCACACCTGACATCAGCCATACTGAACAAATGACTTTAATGGTGCATTTTGTAACAACAACAGAACCTAGTGAAAATGTCCCTGCAATGGTGACTGTCAGAGAGCATTTTCTGGAATTTATTGACATTGATGATACTACAGGAGCTGGTATGACAAATGTGCTTCTTAAAAAGCTGGAAGATACGGGAATTGTGATAGCTGACATGAGAGGTCAGGGCTACGATAATGGTGCCAACATGAGAGGAAAGAACAGAGGAGTGCAGACACGGATCCGAGAGTTAAACCCTTGAGCTTTCTTTGTCCCATGCAGTTCTCATTCATTGAGCTTGGTGGTCAGTAATTCTGCATCAGCTTCTAGTGAGGCTGCTGAAATTTTTAATGAAATTCAATGCATCTATGTATTTTTCTCTGCATCAACTCATTGATGCCAAATTTTGAAACAACATCTGGGAACATCCTCTCTGACACTGAAACCACTGAGTGCCACATGATGGGAAAGAGAAAGCTCAGTGGTTTGAGCATTGGCCTGCTAAACCCAGGGTTGTGAGTTCAGTCCTTGAGGGAGCCACTTGGGGATTGGCCCTGCTTTGAGCAGGGGGTTGGACTAGATGACCTCCTCAGGTCCCTTCCAACCCTGATATTCTATGATTTTATAACCCCGCAAACACTTTTCCACGAAATTCTTTGCACATCAGTTAGAATTAGGGAAAAACTGGATTCTATCCAAGGCTCTAATACATCCAATGTGGTGGTGGGTGAAGCACTTAAACCCGAATTCTCACGGGTGGATATTAATGGAGTGTTCCTTGCTTTCTGGACACTCAGCTAGTGACACATAAAGCCTGATTTTTTTCCAGAGGTGCTAAGCATCTGTCCCTCCCAGTGTTACACTAAAATTTCCGAGTGTAAGTGACTTGCCCAACATTGCACATGAAGTCTGTAGCAGAGCCAGAGAGGTTTGCCTGAGTACCAGTTCAGTGCCTTAACACTACTGTTCTTTTTCTTGTAAACGTCTCACTCCCTTGCACACATCTTACAATTTCTGCACTGAGTGATGCAGGGGTCCAACAACTTACATCAGCTTACAAGGCAGGTATGGGAGAGGGGTGGGATTTGGACCCATTCTGGCACCACCAAAAATTATGCAAACCTGCCACCCCTGGTCATAATGACAGATATGGGGCTACTTGTCAGAGTTAAGTAAGCAGGCTGTGACACCTTATATTACATAGTGTTCTAAAAATTAAATTTCATATTAGTTATTCTGTGGTACAGTTTCTGAAGAAATAGTTTTTTGGCCTCAGTTGCTGGAAAGGAAATATCAGTGGGGATTTCAATGCTTTTGCATTCTGACTTTTTATATTTCTATAAAAATAGATCTACAATAACATATGATTTCTGTATCCAGTTATGAATTTCTTAGGAAATTATGTAAGCTTGTGAAGAGAAGGGCTGGAATCGAATTACACAAAGGTAATGAAGAATCTCTTAGGAAACAGTAGTTTTAATGAAGGCATGCAGAAAAAAACGAACAATAACTGCAGCATTTGGTTTTAGAGTAAATCAGGAGATAGGTAGTTGAGTGATACGTGGAAGGGTTCTGCCTTAAATATATCCAAATCCAGGTTTCTGCTATATCAGTGTTGGCCTAAAATAAAAATAGACTGTAGGAATAATAATAGTACCACCAAGTTTTTATGTAGCACTTAAGGAAGTGTGCTTGAAGTTCTAAATTATGACTGCTTTTTTTCCTTCCCACCCCTATTACAATTAAAAACTAGTTTGTGTTAGTCTGAATTTTTGGAAGCAATGTCTCCAGATTTTTTTGGCCAGCAATATCTTTGTCCACTACCTTCCCATCTTTATGTAAACGTGTATGACCATCATATACCACCCTTCTCTCTCAGCACCAAACTGCCCTCATCAAACCCTAATTATCCTCTTAAATTGTTACTGACTCTGGTGATGCTCCCAGAACAAATTCAGACCTGCTTTACTCTTACTCTGCATCATAAGCCTTTTGTTTATCCATAACGTAAACCTTTGTCTTTCTTTTTTACTGTTTCTGCAAAAAAGGAGTTATATTGTTTGTTGTCCAACAGTTGGAAAGGGTCTTGGGCTAAAAGTGTCATCTCTAAATGTATTGGGCCATATTTATCCAGGACATAACTGAAGTACATAGAGGTATGTCCAGATGAATTTGGCCTGCTATATTTTGGTTCTGGTTTGTATTTGTAATACAAGCTTGTAAAGTGATTAGATAATCTCTGTCCCAAACACATTTTGTTATCAAACCAAATTGAGACTGAGCATGAAATTATATCAGGCGTAGAGTGTTTTCCTGTGAAAACGCTCAAGGGTGTGTTTCCCTACTAGCAATGAATTCTTTCCATCCTACTCATGCTGTCCCCTGCTATGGTCTCTGCTGCAGCTGTTAGTCTTAACCTTCATCAGATGAAGCACTGGTGTTCCACGACCTTTTGACCCAGATCACTGAGACCATGGACATCGGTGAACAAGTGGAAGTCCCATGAGATCGTCAATATCCTGAGCTCATCAACCCTAGATAGGGCTGCCCAAACAGCATCAAAAAGGATATACTGAAGCCAGTGAAGGCACTTTGGCAAACCACAGACACTCTTCCTCAGCTTTCATCCACGCGGTTTGAAAAAAGGCCCTGTTTGCAAAAATATATATTTTTTCATATGGGAGGGAGTGGCTGCCTTTCTGTCAAAACTCCCACAGGATAGTAGAGGGGAACTAAGAGATGTCATAAAGGTGGGCCAGATGGTCAAAACTCCTTTTACAAGTGGCCATGGATGCACTGAATGTGGTTGCCATGTTGCTGGCCACAGCCATCATCATGAGACAGGCCTTCTGGCTTCAAGCGCTGGAATCCTTAGAAAAGAGCAACACAGATGAAGCAGGCAAACAAATGAAGCACTCCTCTCTAAGATTCTAAGCTCACACAGCAATCACTGAGGATTTACACACGAGGACCCTACCCATAGAAATACCAGCCCCAACAGAGGAAGAGAGCTCCCTTCTAGCACCAGATTCAACAACTGGAGCACTCTCTCAGAAGACGACCCAGTACTCCAGGAAGCGACAATCGTCCTCCTCTGTTGCAAAAACGGCACCCTCTCAGAGGCAGCAGGTTTGATGGGAATGTTGGGGGCCACACCAGAGCAAATCTAGGCCTTCCCAACATCTTTTGGAAGCTGCCTTGCACTCTTTCATTGGGCTTGGTCTACAATCACAGCCAACAAATGGTCACTGCACATCCCCCAAGGCTACTCCTTTCCCCTTATCCAGGCTCTCCTTTCCCATCCCTCTTCATGGACCCTTCTTACAAGAGCTAGTGCCAGCAGAAGTGGCCTCATTGCTTTATCTAGGAGCCATAGAAAATTACTGGAGGAGTACAAAATAAACACACTAGCAAATAGTTTGTTGAGAGAAATCAGCTGCTGTGGTCAGAAACTTAAAAGCCTGGAAGTGATTGTACTCTAAACGTTAAATTGAGAACTTCTGCCTGTGCAGGGGAGTAAGGGAACACTGTTTCCTTCAACATCATAGCTTATGGGAAGTTCTGCTCTCCCCCTCATCTCCCAGTTCCTATTCCTGAAGTTGATACTTCATTGGTTGCCCTAGCAGAAGCTGTTGCATATAAATGAGCAATGTGTCAGAGGGCACTTTCATAGAAGGAAAAGAAAGCTCAGTATCGGGTCACAAAAAGCGGAACTACTGGTGCAATGGGTCACTTGTCACTGTAAGTCCATAGCTCGAGGCTTCAAAGGCTATTTTATATCGGTTCTTCTGTCGTGCTCATCGCTATAGTATCTAAGTGCCTTCCAGTAGTGTATAGCACAACTTGACTAACACCTGTGCCATGTTGTTTGTTTTCTCATTCACTCCTCAGCGGTAGAAGTGTGTGCAGGGATTGTCTTGTTTTGGTAGGGTTTGGTTTGTTTGAACATACATGTTATGTGTTTGTTAAAGAAGGCAAGGGCAAAGATAAGGGTCTTGCCCTTGGAGCAGAAGTGGTGAGATCTGTGAGGTCCTTAGTTCCTGTGAGAGTTCATTCCACTGTCTCAGATCAGCCACTGAAAAAGTTCTGTCTTCTGCACAGATGAGCTTTACCCACAATCCACTTTAGTTATCTAAAGTGTGAGAGAGGTAGTTTTGCAGAATGGAAGTTAAATTTTGTCCTGTTTTTATGTGTAGTTCACATTGGTATAACTTTGTGCATAAAAACACATGAAAGTACATAAAAACATGCACAAACAAGTAGATGAGGGTTTTTTGGATGACATCTTGTTCAAGTCTGTTTAGCCTTATCTATAAAGCAAATTGAGCATTTGTGTTGAGTTGTGCAATTCTTAGAATTAATATAAACTTTGAGATTTTCTCTAGTTCAAGTAATTGTGAGTGGTCTGAGCTATTGGACCAATGGTGGTCACCATTAAACTCACGCATTCCCATTCCAATCAGTGCAATTGCATGGATGTAAATGAGGACAGAATTTGGCCTTGGAGAGTAAAGCTGTAAGACTGATGTAAAACCTGTTGCTAAGAGAGATTTCAAATTCTGTTGTATTAATGGCATCAGCGAGCATTAATTTTGAAAATTACACAGCTCTTCCCTACCCTGGAGAATAGATAGGAGATTTTTGGGGAGGGAAGTAGAAGAGGGAGCAGCTGATGATATTCTCATTGTGGTGGCCTGGGAGGAGGAGGAGGAGGAGGGGGGGGAGCTACTGGAGGTGCCCACCCTCCCCCCAGGATTGGGAAGCAGAGAAGGAGACCCTGCAGGAGCTGCACCACCCCCCTGCCTTGGAGAGGGACACAATGAACTACCAGAGGTACATTGGGAGGGGCAAGGGGTAGATGTGGAGTTGGGGACCTAAAGTTGATGTAGGGGTTGCAGGGAATATAATTAGTTGAGGGATGGACAAGATGTAGAGCCAGGAACAGAGAAGAAAAATCAATGAGAATGCTGGTTTTTGGGGAAGAAACTAGGAGCTCCACACCCTCCGGCAGCAGCTAAAGCTTTGCATCAGAGGCCAAAATCACCTTATGTGCTACGTTTGGGAGAGTTGGGATCATTAACTGTCACACACAGTGATTTGCAAGTCAAAAGACAGACTAAACAACACAATCTTATCTTTAAAAGAATGTCATGATTTTGGGCCTTGTTTAGAGTTGCTAACCCTCCTGGAGTCTCCCAGAAGGGAAGATTAATTGTGATGAGGCCTCCAGGAATACATTCAGCCAAAATTGGCAACCCTAGCCTTATTGGAAATAATTTTCCTAATTGTATTAAAGTTTACCATGACTCAGATTCCACACAAGCATTCATTTCTTAGTCAAAGACCACATGGTTTTGGTTACATCCAAAATAATCAGCTTAAGTATTTTCACCCTTATATTCTATATCCTGTGACAAAGTTCCTCCTCTATCTTGGTGGGTCTTGCACTTATCAGCAGATTTTCTTGCCTCAGACATTCACTATGTGGTTTGGGGAACAGCCCAGAGACCTTCCCCTCTGGAAGAACCCACAGTCCAGGTCAATTGGGAGGTTTGCAGGGAACCCAGGCCCACCCTCTACTCTTGGTTCCAGCCCAGGGCCCTGTGTACTGCAGCTATCTATAGTACCTCCTGTAACAGCTGCATGACAGCTACAACTCCCTGGGCTACTTCCCCATGGCCTCCTCCAAACACCTTCCTTATTCTCACTACAGGACCTTCCTCCTGGTGTCTGATAATGCTTGTGCTCCTCAGTCCTCCAGCAGTTCACCCTCAGCTTCTTGCTCCCAGCAACTCACACTCCCACCACAAACTGAAGTGCAGGCCTTTTAAAATCCAGGTTCCCTGATTAGCCTGCCTTAATTGATTCTAGCAGCTTCTTAATTGGCTCCAGGTGTCCTAATTAGCCGGCCTGTCTTAACTGGTTCTAGCAGGTTCCTGATTACTCTAGTGCAGCGCCTGCTCTGGTCACTCAGGGAACAGAAAACTACTCATCCAGTGACCAGTATATTTGTCCTCTACCAGACTCCTGTACCCCACTGGTCTGGGTCTGTCACAATCCATCGCAACAATACAGTTATAAGCATTGGCCAACGTACTTACAACAGGATCAGGAGGTGACTTTCCATCATGGCATAACTCTAGAGCAGGTAAGAAAAGGCCTGACAAAGAATGGCTAGGATATCTTCCATTTTACACACTATAACAAACAAGTGATGTCACAGCTGGTTATTGGACCTTATTTAAAGCCAGCTGAATCACTTTAGGGCTGCACTGTGTTCTCTTCAAGGTTTGTTTTTTTCCTTATCTCACTTTGCCATATTTCCCCCTAACTACTAGGTTAAGCATTTCTCTATAATAAATTAAACAAACAAACATATAACCAATTATTTACTGCACCTGGTGTCCAATTAACCATATTTTCTTTATTTCTATTACTTCAGCTCAAACCTTTAATAAGATAATGCTGCTATTCCAACTATACATTTAACACAAATAACCCTCCTTTCTCATGATTTCTTTTTGCTCACATACTTTGGGCCTATTGCTCATGCTAATATCCAAACTCATTTTAAAACCATCATTCACGCAGGCCTAACATGGGTCTATATTCCTACAGGCCCAGCTAATGATATTTTGGAGTCTAACTCTTGACTTTTTGAACTTTTGGGGTTGACAATACTGATAACAAGCAACAGAGGGTCCTGTAGCACCTTTGAGACTAACAGAAATACTGATAACATCACTCAAGTTAACAGTGGATTTCTGCCTTCAGACCAGTGACATTTTGTCCTAATCCAAAATGGCCACCAACTCCAATTGCTATCAGTGGGATTGACTGTCCTCAGCATGGTAGCTGCTGTTTTCCTACAGCCTTTACACATCAAAGCGATGCTGTCCCCATTAAAGATGGCCACCATCTCTGATTGTTTCCCAGGGGACTGAATCCAGGTTTCCCTCAGGGAAGTCATGGTGACTCCTTAGTCACCATGTGGGGACCAGGCAGGGGACAAGAGAACATGAAGGAGCTGGAAATGAGATTGTGGTGGTGGCCATAGGTGAGTGTTAGGAAACTACAGGAAACTGAGGAGTCTGATGGAGCAAGAGTAAGGCTAAGGAGATGCAGGAATATGTCTGAGGGGATGCAGAGGAGTGTAGAGAGCAGGCAGCAGATTGAAAGTGGGTTCAAGGCAGTGGGGAGGCAGGAGGCAGATTGAGGGGGACCCAGCAGAGCATGGGGTTCAGACTAAGAGGTGCAAAGGTATGTGGGGGCAGGAGGAGCCTGAAGAGGGGGCAGGAGAAAGTGGCATGGCAGAGAAGGAGAATATGATGGGTAGGAGACTGAGGGGGAAAGAGAAGGAATTAGTAGGTGCAGGTGGTGGACAGGAGACTGGGGGATGCATGGAAGGTGAGTGTGAGCAAAGTGGCTGGCTATCCTGTCTAGTTAAGGAGGGAGACTGATCTCCCAACTGTACCATATTTCATTGTGGTTTTTGCCATGGGGCATTTAAGGCTCATGGTTGTGCTGCTACACCCAGGCTAGTGGTGTTCTGGGGCTGGTACAACAGTCAGCAGAAGCCAGTGAGAGAACAAGAGGAGCCACCACCAAGCAGCACACGTCCTTGGATATGCATGTGTGGTGAAATCACCACGAAGAGGACTCAGGCACATGCTGGCAGCACCTCTTCTCCTTGGGCGTGTGAGAGGAGCCGCTGCGAGCCACTATCTGTTACCAACCCATAGCCGGAGGCAAGAGGAACAGCAGAGCTGGGAGCACTCTGTGGAGCTGCCCTCCACAACCGCTGTCACTGCCTGAGGCAAGTCCACAGGCTGAGAGGAGGAGCGAGGAAGCCTGAAGAGGAACTGAGCTACCACTGCCTTTCCTGTTGCTGCTGCTCCCTGGAGCATTTACAGGTGGTTTCCTGGCTCTTTTAGGGGTTGGGAATGGAGAGCAAAAGTAAGGGAGTGTGGGGGAGAACAGGAGGCAACAACAGGCAGCAAGGGGAACAAAGGGGAAAATAGGGCTGGGGAGAGGAGTGGGGGGCAAAGGATGCTGTTTGTGAGAAGGACATGGATAGAGCAAAGGGGCTCTTTGGTTGTGAATTGTGCCATAACTGATGGATTACAATGGTTCTTAAATATAAAACCTGTTTTGGGGGCTGTTCTTTCACTGTTTGAGTCCAAATAGGCCAGTTTTGCAATTTAATTCAGCTAATGAGAAAAGATCCCTAAAATCAGGTTTTATGGCTAAAAGCCATTATAATCTGTCACTTGCGTCTCAGTGGACAAAAAATCCTAGGTGCTTCCATATGTTGGTCATTTGTCATGTATTTTGATGGCTTGTGCCACATATTGGCAGGTTGAGAGGTTTGCTTGCAGCCCTGGCCCTCCCTTTCTTGTATGACAGGGGGAAAGCTCCTGCAGGAGGAGCTCAGAGGTGATAGCAGGGAACAACCTGCGCTCTGAGGCAGCTCCCAAGAGTGGTTGACACAGGGCTGCTCCAGGCTGCACTGCTCCCTGAGGCCTCCAAGCAGCCCTTGAGAGAGATGCACTGGATTTACCTCTCTGTTGGGAGATTAGCAATGAGAACCTTTCCCACACCAACCTCAGTGAACACTGAAGGACCAAAAGAATTTCCTGACACAAAATAGTTTCATCAAAAAAATTTTTTGTGGGGAAAATGTAATTTAAATGACTGTATGGGAAGTTTCTAAACAAAAGAACACTTTCCATGTAACTTTGAATTGAATTTTTTGTTGTATTCAAATAAGTTGGTGGTTATTTGTGTTATGTGTATTCCCCACTTTTCTTCTCCCCCCCCCCCCCTCTGTAATTTTTCAAAATTTCTCCTAGCTTTGAAAAAGTTAAGAGTGGCAAAAGGAAAAATAAAACACTGTAAATCTGCCCCTCTGTAACATCTCCAAATGTCCTTAAGTTTTAGTGGAAAAGGGAAAGAAAAAAAGAAAGGAAAAAATTAATAAAGCAAAACAAACCTGTAGACAACATTCATTCATTCAGTGGCAAAAAAGAAAAAGGGCTGGAGAAATGGCGGGAGGGGGAGAAATAAACATTTAAAATTCCATATAAAAAACGAAATCAAAACAAAATTTCTGAAGTGAATCTAAACAAAACAAAAATTTTGATCTGAACCATTTTGAAAATTTCTCACGAAAGATTTGAAATAAAAAGTTGGCTTGAATTTTTTTTTTCACAGGAAGAAAAGGGGTTTCTACCAGTTCTAGCTCAGTCCCCTTCCATCCAAGTGCTGGTTAACTCTTCACCAGCATCATGCCCCTGCAAAGTGACAATTTTGAGTTATGGCAGCATGACTTATTGTTTAAAATATAAAAGGAAAAATATCCAGAAAGTCCTACAATCCCATGACAGACTGCCTTAGCAGTAGGCTTGGCAGAACTTGATTTTCATTTTCATTTTTTTTTTATAATTTTGACTGATAGTGTTTATTTTTAAGTATTTTTTATTTTGTTTATTTAAATGTTCACAGTTGCACAAATACAGTAAAAGCTGTGTTATCCAGCATGTTGGGGGAATGGGGGGGTGCCAATTAGTCAAAAATTCCGGTTAACTAAGAGTTATAGTTACCAATGGAATACCAATTTTCAAAGAATTAGAATACAATAAAATGAATAAAGTATAAAATAGTATACAGGTACTCACCAATCCGGTAGTAGTACTACACTGCAGAGTGGTTGGTTTCTTGAAGCACTTAGGTGCATACCAGTAAAGTTTTCTATACAGTAGGTTATCGTATGACACTACATATCATTATGGGCAGCGCATGGCGTACACCCATATCACTAAAAATACACTTAACACTAAAACTCTACAGAACATAATTTAATCTTTCTTTGGTGATTCAGAAGGCACTTCAGGATCTTTCAGGTGCCTCAGGATCATCATCAACAACATCAATTATCATTGTAGATGTAGAAGGTGTAGGAGGTTGGATTGAATCTGTAATGACCCTATGACACACCCTGGAAGCTGCTTTTTTGAATAAATCCCTGATGTCAGCTTGCTTACTTGTCTCCTGTCTCTTTTGCATAAAAGCAGAGTGCAGAATGGGCAATTGCATAACCTCCTGGGTAGTATACTAGTCCCTGTTACTAGACTGAAGATTTGTATTAGTAGATCTCAGAAATGCCGGTTAATAGAGCTTTCTGGTTGATAAAGTGCCAGTTAATATAGCTTTTACTGGTATATGGTTTTTAAGCATTTTTTTTTAATGTGTATTGATTTAAATGTTCAGCTGCAGAAAATTAGGGGGGAGGGTCAGACAATTATTTAATGACAGTACATGTTGAAAAAATTAAAGCTTTATAACTGTTAAAATGCAATTTTTCAACACCATATGTCAAAATATACAAGTAAATAACCTTAAATCAAACTCTAAGAAGTTCTCAAGCAGCATTTTTCTTACTTTGCCTATCTGTGTATTTTGATTATTATCAGTGGAAATATTGTGTGTGTGTGTGATAAAATCAGTGTTGAACAATAGTTACTGATTAAAAAATCTCCTCTTTCCAAGCCTACTTATCAGTTTAGGGCACTTTCACTTTCAAATAAATGTCTAGTTTTGACTTTTGTTATCCACTGTTGTCAACTAGTGTGTCACACTCTTCATCATAGATCTCCTCCTCCTCCTCCTCCTCCTTCTCCTAAATTCCAGCTTAGGTTTGGGGCACCAGAAGTATGTTGTAGCAGGGCGGTGTAGCTTACACTGCTGCTGCCCTTAAGTGAACCTGTTTTGTGAATAAATGACTTCAGTCTCCCAGGGCTGCCAATTCCATACCTTTCAATAGCATTCAATTTAAAAATGCCATGTATGGGATGCAACTGTAAAGTATACTGCATTATCTATCTAGCTACCCACTTTTTAAATGGCCATTTCCTCACTCTTTATGTGGGAAACTTTCTCTTTAAAATGATTATTACTAGAATACACAATAGATCATGGCTATCAGTTTCTGAGGAATTTCTGTAGTCCAGCAGAATGTACTGTTGATTATATAAGTGCTTTCCAGCTAATTATCCCTTTGTGAGCAGTCCAAAAAATGAGTGAGTCAGCTGGGGCAGAAAATTCACTTGGTACGTCATTAAGCCTGTGTTTCTGCATCTTTGCAGCATTACACCCTAAAGGGAATGAGGGTCACCTCATTATCCCAGCAGTAAAAAAACTTGTGATAAGAAGCATGGGAAGGGATTAATATAGTTAATTTAAGAAAACATCAGCATCCTTTCTAAAAGGTGCTGAGAAAAAATACCTTGCCCAAGGCTGCTACCCAGCCCTCAGCTGCAGAATTTACAGGAATGACTGATGTTCAAAGTGAAATCAGGTTAGTCAGAAACCCAGGAGAGTGGTGAAGCCCTGAGCTTCACCCTCACAGCTGCTGCTGCTGCTGGCAGTGAACTTGGCACTGAAGACCAACCTTCTTCACTGTGTGAGGAGAGGGGAGGGGATTATTTCTGGTGGTTTGGAAGCCTTTGAAAGATACATATTTTAATTGTCATCATGGGAGGGCTTTTTTGGCAAACTACTGATAGAGTTGCTTTTAAAAGGGGTTCAGTCTTTCCTGAGCCACTTTGGAGGGTCTAAAGTTTTGAGCTGATAAACATCTTCCCTTTATGTGGTAAGTATCACAAGCTGTTTTCTGCATTACCAAGGAAAGCTACAAAATTACATTTCACTCTATGGCAGGTTTTGCATTTAAATATACTGTTAGTCTGAAATTTTTACTCTGAAGTTTTGGTAATATATAGATTTTTCTCTAAAATCTTTTGAACTTTTATTTGTATAAAGATCTATCAGTATAATCTTTTCCCTTCTCTCCGCTTATTTATATCATCATATATAGCCAATGTGTGTATACATATTTCAGTTTAACTTTTTAACTCTGAATTTCCTGGGTATGCAATGCTTGTTTTTAAGGTAATTACAATGTTCTTGTAATGTTTTAAACTCTTAAATTACTGATACATTTGCACAACCCTAATGCTGATTAATGTTTTACTTTTTTTTTGTCCACAACTATAGTAAAGGGGAAGGATGGTCCAGTGGGTAGGGCACTACCTTAGGATGTAGGAGACCCTGCTTCAATTCCCTTCTCTGCCGTGGACCTCCTTTGTGACCTTGGGCAAGTCACTTAGCCCCTCTGTGTCTGATGTCCCCATCTGTAAAACTGGAATGATAACACTTCCTCATAAGGGTGTTGTGGGGATAAATACATTCAAAATGGTGACATGCTTTGAGCTTTACAGATAAGAAGTGCTATATAAGAAATAGGCATTATTATTATTAACACTCCATAAGGCATCCACTTCTTTCTCCGTTGGATACTGATAAGCCATATGTACCCCCTTAGTCATACTTGTACTCTTAACACAAAAATCAACCTCTGTGATGGTAAGGTGGAATGATGTTACTTGTATACAGATTGTATGAAAGTCAGATGTGCCAGTTTCTTGATACAAAAGTATATGAGGTTCAAACTAAGGCTTTGTGGCAGAGCACAAGTTTGCTAAAATTGGGGTACAAATGGCTTTTCAGTATCTGCTAGAGCTGGAAGTGAAAGAGTTACTGATGATGTTGAAGGGTATGAGAAAGTGGCAATGAATACCAGAGGCTTTTCCCTTCATATCTTATTTCAATGTTTCTAAAATTTTGGGTGAGTCTGACGTGTCCTGCTGCAATCTTAACTATGATGAGTTTCTGCTTGTGTTAATGTATTGTATATAAATCTATACATATACACACTGTACTTTTTGTATATTAAAAGATGCTGGTTTGCAAATGAAGGTGTTCCATCCTTGAAAAATCTAATATCCCCAAGATAATTTCATTCTTATTCTGACCTGAATATTACACAAAACTCCAGCATTTATTATTTTTTAATATTTTACTTTTACAAATCAACCTAACATACAGAATACGAAGAATTCCCTAGGTTTGTCATATTTATAATCACATATTTTTTTTCTGTTTATGCTCTGACTTGAAGATATTGAGGCATGGTAGTAATTTATATTTGAGAAATTATTGCACTAGAGCAGTGGTGGGCAACCTGCGGCCCGTCAGGGTAATCTGCTGGTGGGCAATGAGACAGTTTGTTTACATTGACCTGCAGGCACGGCTGCCTGCAGCTTCCAGTGGCTGCAGTTCGCCGTTCCCCGCCAGTGGAAACTGCGGGCAGCCGTGCCTGCGGGCAGTCAATGTAAACAAACTGTCTTGCAGCCCGCCAGCGAATTACCCTGACGGGCCGCAGGTTGCTCACCACAGCACTAGAAATATATGCATCTAAAAGAAGGATTTTTTAACCTCCTCCAGTAAATGGATATATTAACCTGATGACTTTAAAGGCAGGGATTACTAGGTTCCTCAAAAATGCAATAAGACTTGATATTAAAAAGTGACAAGTGTGTTTTGCTTTTCAGGTCTTGCTAGGTCAGTGGTTCTCAACCTTTCCAGACTACCGTATCCCTTTCAGGAGTCTGATTTGTTTTGCGTATTCTGCGTTTCACCTCACTTTAAAACTACTTGCTTACAAAATCAGACATAAAAATACAAAAGTGTCTCAGCACACTTACTGAAATTTTAGTTTGTACTGAGTTTGCTAGTGTTTATGTAGCCTGTTGTAAAACTAGGCAAATATCTAGATGAGTTGATGTACCTCCTGGAAGACCTCTGTGTATCCCCAGGGGTTGAAAACCACTGCACTAGGTGATCCCAAAATTGCCGTGTTTACAAAGAGCTAGACTTTGTCCAGGATTGCATAACCACTCAGGGGAACATAAGGTGACCAGACAGCAAGTGTGAAAAATCGGGACAGGGTGTGTGTGTGTGTGTGTGTGGGGGGGGGGGGGGGGGGGTAATAGGAGCCTATATAAGAAAATGACCCAAAAATTGGGGCTGTCCCTATAAAATCAGGACATCTGGTCACCCTAGGAGAACAGATCTCCCTTATGCCTCTGTCTGGATCTGGGCATGGAAGGGGAAAGTGGAAATGTGCCTGGCTTGTTCTCCCAGAGTGAGATGTGTGTAGAGAGCAGAAAAACAGGCACGTTGGTGTGCCAGGCCAGGAGTATAATTTACCGGTGATTGTAGCTGAGTGGTAAAAAGCAGAATCCCCAATAGTATTGTTCAAGCATTTTGAAATAGTATTGAACATTTGCTATAACATTACATTGCCATCATCATTCAGTATAAAATGTAGTATTAGAAATTAATGATCAGCCCCCTTTCCTCCATTGCATTATCCCCCCTTCCCACTACCTGCCAGAATCTCCCCTTGGGTGTACTGCAAAGAATGGGCACCGCAGGGGCTCACGGGGAGGGAGGTCCCATTCAGGAGAAGGAGGGACCCATATTAGTGGAGGCATTGCATACTTCTAGAGAAAATGCAGAAGTTTCGCAGAGGGGCAATTTTCTTCCATCACCTTCCTTGCCTTCTCCACCCGGAGGCTTTTACTGCTCCAACTCCCCTTCCTGGAAACTTTTTTTCTACCCCTACCCTTCCATTGTCGTCTTGTTGAAAAAGTCTGCCATTACGTCTGCCCCCAAAACCTAGGTCACCAAAGGCAGGCCCCAGACAACGTGCACTATGTGAGACTGCATTGTTTGCACATTCCTAGGAGGAGCAGTTCTGCTCTCCTCCTGTGCAACTGCTTTCCCAATAGGTATCTATGATTATAGTAACAGTTTCTTGAAACAGCGTTTACTTCCACTTCCTGCTTGAACCCCTGTGGTGAATGGTTTGTTTCTTGTAGAGATGTGCATGCGTGGCCAATGGCAGCCTGGTTCCTGCAGAAGGAACGTTGCCACGGGGTGGAGGGCTGCCAGAGAAGCAGCACCAAGAAGCCACCCCTCTGTGGGATGGGAAGCTTACTTTTCCCTGTAGTTCAGGAGACTCTATGGGGCTGAGAGGCAGCACCCTTCCCTTCTTGATGGCTCTCCCGATCCCTCCAAGTGAGCGGACAATTCAAAGGTAATCCCTGAGTTGAAGTTGAAATTTATTGGCCCCCCTCTCTCCCTTCACATGAGCATTTCTGGGGAGTGTACACTTTGGCTCTTTGAGTGTAGATTTCCTGATGTGACAGATACAAGTAAAACCCTTGTCCTTATGGAATTATCATTCTGTCGGTTGGCTCTCCCTTTTACCCGTGAATTTTACTTAATTTCTCCTGCTTCTCCTTATGGAAACCATCAATAATCAGCAGAGTTATGTTGTGGGGAGCAGAGTTTAGCACTCTGTAATGGCGATTGCTGCAGCACATTGACTACTCCCATTATGGGGTAGAATATCTCTTTTGCCTGATGTGACCTTCAATTAAAATATTTTCAACAGCAGAATCCATACTTAAGCAGGTCACACACTCCTTTTTTTTTTTTTTTTAGGAGCTCCATTAACTGTTTTATGAAGCATTTGCAGTACTATTTTTATACTGCAACAATGTTAAATCATAACTGTCCCAGAACCACAAAGCAGAAGTGACGGGAACGTATCCACCCAGGATGCTATTTTCGTGAATTCAGTACAATATTTTTTAACAGGAAAAGGCAGCACATGGAGTTTTTTTTTCTTGGAATTTTCCTGTAAAAAATATGAAACAGGCTTTGACTAGTCACTTCCATTTTCAAAGAAATCTGAGTAAAGTTTGGCAACAAAATTTTAATTAAACAAGCCTTCACATCTGTCATAGTATCACACTTTGAAATTCATGATCAGTTTACTCTACAGCAAGATGTTATGTATAGTTTGAAAATATGGGAAAAATTGGTCCACGCTTGATCCAGGTGTGTGTGTGTGTGTGTGTGTGTGTGTATTTATGTATAAAATATATAAACAAGAAGAACAATACTCTGAAGTGAGCATCACAGTCAGCAGCAAGTTCAGGTAAATAGAATTTAATTAGGGCTATCAAGCAATTAAAAAAACTAGTCACGATTAATCACGCAATTAATTGCACTGTTAAACAATAATAGAATACCATTTATTTAAATATTTTAGGATGTTTTGTACATTTTAAAATATATTGATTTCAATGAGAACACAGAACACAAAGTGTACAGTGCTCCCTTTATATTTACTTTTGATTACAAGTATTTGCACTGTAAAAAACCCCCAAGAAATAGTATTTTTCAATTCACCTAATACAAGTACTGTAGTGCAATCTCTTTATCATGAAAGTTGAACTTATAAATGTAGAATGATGTAAAAAAAAAAACCCTGCATTCAGAAATAAAACAATGTAAAATGTTAGAGCCTGCAAGTCTACTCAGTCCTACTTCTTCTTCAGCCAATCGCACAGACAAACAAGTTTGTTTACATTTGCAGGAGATAATACTCCCCAATTCTTGTTTACAATGTCACCTGAAAATGGGAACAGGTGTTCTCATGGCACTGCTGTAGCTGGCATCGCAAGATATTTACGTGCCAGATGCGCTAAAGATTCATATATCCCTTCATGCTTCAGACCATTCCAGGGGACATGCATCCATGCTGATGATGGGTTCTGCTCAATAACGATCCAAAGCAGTGTGGGGTGATACATGTTCATTTTCATTTTCTGAGTCAGATGCCAACAGCAGAAGGTTGATTTTCTTTTTTGGTGGTTCGGGTTCTGTATTTTCCGCATCGCAGTGCTGCTTTTTAGACTTCTGAAAGCATGCTCCACACCTCATCCCTCTCAGATTTTGGAAGGCACTTCAGATTCTTAAATCTTGGTTGGGTTGAGTGCTGTAGCTATCTTTAGAAATCTCACATTGGTACCGTCTTTGCATTTTGTCAAATCTGCAGCGAAAATGTTCTTAAATCGAACAACATGTGCTGTGTCATCATCCAAGACTGCTATAACATGAAATATATGGTAAAATGCGGGTAAAACAGAACAAGAGACGTACAATTCTCCCCCAAGGAGTTCAGTCATAAATTTAATTAACGCATTTTTTTTTTTTTAAATGAGCATCATCAGCATGGAAGCATGTCCTCTGGAATGGTGGCCGAAGCACGAAGGGGCATATGAATGTTTAACACATAAATACCTTGCAATGCCAGCTACAAAAGTGCCATGCAAATGCCTATTCTCACTTCCTGGTGACATTGTAAATAAGAAGAGGGCAGCATTATCTCCCGTAAATGTAAACAAACTTGTTTGTCTGAGCGATTGGCTGAACAAGAAGTAGGACTGAGTGAACTTGTAGGCTCTGAAGTTTTACTTTGTTTTGTTTTTGAGTGCAGTTATGTAACCAAAAAAAATCTACATTTGTAAATTGCACTTTCACGACAAAGAGACTGTTCTGATTATTTAAAGAAAGATAAAGTCAGAAAACAAAGCGTGGAATCTAAACTATACTGGATAGTGTCGTTTTGATTGACCTTCATAGAAATTGGCTTTGTCATACAGATTCCAAGCCTGAATTCATCTCTAGGATACTGATGCAGAGCCCTGCAATGGGACTAAGAAGGGAGGCAATGTGATTCCTCTTCCCTGGGGGTTCAAAGAGCTGGTTAGTCCCCCAATACAGTTTAGGGAAGCCCTTAGCATTGGCTTAACTTGAACCCAGCTGACCATGGTCTGTATGGGTCTTCTGGCAGCTAGGAAATAGCTGGCAATAGGACTGCCTGTGCCATACCTACCCCACCCCCAAAATGCCCTGATACACTCCCTATGCTGGGTACTTACATAACAGGGATGGGGGCATGCAGAGCTTGCTGAACCAACTCTCCGACTGTCAGAGAGGCTCCGTGAACCGAGCATATTCTTTGAGGGTCGTTACAGATGTTTTGCTTAGAGGTGTGGCCACAGGAGCAACTGTTCATTCTGTCATTGCCTCAGCCTGTTGGCCATTTGTCAAGGCTCCTTCTGCTTGTACTGCCCTGCTCCTCATCTTGAGGCTGCCTGCTGGGCCCCATTCTCCAATGGGCAGGAAGGACGAGGATTTGTGTTAGGGCTGTTAAGTGTGCGGCAGTTGCAGGTATAGATCAGAGTGGAGTTTTTTGGGTGTTCATACACCCATAATGCAACTTCCCTTTACAGATCACTTTATTCTATGCACTCAGTTCTGATTTTAAAGATGCAGGTCACACATCAATGACAGTAGGGCCAGCCTTATGTGGCTTGTCCCGTTCCCTCCACTACCCTCCACTGGAGTGGAGGAACTTGAAGGGTGCAGACTGATGTTCGATTCCAGTGCTTGTGGAAAGGAGGTGGGGGATGAAGATCATCCATGCAAGGAATCTGCACCAATTGCATTTCCCAGCACTCCAGGAGCTCCCTGCATCACAAGGCAGAGAGCTTTTCTGCTAGGGATGGTGGTTCCAAAAGAAAGCAGATTCCCTGTGAGAGTGGCTGCAACTGGTGTACAGGCTGGGGTGAAAGTAACTTACAGGACTTACCGGTACTGCCGGAGTCCTGAGGGTGTGTGGCCTCAACCGGAAGAGGCGGGGCCTCTCAAGATTTAAAGGCTCTGGGGCACCGGCCGTAGCTGGGAGCCCTAGGGCCTTTAAAGCAATGGGGGGCTCCCAGCTGCAGAGGTGGCTGGGAGCCCCTGGGGCTCAGGGGCAAATTAAAGGGCCTGGGGCTCCAGCTGCCGCGGAGCTCCGGGCCCTTTAAATCCGGGCCCCAGCCCGGTTGCTGAGCTGCGGATGGGATTTAAAGGGCTCTGGGCTCCCCGCTGGTGCGGGGAGCCCAGAGCCCTTTAAATCCCCGCCGCGGAAGCCGGTGCGGTCCGGCACAGCGTACTGGCTCTTGCCGGTATGCCGTACTGGACCGTACCGGCTTACTTTCACCTCTGTGTACAGGTGATGTAGCTTTTAGTCTGTGGTAGTTGCTGCAAAGTGGTTCATAACCAATCTATGATCTGGGCAGAGGATTCCATCTCCCATATGCTTCCTCTAGAGGGTAGTCCATTTACTCCCAACTGTGCAGTGGGTCCAGGATTTGGACGTATGTGGAGATTGTCATAGTAAGTGTAGCCACAGCCCTTACAAAGGAAACATTGATTAATATAGGAATAAGCTACAAACAAAACAAGTTGGCTTCCATCTGTTGTGGGACCAGAGACTGCACCCTTGCTGGGAATTTCAGTATAGCACAGAGACATCTAGTGGCCAAATAACATACCTACAAGTAAATATCATGACACAGAAGTTAGTACTTCCATAGACAAGTCACTCAGCAACAAGTTGTTACGGACTCACAGGACCCGTGCTCTCTTGGCTCCGAACAGTCCCTGGGAGGAACCATCTTCAGTGTTACAGTCCTTCTCAGGAGTCCACTCTCTCTCGGGGGTTAAGCTAGGGTGACCATATGTCCCTATTTTATAGGGACAATCCTGATATTTGGGGCTTTTTCTTCTATAGGTGCCTATTTCCCACCCCCCTCTCCCTGTTCTGATGTTTCACACTTGCTGTCTGGTCACCCTAGATTAAGCTGTAGGCTCCACCACCTCCTGGGACTGCACCTCTCTGAGCCTTCAGCACACCTCTCTCTCGCCGTTGGCCCCGTCAGGGAGTCCACTCGCTCTGGACCCCGGGGCCTCCACATCCAGAGGGAATAATGCAACCCTGATCTCTAGTCTGCAGAGACTCTCAGCCAGCGTAAAACAGAAGGGTTTATTGAGTGTCTGTAAAAAGCGTAAGAGGCTCTGAGGGCTCTCAGGCCTAACATCCCTCAGCAAAGTACAGCTAGGTCTTGTGTCACAATGGCATGCAGAGAGCCATTTCATTGTACAGCTACCACTCTAAATCCTTATTCTCGTTTAGCTGTTTTTTATTTGTTTAAATATTATGTTCTAATAGCTATACACAAGGGGCACATAAAAACACCCGTAAAACATGAACGCTTAGAAATTTCTTTATATTAAACCTGAAATGCAGAGAAATATGTAGTTGGAAGGGACAGTGGTAGCATTCATTGCAGAGCGCCTGATATGCAATAATAGTCATTATTATTTGTAGTGATCTTTAGTATTACAGTGGTATTCCATTACATTATAAGGCAATGTCCCAATCTTGGCAGGCCAACAGGTTCTCTCTATGGCCAAAGGGCTCTTCAGGGTTTGCTCTCTAGTAAAAGCACAGCAATTACCAATTCCGTAGGAGGAGAGATTAACAAGACTGGGACTTTTCAGGTTGCAAAAGAGACAGCTAAGGGGAGATATGATTGAGGTCTATAAAATTATGACTGGTGTAGAGAAAGTAGATAAGGAGGTTTTGTTTACTACTTCTCATAACAGAAGAACTAGGGGTCACCAAATAAAGTTAATAGGCAGCAGGTTGAAAACAAATAAAAGGAAGTATTTCTTCATACAGCACGCAATCAACATGTGGAACTCCTTGCCAGAGGATGTTGTGAAGGCCAAGACCATAACAGGGTTCAAAAAAGAACTAGATATTCATGGAGGATAGGTCCAGCAATGGCTATTAACCAGGATGGGCAGGAATGGTGTCCCTAGGCTCTGTTTGCTAGAAGCTGGGAATGAGCGAGTGGGGATGGATCACTTGATGATTACCTGTTCTGTTCATTCCTTCTGGGGCACCTGACACTGGCCACTGTCGGAAGACAGGATACTGGGCTAGATGGACCTTTGGTCTGACCCAATGGGGCCATTCTTATGTTCTTATGCTTTATGTTGCACAGGCACCTGATTAAGCGCCTGATTGAAAGTGTACCCCCTTAAATTGAAATGTATCAACACAGCATAGCTCCAGTGTGTTAAAATGTAAATGAAAAAGATTCTAAATGAAATACAGGTGAAGTCCATTTATCCAAATGTCTTGGGGAATGTCTGATACCTTTGGGCATTGGGATTAAGGGAAATGCTATTTTTAGCTGTAGTTTCACAGTGAAATTTCATTCAGTCACTGACCATGATGACGGACTGCATTTGGAGTCGAAGTTCTGTACACAGTCGAAGTGGAAATGTTTGATACTCACGCAAATAAACCAAAATCCTGATGATCTGAATCAGCGGTGTGCCTCCCATGCTCATTCAGGTCATTAGGATTTTCAGTTCCCTAGGATGGGTGGGGAGAGAGACAGGGAGTAGTTGCAGGAGACAGGAGCCTACTTAGTACTCCTTGAGTGAGGGGAGCTGGGAGGAAGATGGGGGCAGTAGATGCCCAGGGAAGCAGGATATGACACCCCCCAGAGCCTGTCTTGTCCCTGCCTCCTCCTGCCTGTGCCCAGCTCCTGCTCCCAGCTGGGGGCTCTGCTGCAAGGTTGGCCCCGTGACTCATCTCTGACTCTGACTCTGAGTCTACCCTGTGCTCCTGGGAGCTCCAACCCCCATGCTCCCTTGCTTGGCCCTGGCTGCCTGTGCTGAGCCATCTCTGAGCGCCCCCGGTCTCCTCCACCAGGGCCTGGCACTTGCCGGCTCAGAGGATGCTCTGGAGCAGGGGAGGGAAAGGGGCCAAAGCCATGAATGAGGGTCTTCTGTTTGGCCCACTGGGCACCAGCTGTTCCTTCCTGCTCCCCACTGGTGGCTCTGCAAAGGAAGCTCCACAACCTGGCTCAAGCACGCCCCAGGCTTCCAGCAGCTCTGGCCCTTGCATTCCCCAGCCAAGGGGCCCCTTTCATGCTGCAGAGTGTCCTCCAAACCAGCAGGTGCTGGGCTCGGGCAGGGCACTGGGAGGCAGGTCAGCATGGGGAGGCTGCAGCTGGACTGGGCAGCGGTTGGAGCTGCTGGGAGCCCGCTGCCCAGGGCAGAGCTGGAGCCAGGTAGTGGGGGCGTCCTTCCATCCTGCTCCCTGCTGGGAGCTCTACTGTAACAGCTGATGCCCAGTGGGCCAGCGGGAAGGCCCTCATGACCCAGATCTGGCCCCAGGCAGGCCACTGATTGAAGAACACAGCAGTATTTCCTAATGACCCTCATCAAGGGTTAGGGCCCCATTGTACTAGGCACTGTTCCTACCCCAGAGAGGTTGCAATGTAGCAGTTAGAAAGTACGGACAGGCGAATAAACTGACAAATGGGAGGGGCAGTGAGAGAAGGAAAAACTAACAGTAGAGCCAGGAAGAATGGGAGCTGCTGAGTCAGTGCTTGAGGTGGGGGCAGCAAGCGCAGCTTCCCTGATCCAACCCTGCGCCGAGCGGCCGCCGGGACATGCTGGCCACTTCCAGGAGCTGCGCAGAGCCAGGGCAGTCAGGGAGCCTGCCTTAGTCCTGCTGCACCGCCCACTGGACTATTACGCTGACCGGAGCAGCCGGGGTCCCCTTTCAACCAGGTGATCCAGTCGAAAACCAGATGCCTGGCAACCCTAAGCCAGGCACATTTGCATAACTCAGCGTGGTCTCAGTAACAGCTGGCTCCCAGCCTAATCAGTCCCAGATGGCAATGGTTTGTAGGCTTGTATCTTTTAAAAATAGGTTTCAAGGAGGAATCTCAGTGAGAATAAGGTGATGGCTTGTGAATGTTGTCAGAAGGTTCTTCCCCAGCACATGGGGTGGCATGGGAAAAAGCAGGAAGGCACTTCTCTGACAAGCAGATAAATGAATGCTCAAGGGTGTCACTGGCAGAGCGAAGGTGAGGGTCAGGGCCATAATAAGAAACTAGATTTGAAAGGTAAGGGGCCGCTGATTCAGTGGAGAAGGGGAATCCAGTGGAGGGGTACAAAGGGGAAATGATGTCATCAAAATCACCTTGGAAACATTTTAAATAGCTATGAAGTGGGAAGGTTGGAGGCATCAGTGCCACACAGGTGAGATTACAATAATTAATGTCTGCTTTTATGGTGTAGTGGGGCAGTCACCCTGCTCTGATTCAGAAAGGATTAAATGCAAGCCCTTGGGGAGGGCTGGGACTGGGAGCCAATCAGGAAAAGGCTGGGAGGCAGCCAATCAGGGCCACCCTGAGCCCTATAAAAAGGCTCCAGCCTTGGAGAGAGATGGATTTGGTGGCTGGATAGCGAAAAGGGTATCTTGGACAGTGCAGTGCTGGGGAAAGGCAGGAAGAGGAGCTGGGGGAGCTCCAGCCTGGCAAACCCCCAGGCAGAGGCCTTGCTGTCAGGGCCGGAGGAGGTATTAGGGCTGTGGGGAGGCAGCCAGGGAAGGAAGAGACAGCAGGTCCAACCCCCTGGCTGATGATGAGTGGCCACTTCAGACTGCAGTTTGCCCCTGAGGGAAAGGGCTAGATGAAGACTGGCAGTGGGTCATTGAGGCGAGATGGGCTTAGGGGATTGGGGTTCTGCGGGGAGGGGAGGACCCCGAGTGTGTGGGCACTGCTGAGGGGCAGTACCCAGGAGAAGGGACACTACGGGCTGGGAGGGACGCAGCGCCTGAATTACAGTGGTGGAGATTGATAATGAAAAGACAAAAAGCGACAGCAGGAGGTGCTCCGACGCTGGGATGAGCTAATTCCCGAGGTAACCAGCAGGAGGCGCCGCGGCGGTGAGTACATGCTGTGTTACACATAGATAAAGAAGAAGACAATGTATCCTTTACGTTTTCCTGTTATCTATAGCGCTTTAGGTTCTTATAACAGCATATTGGGTTTGGACTACATCTTTCCCAACCCCATAAGTTTCCTTATACTAGTGCATTATGCAGTCATGTTCCAGGGTCCTTGTGATACTTGATATATGGGATTTTTATTTTATTTTTTCCAGAATTAAAGCTTGGAACGTTCATTCATAATATGAAGATGCTGCTGACTTTGTTCTTCTTCCTTATTGGGAGTCAAACTTCAGTAACTCAGACATCTGGTACTTCAGTATCCTTTGTATTCTGTTGTATTATGTGATTTGATTTTTTTTTTTTAAATGCAATATTTAGTCCCCAGTTTTCCCAATAAAAATTGAGGTGATGCCTGAGACTCTTGAGTCAGGATCTCTATACCTTATGAGACTTTGTATAATAGACTGAAACTGTGTTTGGATAATGGAGATGGACATTAGATTTACATATTAGGTTGATCAGTGTTATCGTAAACCTTGACAGATTTATATAGATTAGGGCCAAATTCAGAGGTGAAAATGCAGATAGTGTATAAATGAAGGCCACTCATGGAATTTAGTTATTTTCAAATGGGTACCTGGGATTTAATTACTCAGCGTGTGCAAAAGGGGGATCCAGTCCTGCTCCCTACTCACATGAGTTCTGTGGGGGTCACTGGGATTCTATATGTAAATTCTGCAGAACTGGGTCCTTGGTATAAATCCCAGGCACAGGAAGAGCTAAATTGTGGCATTGTATGTGGTGTAAGTTAGGGCAGAATTTGGCCGCGGAAGGGGCCAGATCAATGTGACTGATAGGGTAGGTGTGTTGCACAATTTAGAAAAGTTGTCAATAGGAAAGTTGCTCAGGAGGAAAGTGAGGCCCAACGCTGCAAGTTCTTCTGAGAAAAACTGAGGGCTTTCAACTCCTATTGACTTCAGTGGAGGTTAAGGATGATTAGCAACTTGCTGGAGGCAACCAGCACTTGTGACAGGCAGGTAACTAAGCACAGAGGAATCAAGGCAGAAAGAAAAAGCAACTTTTGCCACTTTGTGACATACAACACAATGAGACTCTGAAGAGGGTTGCACACTTAGTCCACAGTTGCCATAGGATTCCATATGGGAGAGAATATTCATTCTCAGGAATGTGACAGATGTCCTCTACTGTGGTGTAGGTGTAAATTAAAGTAGGAGGAAGGGTGCTTTATTTTAACCCTTCTGTTAATCACTTAAGGCCGTCTGGATCACTGACATACCCTTGAGATCTACTGTGTTAAGTAAAATATGACCGTGCCAGTGAAGAGTAAAGGGATAAGAGGAGAAGGTGACATTTCCCCCCATCCAAACTGGAGTAAGCATGTAAAACTGCGGCTCCTCTTCTCTCACCCCAGTACCTTGACTCCTCCATAAGAGGTAGTCATAAGTAGTTGTCTCAGCTCTTCTTAGCTACGAGCACTGGGAGTTGGGGCCAAAGGATAAGGATCTGCCTAAATGTGGATTTCGGGCTCCACCTCCATCCCAGCCCTCTGCAGTAGAGTTAGTATGGAGATTCTTTTTGCAGTGCACAATTCCTTGTAATTCCTGAGCCTAAGTGGTTCAGGGGACTTTGCATGGTTCCTCCACACTAAGGGTGAACTACACTGTGCCATGTGCTGAACTGAATGTTAGCAAAAATAAACCAGAGTGCATTGTGCCTGTAGTCGCCACCCCATAGTCACAAACATGTGAAAGAAGTTAGCACTTAGAGATATTTCTCTAACTGGAAACTCTAGATAATGTGTCAAGTATCAGAGGGGTAGCCATGTTAGTCTGAATCTGTAAAAAGCAACAGAGGGTCCTGTGGCACCTTTAAGGCTAACAGAAGTATTGGGAGCATAAGCTTTCGTGGGTAAGAACCTCACTTTTTCCCAATACTTCTGTTAGTCTTAAAGGTGCCACAGGACCCTCTGTTGCTAGATAATGTGTGTCCTATTCAGTAGAAATTAAAAAAATATATTTAAAGCTCAAAAAGGAAGCAGGCATCCAATCCTGAGAAGCACTGAATAGCTACATCTCCTGGGAAGTCCTAGGGACCAAACAGATGCTGAGCACGTGTAACTTCCTATCTTTGTAATCTTTCATGATAATAAAATAAGCTTAAAATATAAGAGAGAATTCTTGGGCTTAGAAGGATATTTTTCAGCTTTTGGACATTTTATTTCTGGATATCTCTGGATAAATTCTTCTGTGAAGCATTGCTTGTATCATCAGAGTATTGTAGAGATAAAGGGTAAGAAATATGTAATAACATTTAACTTTCTGATTTTTGCAGCCCCTACATCTGCAGATATTGTCCTTTTGGTTGACAGCTCTAATAGCCTGGGAAACAAGGCGTTCCCCTCTATGAAGTCTTTTATTAGCAAAATGATCAGTCATTTAACAGCGACTCCTAACCAATACCGTATCGCGCTTGCCCAGTACAGTGATGATTTGCACGTTGAATTTCTGCTGGACACCTATAAAGCAAAGAACTCAATGCTGAATTATGTAAAAAAAAATGTTGTATTCAAGGGTGGTTCAGTAAAAACTGGCAATGCCCTTCGAGAAGTTCACAAGACCTTTTTCAAAGGACCAGCTAGTGGAAGAGACAAAGAACGAATTCTGGTAGTCTTGACTTCAGGGGCATCAGAGGATGCTGTAGAAGAGCCTGCCAAGATCTTGAAAAGTGACGGGGTAAAAATCATAGCCATGGGGATTCAGGATGTTTCTCCTCAAGAATTGCAGTCAATGGCTACATCTCAATTTTCTTATAAGTTTCGCACAGTGAGGGATCTCAGTATGTCTTCTCAAAACCTGACCAAGATCATTGAGGACATTATTCAAACAGATATAATTGCAAGTGCTCCTGAGAGAGAAGGTAAGGAATGCAAGGCTAGGAAAAAATTGTGATCTTATTGGTTGGAAGAAGTAATTCAGTGTTAGAAAGAAAGACACCTTGAACATTTTGGGCTAAATTTTCAAAATATTAAATGACATGCATATTTTAAAGTAAGGAAGAGAACAGACATGTCCATGACCAGGTACCTGTGTACACAGAGAGGCATGTAATCCTGACATTTTGAAAACCAGTGCCTATCTGTTCATGACTTTATGCATGACTAACTCCGGACTCCACAAAAGTGAATGGAGAGTGGGTGGAGTGAAGCTGTAACTATTCTTGCAGAGTTTGTAATTTTCAAGAGAAAAGAGCTCTTGTTGTTGGTTTATGCCCTGAAACAACTAATTAATGGGCATTTTCCTTTGGGCTTCCTCTGACGTGGCTGGTATTGACCACTGCTGGAGACAGGATGCTGGAGTTAGGTAGGCTGCTAATTTGATTCAGTATGGCAATTCCTGTGTTTCTAGATAAATCTGAATGAGGGAAACTATTTTAGAAGAGTGTTCCATGGATTGGCCAAGAAATAGACAATTAATATTGTGTTCTTTTCCTCTCTCTTCCCACTGCAGTTTGTAAGAGTGATTCCGTTGCTGATGTTGTGTTCATAGTAGATGAGGGTGTTTCAAAACCAAATGCTGAAGATATTAAAAAGTTCCTGCAAGATACAGTTTCCTTTCTTGATGTGAGGAAGGATTGTACAAAGATTGGCCTAGTGACATACAGCAGTGAGTCACATGTGTTATCTTTATTGAGCGAAGAAACAAACAAAACTGCTATTCTGCAGAAAGTACAGGGCTTTTCTCCAAGGGAAGGGAAGGCCAACACCGGTGCTGCCATTAAGGCTACAAGGCAAAGAGTCTTCTCTGGAAGCAGAAAGGCCCAAGGGATAGAGCAAATAGCCATTCTGATCACCCACAGACCCTCTGAAGACAACGTAAGTGAGGCAGCTCATGATCTTCGGAGAGCTGGTGTGACTGTATTCACCATAGGCATTGAAAATGCTGATTACACCCAGTTAACCCAGATAGCATCATATCCTCAACAGCAATATGTTACTAAGCTGACGGCATTTTCTGACCTGCCAAAAGAAGCCAAAACTTTACAAAAGAAACTCTTGAATCAAATTCAGGACAAGCTGTATGTCCAGTCTGAAAGAAGAGAACTACTTAAAGCAGGTAAACCTTCCCAGTAATTATATTTCTATCTTTTCTCTAGGTGGAAGATTTTTAAGTAGAGATGGTCCTAAACCAAAACCTGGATCCAAGCCCCCTGAACTTTTGATCTAGTTCCAAACTTTAGCCTTTGAGGAAGTGCAGTTCCGAAGCTGAATCTGGATCCAAACTGTAGCTCGGACCCATCTTTTTAACATATTGACTGGTTCATGTTATTTTATTGAATTAGTGCAAAGATCCTGCATCACGGTCTCCTAGTGGAGCAATTTATGTCTTTATGGAGTCCTCTTGGTGTCATTGGGACTCTGCATAGGTGTAAGGGAGGGTCCATGATAACAAAGCCCAGTATAGGATTGGTGCCTAAGTTATTTTCATTGGGTTAGCAATGGCAGGCTTTTTTTTTTTTCTCTTTCTTTCTTAGTCCAAGCAAACACAGCTTGGACAAGCAAGTTTTTACAACTCCAACCCCACAGAGTTTTGTCATTATACTGGTTGAAAAATAGAGGCTGTGTACCTGGGGGGTTCCCTTCATCCCCTCCCCACCCATGAAGAAAACTACAGATGCCTCTGAATGGGGTTAGAGAGCTCACTTGGATAAACATGCGGCTCCAGGCTCTTGTACCCAGGAAGAATCCAAGCTAAACATCAACCCCTGACACTGTGGGCAGTGCATGAGGCCTGAAAAAGATTCCTGCCACTCATCCATACCCTGCATTGTCAAGTCACATCTAACATGACTACAGTACACTATATCAAAAAACAGGAATAGGGAGGTCCACCCTTCTTTGCACAGAAGCAGTCGGTCTCTGCAGTTGTTTGCCAGAAGAGTAGGTGAGCTTGGGGCCCTTAAGGTGGACCCTCCTACACAGTCTTCAATAAGGATAAGGTTTCTTTGAGGTTACACCCTATATTCATTCCAAATGTTCCCTCTGAATACCATTTAAATCAGGTCATATACCTAGCTATCTTCCACCCAACATATTATGCCACCAGAAAAGACAGGGAGCACCATTCTCTGGATGTTTATTGAGCCTGAGCATTCTACCTGCAGACGACAGAACCCTTCAGGGAAACTCCTAATCTAGTTGTCTCCTTTGCTTCCCCTTTCACACATTTGAGATTTTCTAAATGGATTTGAAGTTGCATCAAGCTGTGAGCTGACGATGACCCCTCCCACACAAGGTGTACAGGTTACATCAGTGGCTTTGCTTCATGGAGTTCCCCTTCTGGAGATCTGTAGAGTGGCAACATGGAGCTCTATGCACATTTTTACTAGGCATTATGCCCTAGAATGAGTTTCTTCAGCAGATGTATCCTTTCAGATTGCAGGATCATGCTGCCAAACACATCAGGGTTCCTTGCGCCCTCCTCATTGAGTACTGCTTGTGAGCCATTTTGAATGGAATACACCTAGGGACCGTCATTTGAAGAAATTCTGGTTACTTACCTTACAGTAACTGGTGTTCTTCAAGATGTGTGGTCCCGATCTGTATTCCACTTCCCACCCTCCTTCCACTCTCCTTCTGATCCCTTCCCTGGGGTATTCATGGTAGAAAAGGAACAGAAGAGGTGGTCAGTCCATGTGGTCCCTTATGCCCTCGACTTGGAACACAAGAAGGTAATGGGCAGAGATTCAGACCAAGAGACACTGCTGTTGAAAAATCTTCTGGTCTTAGGCACATGGAGTGCATGCGCACCTCAAGTGGCATACAGATAGGGATCACATACCTTATGATAATTGGAGTTCAGGTTAAGTAACCAGCATTTCTCAAACATGGTTACTTTACCTTAAGGTTACAGTCACTTTGCACTGTGATAACCTCACTCTGGCAGATTTTCAGCCACTGTGGAACTCCACCTGGGTTTGTGTCATTGTATAGATAGTGGTTGACTCTGGGCCCTAATTACAAGTCTATATGCTTTTGGTGCTTGTCTCAGTGTTTCTCGCTTTACATTTTGTTCTCACACTAATGCTGTATACAATTTATTTTTCCATGTAGGATCTGTGGACACAGAGGAAGCTGATATTTATGTCCTCATTGATGGCTCAACAAGCATTTATCCTGTTGCCTTCGGAGACATCAAAAATTTTTTGAAGGAAGTGATTAAGATGTTTAACATAGGGCCAAATAAAGTTCGCTTTGGAGCTGTGCAGTTCTCACATGACAAAAGACTGGAGTTTGAACTTGATGAATACAGCAAAACAAATGATTTAGAGACGGCCATTGACAACATTAGGCAAATATATGGGGATACCCATATTGGAGAAGCATTGACTTTCATGCAGCCACTGTTTAAAAGGGCAAGGGAGCAGAGAGCTGGCAGGGTGCCTTGTTACCTCATTGTCCTAACAGATGGGGAGTCACATGACAGTGTGAAGGAGCCTGCTGAGAGACTGAGGAATGAGAAGGTTAATATTTATGCCATTGGTGTAAAAGATGCAAATGAAGCACAGCTCCATGAGATTGCAGGGTCAAAGAGCAGGACTTTCTTTGTGCAAGAGTTTGACTCCTTGAAAAACATAAAAAATGAAATTGTTCAAGTGATCCGTTCTGGAGAAGGTAAGGGAAAATTTTGATTTTGCCCTTTGAACTTGGAGCACTATATGAATGCGGAGTCTCCTCTTATGTAACAAACAATTTCAAGTTCAAAACACGATAAGCATATTACTCCAGCCTGAATAACTGAAATGTATAAATATACTTTGGGCACATTTTGAACTGAGATGGTTGCAAGCCATGTAAATAATGCAGTTTTCTTTCTTTCTTAAATCTATTATGGGTATGTTCAGTATATGCTTTAAAAAAGCAAGGGTATTTTTATTTGGTTTCAATCAGAGCATCAAAGCACTCCTTTTCCTTCCTCCTCTTTTTTTTTTTTCCCTCCGCTCTGTAACAAACAAGATGGCTTTTCAACTGAAGAGGATAGTCCTACATCAAATAGTGTGTTTTCCAACTTGTCACATTGTGCTATTGTCCCAGTGTAAATACCTGTGTCATGAATTGTTTGGGTGCCCACAGAGCACTAACCCTACCATCAGGCTGCAGTCAGGCAGGGTGGCATTTAAGATCACTGCCTTTGTAAGACTGCGATGCTCAGTAGCCTTCAACCACTTCCTCCCCCCCCCCCCCCCCCCACGTAAGAGCAGGGCTGGCTCTAGACACCAGCAAAGCAAGCAGTTGCTTGGGGCTGCAAATTTGCAGGGGTGCAAGAATCCAGCATGCGAGCTGAGAACCAACAGGGAGCCCTGGGAGCTGTAGTTCCTTGGTTAGCTCCCTGCCTATAGAGCCGGCCCTGGAGCAGGGAAAGAACTACATTTCCCAGCATTCCCTCGGCCGCAATTAACAGGAAAGGGAGGGGGAAGGAGTGTGGAACTGAAACCTCATGCTGCAGCTTGCTGTGAATGGTAGGGACAAAGCGAGCTCTAGGTTTTTTGCTGCCCCCCCCCCAGCCCTGGGCTCCCCCCCCTGCACTCCCGTGTTGCCCCAGCTCTGGACTCTCCCCCACCCACACCCCCTGCCACCCCAGCTCTGGCCCCCACCTGCACCTCCTGCTGCCCCAGCCCTGGGCTTTCCCCCAAAGAAAGAATTGGGTGGACTAAATGGACAGTGCACCTCTCTATCTGAAGCCGAGCAAGGGTGATCCCACTAGAATTTAAAATGAAAAGTAAGGGAGGGGAGGCTCTATGGGCAGCTTTAGATACAGTACCAGGCACATAGGAGGATTTACACTTCTGAGCCATGGAAGCAGAAATTGATTTTCTTTTCCAGATTTAGCTAATATTCAGAAAGGGAATCTAGCACCTGCCTTCCAGATTTGAACATCCTCAAAATTCAGGAGTGCTCAAGCTCAGTTTGGGCACCTGTTACTTCATTTCTCCCAAATCAAATATACTGATCCACTGTAACTTGCTGTAGAAAAAGTAGAATAAATTTGAGCAAGAAATGCTTCCCAGTGGTTATTAGGACTGGAATTGCTATTTTCAACAGCCATTGCTTTTTTTTTTTTTTAGTTTAAGTTTTATTTGTTTAAAAGGAAGACAGTGATAGTGCATTGGCAAATTCCCCATAGAAACAAAGAATGGAACAAAAGAATAATAAAGGCACCTCAACTTTTCCTCATTTATGTAGGACAGTCTTATAATATGCATCCAGATATCCTCCAAACACACAAGCTGAAAATTGTTCCACTTTACTGCAGTTCTGTAACCATATGAGAACCAATCCTGTCTGTGTTCTGTGCACATCCAAAATTCCTGCTGAATGACCCACCCTGGGAGCAAGTTACCAGTGACCCAGGGCTGGGGCGGCAGGAGGGTGCAGTTGGTGGGTGGGGGAGGGGAGAGAGAGCCCAGGGCTGGGGGGGGGGGGGGGGGGCAGCCAAAAATGTTTTTGCTTGGGGCAGCAAAACACCTAGAGCCGGCCCTGCGTAAGAGGAAAACAAATGCAAGCTAAATTCTCTAGCATTAGCTATGTCAAGTTGGTGTTTGTGATTAACAGGTACATTATTAGAATGCTAGTGTCATATGCTTATATACAGCTGTAAATCCCTGAATCTTTTGTGCCTGTATTGATTTGTGAACCACAGAATCTTTTTCTGTTCGGAAATGGAAGTGGCTCAGACAACCAAGCACAAGCTATATCTCTCCTGTGTGTGTAAATGCATGTGCCTAGCAAACCTCTCCTTAGCAACCCTACTAAACTTATAGCAGTGCTGTCCAGTGTTATGCAACTCGTGTGACACTCACATAAGTAGCAGCCCTGTCATACCTGCGCTCAGCCCATCCGGATCCTCATGCACCCGGTTAGGCTGCAGGGACAGCTCTGCAGTTGATTCTCCTGGAAGCTGCTGTGACACTCGGGTGACCTCTCTGCCTCACTTCTAGCTTCTCCCTAGTAGATTCTAATGCATAGCAGCAACTGGAGGAGGGGGCAGTAGCAGCATGTGAGAGAGGGCCCAATACTGGCCCCAGGCTCCCTAACCCAGCTATTCTCCAGACAGCACCCCCGATCCATCCACCTACCTCACTATTCCCACACTTAACCAGCACAGCCAGAAATCTTAGCACCCACTGTGATGGGTTGGATCACAGAAACCCCCTTGGGAGCTGCCACCCGATGTGCAAAGACTACCCCTGCTCCTGTTTTCCCTGCCAGCTCAGGACTCCAGCACCCTGTCTTGCTGAGCCAGACACTCCCGTCTGCTCCAACACAGACCCAGGGTCTGAATCACTTGCCCCAAAGCTGCAAGTTTACCTGAAAACAGCTCACAGAAGTGTGCTTGTCTTTAGCATACAGATGCCCAACTCCCAATGGGGTCTAAACCCAGATAAATCCGTTTTACCCTGCATAAAGGTTATGCAGGGCAAACTCATAAATTGTTCGCCCTCTATAACACTGATAGAGAGATATGCACAGTTGTTTGCTCCCCCAGGTATTAATACATACTCTGAGTAAATTACTAAATAAAAAGTGATTTTATTAAATACAGAAAATAGGATTTAAGTGGTTCCAAGTAGTAACAGACAGAACAAAGTAAGTCACCAAGTAAAATAAAATAAAATGCGCAAATCTATGCCTAATCAAACTGAATACAGATAATCTCACCCTCCGAGATGCTTCAGTAAGTTTTTTCTCAGACCGGACACCTTCCAGGCCTGGGCACAATTCTTTCCCCTGGTACAGCTCTTGTTGCAGCTCAGGTGATAGCTAGGGGATTCTTCATGATGGCTCCTCTCCCCTTTGTTCTCTTCCACCCCTTTATATATCTTTTGCATAAGGCGGGAACCCTTTGTCCCTCTGGGTTTCCACACCCCCCCCCCCCCCCCACTGGAAAAGCACCAGGTTAAAGATGGATTCCAGTTCAGGTGACATGATCACATGTCACTGCAAGACTTCATTACTCACTTGCCAGCACACACACATACAGGAAGACTCACAGGTAAACACAGCCATCTGCAGACAATGGGAGTCATCAAGATTCCAAACCATCATTAATGGCCCACACTTTACATAATTACAATAGGCCCTCAGAGTTATATTTTATATTTCTAGTTTTAGATACAAGAGTGGTACATTTATACAAATTGGATGATCACACTCAGTAGATTATAAGCTTTGTAGTGATACCTTACAAGAGACCTTTTGCATGAAGCACATCCCAGTTACGTTATATTCACTTATTATCATGTTTTTATAAAACCATATAGACTGCACAACGTCACACCCACCATCTATCCCAGACCACCCTGCCCCAGTTAAGTCTATTAATTCATTTTTAATGTACAGCCTGGGTTATACTAATATAAATATGTTTTCTTCAATAGCCTGCAAAGAAATGACAGCTGACATCATGTTTCTAGTGGACAGTTCTGGAAGCATAGGACCAGAGAACTTTTTGAAAATGAAAAACTTTATGAGAGAACTGGTGAACAAATCTGACATCAGCACAGACCGAGTGCAGGTTGGGGTCATCCAGTTCAGTGGCCAACCACGGGAAGAGTTCCAGCTTGACCGATACTCTTCAAAAACTGACATTTTCAGTGCTATTGATAAGATGCGCCTTATGGGGGACAATGCACTAACAGGAAGCGCATTGACATTTGTGTCTGATTATTTCAAGCCTCCCAAAGGTGCACGTCCGGCTGTCAAAAAGTTTCTTATCCTGATTACAGATGGGGAAGCGCAGGATGAAGTAAAAAGTCCAGCAACAGCCTTACGTGATCAAGGTGTTATTATCTACTCTGTTGGGGTGTTTAATGCAAATAAACCTCAGCTGGAAGAGATTAGTGGGAAGCCTGAGCTGGTTTTTTACGTCGAGGAGTTTGATATTCTGAAGCACATAGAAGATGAGATCATCTTTGGAATATGCAGGCCTCATGAGGAAAGTAAGTACTGCAGTTTTCAATAACTCATGTCAATCTGTGACTGTGTAGGAATTTTGCTCTGTCCAGATAGTTGAGTATTGTAATAAAGTAAATAAACAGGCGTGCTTTCTCCTTGCAATGCCATCTTCTCCAGGAAATGCCTACAGGGATGAAAAGTGTGTGAGAAAATGAAGGTAGAATTTGGCTCACGGTACCAGCAGGCCTGTCCTACTAGCTTTCAAAGATGCTATATTCTCTCAAATAAATAATATAAATTTCATAATATTTTAAAAGTACAATATGTATGCTAATGTGTGTAAGAAAAGACTAAATCTGATTCTCACTTCTACTAAGGCTCCTTTGTGGTGCTCTGGCAGCGTAAAACATCCTTGGGGACTGATTCTTGTTTACACTAATGGCCTAGTTCTGCCCTCATTTACAAGGGTGCAACTTCTATTGAAGTCATAGAAATTGTACACATGTAAATGCGGGCAAAAATGGGCCCTATATGTTGTATTTACCGATAGACTTTAGTAGTACTCATTTACACAGGAACCCTGAATAGCCTAGAAGATAGGTGTGTGGACACACACACTCTCTCTCTCTCTCTCTCTCTCTAAGTTTCAGTTTGGGTTCCAGATGTGGTTCAAGCCCAATGTAGCCAAGGCTTTTAAGAAAATGTGTTGACAGAAGCATTTAAATAGGTGCAAAAGAGGCATAAAACTGTGTACAGACAGATGAAAATGGTAGTGAGTACCACAGACTACTCATTTTTGGGGGGCCCAGTCCAGGACTGTGTGAAATAAACTCTCATAGGAACTAAGGACTGTCCCAAACCTCTCCACCTTCCATTCCAAATGCAAGGTGTTTTCCTTTGACCTTGCCTTCTCTAACATCAATATATGGGGAGTGGAGGTGACATTCAAAACAACTCACTAAACACACTTTTTTGCCCCTGGGGAGAAGATGAGAGAAAAAACACACTGCTTAATACATGGCTGGAAGGCACACAGGTATATGAAGGTGATGATTGCAGTATAAGAACCTATATAGAATAAAATTGCACAGATGGTTATCATTCTAACACTTCCCTGCAGAGGCTGCTATCCAAACATGGCACAGCTTGCTGATGCATAAGAACCTGAAAAATGGAATAGCCCAGGGCCAGGTCATACCTGGCCCCATACATGGTTGTGCAATGGGGCTGGGGAGAGCACAAGGAATCTCTCTCCTCTTTGCACATTGCATGTTCCATTTCAGAGGCTTACGGGACTGAGTTCTGGGTCTCTTTTTGCACTCACTTATCCAATTGCAGAAAACACATTTTTGCTGTTGGAAAGTGAGAACCAATCAAACCTCCCACTGTGTTACGCCCTGAAATGTAAGTATTTTGTTCCTTGTTTAGGAGCTACAATGTCCTCCTTACTAAACTGTTAATCGGGTATTGACTTTCCATCTCCTCGTCATAAATGCTGACCTTTAGTTTAGGAGGAGTTTTAATGGGTTTCACAAAAGTCCCATTCAGCCCTTTTTGGTCACTGCAACATAGGGCCTTGGGGGCTGTGCAGGGATGGCAGGGCTTCAGTCTCCAAATTGAACATCTTTCTTAAACAAAGAAGAAAAAATTGCGATAGATCCAAAGCACAAAATAAATTCTGCTATCATTGATGCCTGGTGGGTCTCCATGCATTTCAGTGTGGTTGCATAGATGCAAGTGGCAGCAGAATTTGGCTCATTTCCCTTAGTAAACAGTACATAAAACTGTGTGTATGGTGACTCTGTAGAACAAGGGTCACAGAAATTTGACTTAACTCCAAAAATGAAAATCTTAAAATATGTTTGGGGGGGGAAAACAAAAGCTTTTAATTGGTGCCTGTATTCTAATAGAACACAGATTCATAGTGTGTTTTTTTTTTTTTTTTTTTTTTTAAGGCCGAAAGAGGCCATTATCATCACCTAGCCTGATGCCATCTGATGTGTTACTATTCATTTCTTCCTCCCCCCCCCCCCCCCGGGTTTTAGATTAAGTTGAAACTCTGTTATTGTAGGATTAGTGGTTAGGCTTGTCTGTTGTGAACTGATGGATTTTCCCAAAACATGCGTAACATAGGCTGTTCAGTTGTGTTACTGCCTCCAAAAAGTGATCCAAATTCACAAGCTTGGCTTCAATACAAGGGGGCTAGTAAGAAAGATTCAGTAAGAGTCTGTACTTACTTACCTGTTTGGGTTTTTTGTTTTGTCATTTGTTCTTTTACAGAATGCAAAAGGATAGAAAGATTAGATGTTGTGTTTGTGATAGATGGATCTGGGAGCCTAAGTCCCTTACAGTACCAGGCCATGCAAGACTTCATGATTGATTTGGTGAAAAAATCTGATGTTGCTCCAGATAGAGTTCAGTTTGGAGCTGTAAAATATTCTGATGAACCGGAAACGTTTTTCTACCTTAATACGTTCACAACAAAATCCGAGATTGTTGAGGCTATCCAGAATGATAGAACTATAGGAGGTTCAACGTTCACAGCCAAGGCAGTTGGCTATTCGGAAGCTCTGTTTGCTCAGGAGCATGGCGGCCGCAAAAGCAAGGGAGTTCCACAGATTCTTATAGTGATAACAGACGGTGAGTCCCGTGATGCAGCAGAACTCAATGACACAGCCAAGAGATTAAGAGACAATGGAATTATTATCTATGCTGTTGGGATAAAAGGAGCAAAACCGGATGAGCTTTTGGCCATGGCTGGATCAGAAGACAAATATTACTATGTGGATACATTTGAAGGACTCAAAAACACATCTGTAGCAATATCAGAAAAAATGTGGTGATTCAAAACCAGGTAAGTGTGTGTTTGTTTTATTATTCTATACAGTTTAAACTTTCCTCATCATTTTATTTAAAAATTGGCAAAGATGGAGACACATCTCTAAAATTTCAAAGCAACGTGTATGGCTTCATTTGTATATCTAGCTTCCTGTGGTATTCTTTTCTCTTTAGCAAGCCCAGCGATAGGCAAACAGGGAAGTTTCTTAAAGCTTATCTTTACTTGATCCTACAACTGAGGATTTTCATTGCTTAAATGGTTGATATGATTGTTAGTCTGTGCAGGTTCAAAACTTTCATTAAGGTAATATTAGGGCACTAACCTTTCACTTTAAAAGTCCTGAGTTCAGATTTCACTTTGCTTAGATTAGTTGTTGTGGGGATAGGCATTTCTCTACATCACAAAAGCACCACATGATTTGGCCTGGTTGAGCTCTGCTGAGGAAATAGGCAAGAACAGGCAGCAGGGGACTATTGCAAGTGGCAATCAAAATGCAGTGGCAACTATGAGGAAACTTACACCATGCAAACTGCACACTGGCATCCTCTAGTCCAGTGGTGGGCAACCTGCAGCCTCTTATGGTAATCTGCTGGTGGGCTGCGAGACAGTTTGTTTACATTGGACATCCGCAGGCATGGCCGCCTGCAGCTCCCAGTGGCCGCGGTTCACTGTTCCCGGCCAATGGGAGCCGCAGGAAATGGAGGCCAGCACGTCATAAGAACATTAAAACATAAGAATGGCCATAATGGCTCAGACCAAAGGTCCATCCAGCCCAGTATCCGGTCTACCGACAGTGGCCAATGCCAGGTGCCCCAGAGGGAGTGAATCTAACAGGTAATAATCAAGTGATCTCTCTCCTGCCATCCATCTCCACCCTCTGACAAACAGAGGCTAGGGACACCATTCCTTACCCATCCTGGCTAATAGCCATTAATGGACTTAACCTTCATGAATTTATCCAGTTCTCTTTTAAACACGGTTATAGTCCTAGCCTTCATAACCTCCTCAGGCAAGGAGTTCCACAAGTTGACTGTGTGCTGTATGAAGAACAACTTCCTTTTATTTGTTTTAAACCTGCTGCCCACTAATTTCATTTGTCGCCCCTCGTTCTTATATTATGGGAACAAGTAAATAACTTTTCCTTATTCACTTTCTGCACATCACTCATGATTTTGTATACCTCTATCATATCCCCCCTTAGTCTCCTCTTTTCCAAGCTGAAAAGTCCTAGCCTCTTTAATCTCTCCTCATATGGGACCTGTTCCAAACCCATAATAATTTTATTTGCCCTTCTCTGAACCGTGTTTAATGCCAGTATATCTTTTTTGAGATGAGGAGACCACATCTGTACACAGTATTCAAGATGTGGGCGTACCATGGATTTATGTAAGGGCAATAAGATATTCTCTGTCTTATTCTCTATCCCCTTTCTAACAATTCCCAGTATTCTGTTTGCTTTTTTGACTGCTGCTGCACACTATGTGGATGTCTTCAGAGAACTATCCATGATGACTCCAAGATCTTTTTCCTCATTAGTTGTAGCTAAATTAGCCCCCATCATCTTGTATGTATAAGTTAGGGTCATTTTTCCCAATGTGCATTACTTTACCTTTATCCACATTAAATTTCATTTGCCATTTTGTTGCCCAATCATTTAGTTTTGCGAGATCTTTTTGAAGTTCTTCAGAGTCTGCTTTGGTCTTAACTATCTTGAGCAGTTTAGTATCATCTGCAAACTTTTCCAGCTCACTTTTTACCCCTTTCTGCAGATCATTTATGAAAAAGTTGAATAGGATGGGTCAGTCCTAGGACCATTGGACTGACCCTTGACATCCCTACAGCCCGTGGCTTCCTGCAGCTCCCATTGGCCGGGAATAGTGAACTGTGGTCACTGGGAGCTGCGGACGGTCAATGTAAACAAACTGTCTCGTGGCCCACCAGCGGATTTCCCTGATGGGCTGCAGGTTGCCCACCACTGCTCTAGTCCCATACAATTACACATAGGTCTACCCTTCCAAACCCCTGTGCTGTATAAAAACACACATTTGAATGATCAACTAGTCAGATTCATCCTCATTTGCCTGTCCATGCTCCTGTCTATTTGCCCACAGGCCATAGGAAGGATCGCAGAGATCTTTGCACCCCAGAGTAGTCACTTACATCTTTGCAAAGAGACTGTAAAATGCTACTCCTACTAGTGAGGAAATCCAGTTTAGTAGTGTTTTATGCCCACTTCATGCTTGTGTACATGTAAATAAAGAATAACAAGTAACAATGTATTTCTGGTATAAATTTTCAGATGAGCATTCGAATTAAAATTCATGGCACTCCTGTAGACACCGTGGTGATTACAGTGCTGCGATTGGCCTCTGTCCCACAATGCCTGTTCTCATCTCTCTGGTTATCAGTTTGAACTCTACTGCCCTGCCCTCAGGTGACCAACCGTCAGCCCCACCCCCGACATTCCTTTGCAAATTTGAAAGTCCCCTTCCTGTTTGCTCGGTGACGTGTGCAGTGTTCTCAGCGCATCTTTCCAGGTGGACATGCCTGCTCCACGTACCAGGTGATCCCCTCACTTGGAGCAATGCCGAGCTGCTGGACCTCATCGGCATTTGGGGAGAGGAGGTTGTCCAGTCCCAGCTGCGTTCCAGCCATAGGAATTATGATACCTACGTACAGATTTCATGATGCATGACAGATAGGGGCCATGACTGGGATACATTGCAGAGTAGGGTAAACATGAAGGAGCTGCGGAACGCCTACCACAAAGCACGGAAGGCAAACTGCTGCTCCGGTGCTGAGCCCACGAGCTACCAGTTCTACAAAGAGCTGGACACGATATTCGGTGGCGACCCCACCTCTACTCCGGAGACCCCTGTGGATACTTTGTTGGCTCGCGTGACAGTCGAGAGTGGACTGAGTCAGGACACCTGAAAATTTGGGACACCTTGGGTCTTTGTGTCCATCCCTCTGTCTCTTCCTATCCCTGTTCTGACCCTTCTTGCAGGCTCCCACAGCTGGCTGCTCCAGCTTGATGAGTCTTCCTCCTGAGGGGATCTAGTAATTTAAAAGTGAGAGTCTTCCAGCCTGCCAGACCTATTAGCACAACATTGAAACTGTTAAAGAGCCATTAAAGTGGTAATGAAGCCATTTAACAGGCATTTGCCACCCCCCAGGTATATACTGTCAGTTTCTGAATTTACTGACAAAAACAGTTGTGTATTACTGTTATATTTACTCAGAACATGTTAGTCTATAGGAGTTGGTGAAGTTTATAAAATCACATCTCTAAAATATCCTTGCATAGATTTTTAGATGCACAATCTGAGTATTCATCTTTAGCCTTAAATGCTTGCAACTTCTGACATAGGTTTTTTTAAATAAATCCTTGAAAAGACCACCCTTATCTAAAATACATATTTTTATTTTAATTACTATAGTACAAAAAACTTGCTTCCAAAGTCTTCCTGTCCTTTCTGACCATCCTTTCTCCCTTCACCCCCTGTTGAAGAGAGCCCTTAAAGGGACAACACCCTTTTCCTTCCAGATAGCTGGACAAAGGAGTTTCCCTTTCTTTATTTCTGACTATTTGATGAATGAGTTTTAAGAGAACCCTCTAGCAAAATCCATACCTTAGTAAGCTATAAACTCCTTTGTTATGCCTAAAATCTTTGGAAACATTTTTTAAAGTTGGTGAAATTTCATAAATATGTCTATTGTTATGGAGATTACACAAAGTAAATTAGTGTTCCCTTTTTCTAAAAGCAATGAACATTGTTATGAACACACTAAACCTCTGTGACTGATTAATTTAAAATGTCTTTGTTTCAATGAGATAAATATGTAGTAATCTGGAATGAGTACAAGCTTAAGCATACATTTAAAATATAAAATCAGCTTAGAAATACTGATTAAGAAAATGTAAAACAGAGAAGAGCTGCATCATGTATTCAGTAATATTTAATATTATATTCAGCAAGACAGCTGATTTGACCTTACTACAAAGTTTTTGCAAATAAATCTGACATATCCTGAAGTTTATCAAAAAACGTGTGACTGACATTTATTTCCCAATTTAGTGCTTTTAATTAGGTCATTTCTGCATGTCCAATCTTCACCATCTGGCATGCAGTGGAAAACATGCTCCATTTTCTTTAGAAAGAAATTGCAGAAGAGTGTGGGTTTTTTTTTGTTTTTTCTTTCAAATGTCATTTGCTTCATTTGGGTTCAGGGATTTGGCTGGAAGGAGGCGAGAAGGGAGGGGCAGGGCCGGCTTCATAGTTTTTGTCGCCCCAAGCGCGCAAAAAAAAAAAAGCTGTAATCGGGAACTCTAACGCCACCGCTTCATTCTTCTGCTGTAGGTCCTTCCCTCCGACACGGACTGAGGGACCCGCGGAAGAGCTGGACGTACCGCCCCTTTCCAGGGGCTGCCCCAAGCACCTGCTTGCTGGGCTGGTGCCTGGAGCTGGCCCTGGGGAGGGAGAGGGAAGAGAGGAGGGAGAGAGTGGGGCCTGGGCAGAGTGGGGGCGTGGCCTGGGGCGGAGCAGGGGAGTTAGCCTCCCCAAGGGGCAGCTTCACCCATGACAGCAGGCAAGAGCCAGTCGGCTCCCGCACACCCAACATGCGCTGCAGTCTGCTTAGGTAGGGGCCATATTCATGGAGCTGAAGGCGCCAGTGACGCACATTCTGCATGAGGGAGAGGGTACAGGGGTGGTGTGTCTCTGCAGGAAACTGTGACTCGGTATCCTTTGCTACCTCATTCCCCTCCCGCCTTCCCAGGCTGCAAGCCTGGACTGCTGTCAGGCATAGGGGCAGCAGTTTAACAATAGTGTGTAGGGCCCCATAAATCCTAAGGGCGGCTCTGGATCCAGGCGATACTAACTCTTCAAATCGAGCAGCTGTGCGCCCGCCCTCCCCTGCAGCCGCTGTTGGAAAACTGTTTCCCATGCGCCCCCTCCCCCCCCCCCACACACACACCGCCAACACTGTTATCAACTTCCTGGCTCTACTCTCCACCCATAGCAGGGCCGTCCTTAGGCATTCGCAGCATATGTGGTTGCGTAGGGCACCCAAAAATTTGGGGCACCATCCTCATTGGCTGCGGTGTGGACTCCTCTCCGGCCCCTTCTCCATGCTGGGGAGTAACTCTTGGGGGGGGGCAGGGAACCACTCCCTGCCCCAGCTCACCCCAGCTCACCCCTGCTCCACTGCCGCCATCCCCCGAGCGCGCCACAACTTCCCTTCTTCCCCCTCCCTCCCCGGCTTGCCGCGGGGGAGCGGAGGGGGGGGGGGGGGAGCAATTTTTTGACGGCCTAGGGGCGGCAAATTTGTTAATCCGCCCCTGGCCTGATGACATCTCTCTAAGGCCTTGTCCACACTACAAAGTTTTTTTCGGCAAAAGCTGCCTTTCGCTGACAAAACAGGGGAGGTGTACACGCTGCAAAGCTACTTTTGGCGGCAAAACTCTTCTGTTTTGCCTTCAAAATAAAACCACCTCAGCGAGAGGCATAAAGCTTTTTGCGGCAAAGTTAAAGCATCAAAGTGTCAGTGTAGACGCTGCTGTTTGTTTTGTCAACATACCTGGCTTCCACCAGCATCCCACAATGCCCGCCATGACCGCTCTGCTCACTGTTTTGATCTCTGCTGCCCTGCAGGCATGCGCCCCTCCCCTTTCAAAGCTCTGGGAAGTATCTAACAGCTGAGCGTGCTGCTATGTTCCTGCAACAAAGAGCAAATAATTAATGTGGAATGCTCCTGTTCTGCCCTGTACTAGAACACAGCTGCAGGCAGTGGGGAGTGAGGGGAACTACTGCCTTGCTGCTTTGACATTCCTCAGCACTGAGAACTCACAGAGCTGCTCAGGATGCCGTGGGAGAACTCTGAGGGAATCACAGAACCATAGGCAGGCAGGCAGAGCGAGCTACTTCTGCTGGGGAGTGAGAGGTGGGAGAGACTGCTGTGCTGATCAGAGACGGGGGGTTGATGTGTGGGTGGTGTCCCCCCTCCCCTTGCCTTAGGATCAGCCTGCTGTCTCCCCCACACAAACTACTCTCCTCTCTCTCCCCCCCAGTTCAGTTGAAAAACGGCTGACAATCTACTAGGATGCCCATGGAATGATGGGATTGAGAAACCTGCATCATGTGATGCTGTGCCTGCCCCATGAGGCACTGCAAACCCTTCTCAAAGAACCCTGCAGCCAGTTGCACAGTGGGATAGCAGAGTGCACTGCCCTCTGTATCGATGCAAGAGCTGCTAGTGTGGAAGCACTCTGCCGACACAAGGAGCTAGTGTGGACATGCAACAGTGGTTTTAATTAAAGTGCTTTAACTAAAGCAGCATAACTTTTGCTGACAACTGTATAGCGTAGACAAGGCCTTAGAATACTCAAGGAGCTGACTGAGGAGATATCTGAGCCATTAGTGATTATCTCTGAAAACGCATGAAAGATGGGAGAGATTCCAGAGGACTGAAGAAGGGCAAATAGAATGCCAATCTATAAAAAAGGGGAAAAAGGCCAACCCAGGGAATTATAGACCAGTCAGCCTAACTTCAGTAGCCAGAAAGATAATGGAGCAAATAATCAAGCAATTAATTTGCAAACACCAAGCAGATAATAAGGTGATAAGTAACAGTCAGCATGGATTTGTCAAGAACAAATTCTGTCAAATCAACCTAATAGCTTTCTTTGATAGGGTAACAAGCCTTGTGGATAGGGGAAGTGGCAGATGTGGTATAGCTTGACTTTACTAAGGCTTTTCATACCGTCTTGCATGACCTTCTCATAAACAAACTAGGGAAATACAACCTAGATGGAGCTACGATATGGTGGGTGCAAAACTGGTTGGAAAACCGTTCCCAGAGCGTAGTTATCAGTGGTTCACAGTGAAGCTGGAAGGACATATCAAGTGGGGCCCCACAGGGATCAGTTCTGGGTCTGGTTTTTTCAATATCTTCACAAATTATTTAGATAGTGGCATAGAGAGTACACTTATAAAGTTTGTGGACAATACAAAACTGGGAGGGGTTGCAAGTGCTTTGGAGAATAGGATTAAAATTCAAAATGATCTGGACAAACTGGAGAAATAGTCTGAAGTAAAACAGTATGAAATTCAAGAACAAATGCAAAGTACTTCACTTAGGAAGAAACAATCAGTTGCACATATAAAAATGGGAAATGACTGCCTAGGAAGGAATGCTATGGAAAGAGATATGGGATTATAGTGGAACACAAGCTCAATATGAGTCAACAGTGTAGTACTGTTAAAAAAAAGCGGGGGGGGGGAGGGGAGAAATATCATTCTGGGAATCTGTCAGCAAGAGTGTTGTTAGCAAGACATGAGAAGGAATTCTTCCACTTTACTCCGAGCTGATAAGGCCCCAACTGGAATACTGTGTTTTGTTCTGGACATCACATTTCAAGGAAAGATGTGGATAAACTGGAGAAAGTCCAGAGGAGAGCAGCAAAATATTATTAAAATTCTAGAAAACATGACCTATTAGGAAAGACTGAAATAACTGGGTTTGTTTAGCCTGGAGAAGAGAAGACTGAGTTGAGACATGATAACAGTTTTCAAATACATACAAGGTTGTTACAAGGAGGAGGGTGAAAAATGGTTCTCCTTAACGCGAGGATAGGAGAAGAAGCGATGGGCTTAAATTACAGCATGGGAGATTTAGGTTGGACATTAGGAAAAACTTCCTACCTGTAAGGGTAGTTAAGCACTGGAACAAATTACCTAGGGAGGTTCTGGAAACTCCATCGTTGAGGGTTTTTAAAAAAAGGTTAGACAAAAACCTAGGAATGGTCTAGTATTACGTAGTCCTGACTTGAGTGTAGGAGTCTGGACTAGATGACCTATTGAGGTCCCTTCCAGTCCTACACTTCTACGATTCTATGACATATGTAAATACAGCTATAAAATAGTTTAAGTTAATAGCCTTGCAAAGCTAATAATTATTTGGGACATATCATAAGTGTAAAATAAAATACTAAGTGTTGACATTTCCCCCCCATATTAAACCAAATATGAGAGAGGAATTCCAAAAGCCATCTTTAACAACAAAGATGATTTTTTTTTTTTGGTCACTGGTGTTAGAGAAATTTACTCAATGCTGGAAAGTGCTGAACTAGTCCACTCAGGGCCTGGCAGGTCTGAAGATACTGGACTGTAATTCATAATTTCCCATCTCCCCCATATTATCACTGAACTTTACACTTATAAATCTTCCCAACAGTTTCATATAACTGAACTAAAAACAGTGTCTGTCCCTGCTGTGGTCCCCTCTTCCAAGGAAGTCACCTGAGTCCCAGGTTGCTACTCTCATAATAATACCTAGCTCTTATACAACACACTTCATCAGTAGATCCCAAAGTGCTTTACAAATAGGTCAGTATCAGTATTCCCATTTTACAGGTGGAGAAACAGAGGCATAGAGAGGTGAAGTGATTTGCCCAATGTCATCCAGAAAGCTAGCTGCACAACCAAGAATAGAAGCCAGGCCTCCCAAGTCCCAGTTCAGTGCTCTATCCACTAAACCAGGTGTTCTCAACCTTTTTCTTTCTGAGCTCACCCAACATACTATAAAATCTCCACGGCCCACCTGTCCCACAATAACTGGTTTTCTGCATATAAAAGCCAGGGCTGGCATTGGGGGATAGCAAGCAGGGCAATTGCCTGGGGCCCCATGCCACAGCCCCATGTGGTCTAATGCTGGCCCTGCTTGGTGGACCCCCTGAAACCTACTCGTGGCCCCTGGTTGAGAACCAGTGCACTAAACTATACTTCCATTTCCACTCCGAAGAGAAACTAAAGCTGCCCTCTGACACTATGTGGTGAACATGTCAGGCTTACGCAACCCCCCTCCTCCCCTCCCCCCACCCATCCACCCTGCAAGTCCAAACATTTCTAACAAGCTGGAAGTGCAACTGAATAAGACAAGGTGAAAAAACACAGCCCAGTAGGATCAGCATGCATTGAGCACAGCACGAAGGAGGGCCAGGATTTTCAATTAACATATGATTTGGGGTTTTCAACTTGACACATTTTAATGGGGCCTTATTTTCAGAGGCTGGGAGTTCAGCACTTTCTGGAAATCAGGCTCCATTAAGGGGTCAAGTGTGACTATGGATTTGGCTGAGTTTTAAGCTGACTTTGCATGCAACTCCTCAGTTTTCGCAGTTACCACTCTCGTCTACTGTCAGACTAACTTGGTGCAAATGGCACACTCTCTACTGGCTGGCAACAGTTAAAAGTTGAGCTACAGCCTTTAATTACTACTGGAACAATTTGGAGTTCTGAGAAAGGAAATATACTGAAGACACAGATGTGATAGGTTGGATCACAGAAACCTCCTTGGGAACTGCTAACTGATGTGCCAAGACTACTTCTGCCCCTGCTTTCCCTGCCAGCTTAGGACTCCAGCACCCTGTCTTGTTCAGCCAGACATGCCAGTCTGCTCCAACACAGACCCAGGGTCTGAACCACATCCCCCAAAGCTGCAGCCTTAATTGAAAGTGTTCCTGTTCTTAAGAAGTGTTCCTGTCTTTAACACTCACATGCCCAACTCCCAGTGGGGTCTAAACCCCAAATAAATCCGTTTTACCCTGTATAAAGCGTATACAGGGTAAACTCATAAATTGTTCGCCCTCTATAACACTGATAGAGAGATTTGCACAGCTGTTTGCCCCCCTCCCCTCCCCTTAATATAGGTATTAATACATATTCTGGGTTAATAAATAAAAAGTGATTTTATTAAATACAGAAAGTAGGATTTAAGTGGTAAGTAAAATAAATTAAAACCCGCACGTCTGAATCTAATACAATAAGAAAACTGAGTTACAGATAAAAACCTCACCCTTAGAGGAATTCCAGTAAGCTTCCTTTTACAGACTAGTCTCCTAGTCTGGGTCCAGCTATCACTCAGACCTCCTGTAGTTACTGTCCTTTGTTCCAGGTTCTTTCAGGTATCCTTGGGGATGGAGAGGTTATCTCTTTAGCCAGCTGAAGAACAAATGAAGGGGTCTCCCACAGGCTTAAATAGACTTTCTCTTCTGGGTGGATACCCCCTCCTCTCTCCTATGCAAAGTCCAATTCCAAGATGGAGATTTGGAGTCACATAGGCAAGTCACATGTCCATGCATGACTATACAGGCAGCAGCCATTGCTTACCTGATACCCTGAACGTCTTCAGGTAGACTTCTTATGTGGATTGGAGCCTCCCAAGATCCATTGTCCCTTAAGTGCTTCTTGATTGGGCACTTAATTTGCACTTTCCTTTCTCTAGAAGCTGACCAAATGCTTTATAAAGGCTACTTAAAAATCAAGCCAGTACACAGCCAATATTCATAACTTCGAATACAAAAATGATACATGCATACAAATAGGATTAATAGATTCAGTAGATCATAACCTTTACAGAGATATGTTACATGGCATATGTAGCATAAAACATATTCTAGTTATGTCATATATACTTTCATAAGCATATTTTCATATGGGGGCACCGTCACAACAGGAATACTCTGAGAGAAAACGAGAGCAAAAATAACTGGAGTAACTGATGCTCACTTATGAAAACTGCACCGGAAAGGCACAACGCTCCCTCAGGTCAACACTCATGAACGGGACATACTCAATACCATTTATCTTTGATGTCTTTCTGCATATTATAAAAGGAGAACACGATCGTAAGTGTCAAAGTGGGAACCATAATGTTCAAAGCTATTTGGTTTTATCACCTTCTAGAGCACAACACCCAGGAAATAACAATGAAGGTAATGAAAAAACAGAAGCCAAGAAATGGTGCACTTGAGAACCGGTGGCATTCTGCCTCAAATAGGGAATAACTACAAGTTCAACATTTCTAAAGCTGGAGTACTTGCTGGGTTGGGCATCAATCCTGGAAAGACACACACAAAAGCAGCCCAATGTTCCTCTGTAGAGGTACAACGGTCTGCTGCCTGCACGCCAATCTGTAGCATTGAGGTCCAAGGCCTTAAAATATGTTTGTTTAAATATACTTTCAACTATGACTTTAAATTTCTGATTTTCAAAAAGTTATAACTATATATGTATATATATACACACACACACATACTAACAATTGATATGGCACTTTTTTTAAGAGATTATTTTTTTCATATTCATTCACTTTTAATCATTTAGTCAAATAGTAAAGGTATGAATGATAACACTGGATGTATTTATTAGTGTATTTGCAAAGGTTTCAGAGTATTTGCAAAGAGATAGTAAGGTGAACACAGAGCTATAGATGGGGGCTATTTTAGATCAGAAAGAATCAAGAAATATGTACAAGTCAGATGTGACCGTAACAAGTTTCAGTGACCACTACTGAACAATAGGTAGTCAAAAAAACAACAACAATATTTTCTAAACGAAAGATATATAGGATTTAAAGCACTGTGAAGTTCTCTTTGAAGCTTTAGAAAGGTTTACATTTCACAAATATCAGTTGAGATGAAAAAAGGAAACTTGTTTTTAAAACGAAACTGGTTCATACAACTGTCCAACTTTTCCTGCACAAACATATTTATATTGTTAGGGCCTGATCCAAGCCCATTGAAGCCAGTGGAAAGACTCTCACTGATTTCAGTGGGCTTTGGATCAGGCCTTAAGTTTTTAGGACCCAATCCTGCACAGAGCTGGGCACTACTAACCTCCACTGAAATCTTACATTCCAGTATCTGTTTGAAAATGAAAGCAGAGCGCATCTGTCCAGACAGCACCCTTTGGAAGGGTTTTTCTACACCGCCCCGCCCCACAGTTTGGACTACAGGGACGTGAATAGCAGTATGCCCCAAAGTGCTGCAATGTAATTCCCCTTTGAGGACGCTGTGAGTGTGAACTAAAAAGTTCCTGGTTCACGTTAATGGGACGACATTAACACAAATTAAGAACCTTTTAGTTTGCATGTGCAGCACCCACAGAGGAGAATTACAGTGCAGCACTGTAGTCACACCCCTGCAGTCCAAACTGTGGGTCGTCACTGTAGTAGACATAACCTAAGATGCATTTGATGGAGTTTTCAATACTTGTAATTTGAACTCAGGATATTCTCTATTAATTGTGGAACACCAAAGCACCTACAATTTGTGTGCCTGATCCTACTCCCATCAAAGTCAACACAAGAAGGAGTGGGCCTAAGTAAAGACCAATCCTGCAAGGGGATAAACACCCTTAATTCCCACTGAAGTCAATTTTACTTGAGAGAACTCTGTAAATCTTACAAGGATCTCAGCAGCTCACAGGATCAGGCCCCTAAATTATACACTCATTCAGGTAGGAACTGTGTGGCGTCTATGTTCTGTACTGCACTAATGAAATAATGAATACATAGAGATAACAGAAAAAATACTTAATCCGTTAGAAGAATTAAATTCTCTATCAAATACACCTTACAAAGAATGCTGTCTGACAAGGAGCCATCTGCGTTCACTTACAAAGAGATTTTTTTTGGAACATGTTAGCTTTCAATACAGTAGAACCTCAGTCTTATGAGCTGACCAGTCAACCACACACCTCATTTCGAACTGGAAGTATGCAATCAGGCAGCAGGAGAGACAGAAAACAAACAAACAACAAAAAAAACCCCAAACAGTACAGTACTATGTAAAACGTCAATAATTAAAATATCAGAGGGGTAGCCATGTTAGTCCGGATCTGTAAAAAGCAACAGAGAGTCCTGTGGCACCTTTAAGACTAACAGATGTATTGGAGCATAAGCTTTTGTGGGTGAATACCCACTTCATCAGACACATGTGTGCCATGCGTCTGACAAAGTGGGTATTCACCCACGAAAGCTTATGCTCCAATACATCTGTTAGTCTTAAAGGTGCCACAGGACTCTCAATTACTAAAATATAAAGGGAAAGCAGCATTTTTCTTCTGCATAGTAAAGTTTCAAAGCTGTATTAAGTCCATGTTCAGTTGTAAACTTTTGAAAGACCAACCATAACGTTTTGTTCAGTTACGAACATTTCAGAATTATGAAAAACCTCCATTCCCGAGGTGTTCATAATTCTGAGGTTCTACTGTACTGTTAATGAGTGCTACAGAAATATTTCTCCCACTTCTTTAAAAAGCAACCAACAAAATCAAAACAAAAACACCACCCCATCCTTCTCCTTGCAAAACCCAATTATGTCTCAATCTAGTGTTTTACACTAGATTTACATGGACTCTATCTTATCTGAGCACTTTAACAGAGGCGTAGCCAGGTTCTAACATCAGGGGGAGCGAACACATAAAAAAAGGTGCCACCCAACATATCAAATTACTAATTACATACTTTTAAATTCATTATATATATTTATTTTGTACTTAAAATAAAAACACAAGAATGATATTGTTTTACAAGTACGTGAGCCCACTTGACAAGTTTTATTGTCCTTGGGTCTGGCTTCCATCCCCTCTCCGACTGTTGCAGCTGTCTGGAGGTGCCTGCCTTCCATACCTTCCTCATTCACACCTCATTCATTCAACACGGCAATTGATTAAGGGATGAGGGGAAATCTTAGTCTATTCTTAGCGAAGAGACATTTTTCTTCTATCTTATTCTATCCTTAGGGGCTGTAACATTACACCAAGGTTCAATGCAAAGTTTCTACATGAGGCTTTGATATAAATCAATACAAGGTTTCTATATGAGGCTTTGATACAAAGTGTCATGAAAACAGAGGTCATATGTGGTTAGACCCACTACAAGGTTATATGAAGAGGCACAGTGTAAAGTCATATGACAATTGTCAGAGATTTATCTACAGAAGCCCATCATGGGGGGGGGGTGGGGGTGGCAGGAGATGGGGGCTGGCTGGCCCTGCTGCTCTCCTGTTCTACAGGAACGGAGGTGACTCTAGGTACCATCACCTCTCTCCAGTGCGCCATTCAGTCCAAATAAATAAAAATAATTAAAAAAAAAAAACTTAAAAAAAACCCTCCCAAGTTCCATTTACTGCAGCAAAATGTCTTCAAAAGATCAGACAAAGATATTACCAGTGACATGTGCAGAATATCAACTACAAACCCATTCGGGAAGGCAGTGAGCAATTCCAAGTGGCTGAAGGCTTAGTGCAGAGAGGCAAGAGAGATGCCTGAGAGTTCTGATTAGGTCTCTGGGTTTTATTGCTGGAGCCTACATTGTGCATAAAAGAACCTGTGGTGAGGGGTGCTGGGGAGCACCCCACCAACCCAGATATGCAGGGGGACTGCATGATATGTGAGAGGGATTCAGTGGGGACCAGGCCATCTTCTGTGCTGGCGTGGGGGAGGAGGCTGACCCTGGATGTATTTTTAGTGAGGGGGGGGATCAGATTCACTCATCTATGGGTGTAACCATTGGGTAGGCCGTGGGAGTGCGGTGCCCCCTAGTGCCTGGTTCCACTTACTCACAACCAATGAGGTTGCTCCCTCGGCTCAAGGGAGTTGGTATTTGTGGGGCTACAGGTCCAGGGTACAGTCTCTGGGGTGGGGGGTATTGTAAATATAGCATTTAAAGCAGCCAATCCTGCTGCTGCTAGAGAAAGCTCAGCTGCCATCTTGGAAAGCGTGGGGTGCAGACATGAGCTCTGGAGCATTTCCCATTCTTTAGGGGGCATCTGCAGCTTAGGGGATGGGCTTCTAGATAAGGCAACAGACTGGGTCTTGGGAGATGTAGGTTCAGTTCCTGCTTCTGCCACAGACTCCCTTGGGGGACCTTGGATGAGTCACTTAATCTCTCTGGGCCTCAGTTTCCTGTCTGTAAAATGGGGATAATACTCCATCCTCTGTCTGTTTGGAGTGAGGGGACTGTCTCTTACTAGCACAATGGGCCCTCATCTAGCTGGAGCCTCCAGGAGCTACCTTCCTAATATCAGAAGGTTTTTTTCAGACTGTATAGGCCCCCTTCCATAAAGGTGACCTGAATGAGTGGAACAAGAAGGGATCAAACCCAATACATATGTGGGACCTCTCGCAGAGCCTCAGCATGCCACACCGCCAGCGCTCTGGGCTGCTCCTGGGCAGCTCTGCAGCTCCTGCAGCTTTGAGTGGCATGGTAAGGGGTGGGGCTGCAAGCTCCAGTGGGCCGTGTGGCAGCCATACACGCTGCCCTGAGCAGCATGGTAAGGGGGCCGGGCCGGGCTGGGCCGGGGCTGGGAGGAGAGGTTGGATAAGGGACAGGGAGCAGTTGGAGGGGGTGGAGGTTCTAGGGGGGATGGTCAGGGGATGGGGAATGGGGGGGTTGGGTGCAGTCCTAGGGGGGTCTCGGGAGGGAGTGGTCAGGGGACAAGGGGGGGGGGAGGGTTGAGGGTTTTGAGGGGGGACAGGGGGCTCATTGGGCAGTTCCCTACCGGGTCTCCGATGGCTCTGCAGGGCCCGCCACCAATGTGCTGCCAAAGACCTAGAGCGAGTCAAGGGCCTGCCACCGAAGAACAACCCTGCCCTGCCCCGACTCCGCCCTCTCCCTGCCCCTATTGGACCCCTTCCCAAATCCCTTCCCTGTCCCAATTCTGCCCCCTCCCTGCCCCTATTGATCCCCTTCCCAAATCTCTGCCCCGCCCGACTCCGCCCCCTCCCTGCCCCTATTGGACCCCTCCCCAAATCCCCGCCCTTGCCCTGCCTCTTCCCCAGCGCGCCGTTCCCCCTCCTCCCACCCCTCCCAGGCTTGCCATGAATCAGTTTTGCAGGGTAAGCGCTGGGAGCTAGGGCAGGGGAGAAGCAAAACGCGATGCTCAGGGGAGGAGGTGGAGGCAGACTGGAGGTGAGCTGGACGGGGTCTCGGGGCGGGGACCGGGGAGCTGGGCTGGGCTTTCCCCGTGGGCGCTCCCTCCAGCCCCGGAGCAGTGGCAAGGCACCACCTTTGTGAATATGCTCAGTGGGAGAGCGGCCGCTCCCCCTGCTCCCCCCATAGCTACGTTCCTGCACTTCAATCTTCTCTGTGGTGTATCTCTGACCTTGAGATTCACTAGCTTGCACTGCTCTGATTGTCTGTGGCTTATCATTCAATAAAAAATCTGGTCCCAGTGGAAAGAACATTCTGACTGGCTGATTTCATTTAGCTGCAGTTTGTCTGTCTTTCTGAGATGACTTTGACATAGATTCTTTCAGTGCCTCCGCTCTAAAACAAATATTCTGTGTTGTTTACAGCAACGACAAATGTTTGGTTTAATTATTTATTTGCTTGTTCATGCCACCATATAATTAACATCAGATGGAGAGATGTAAACAAAACATCTATTTTGCTCTTGCTAAGGAAGTCACTTCATGTAGATGTGAAATGTGTACTCAGGAAGTTCCTGATGCCAGCATCTCTCTACTTTCTCCGGTAGTAAGAATGGCAAAAATACACCAGAAGTAATTAGCATATAAAACAATTTAGGCGCACTTCATTTTCAAGTTTCTGTTGCTTTTAAAATTATGCTAGTTGGAGGATTTATGTGAGAATGTACGTATGTTTTGGAACCCAAACAGAAAAATCAAAATCCATTAGGATGTTCACTATTCATGTGGATATGAAGAGATTTAATTTATCATGTTGAGATGGACAAGGGTGTTGAAATAACATCTGCCAGAACTCAACACACTACAGACCATATTTTAATCTCAGCTACATTGTTGATTTATGTGGAGTTACTCTGGATTTATACCTGTGTAACTGAGATTGGAATCTAGCCCACTAAATCTAGTATATATACACATACAGATTAAACTAAAGGGTTCAATTTTCCCCTGCATCAAAGCTCGACTCAGTGCAGGGGAGGGCTTGGCTCAGGGCGGGCTCGACCCCAGCATTAATTGGAGTAGCCAAGGGGCTGCTCTAATTTATACTGCTGGGGACACAGTGTCAGCAGGGAACTGACATTATGAAACTCCATTCCACTCTTAGCCTGTCCTCTCCCTACTCCAGCATATCACCATGTGACGGAGCAGGGAGCAGGGCAGATTTGACCTGGGAATGTTGCAGGGGGATTGCAGTGAGGAGGGGGAACTTCCCTTGAAGGAAGCTACCTGAGCTGTAACCTGAGCCAGGAACGGGGGTGGGGAGAATTAACACCTTCTGCCCGGGAGACTGAACAAAGGAGAGGAGCAGCGGGAGGCGTTTTGAGTTTAGTTTCGGTTTGGGCTGGGTGGTGCAACGCAGGGAACCCCAAGCTGGGGTCTAAGCTCCCTGAACCTCCCAGAGGGACCTAACTGAGGGGGTCTGGTCGTACCTACATGCTCTGCTTGAGACTGTGTTCCTGTCCTTAAATAAACCTTCTGCTTTACTGGCTGGTTGAGAGTCGCAGTGAATCTCGGGAAGAGGGGTGCAGGGCCCTGACTCCCCCACACTCCGCAACAACTGGTGGCAGCGGCGGGATCTACTGCACCCCGTGGACGGCGCTTCCTGCAGTAAGTGACTGGGGAGCAGTAAAACGAAGGGGGATTGACGGGGACCAGGCGTGCTGAAGAGTGAGAGAGAGACGGTTATTACCCCTGGGAGTGTGTGACCAGCGAGAAGGACTTTTGCAGTAACAGGGTCCCCCGGGGGGATCGCAGCGAGTGGTCCCAGGGGCGGAGGAGTCTGCAGCTCGACCCTGGCAGAGAGGCGGTGACCTCGAGAAGGGCTGGCACACTAGGGGTCTCCCTGGGAACTGTGGGGAGCTGTGAGCACACAGGCCGGTGAGTGGCCAGCAGGAAGATGTATGCCAAGCGGCTTAAGAGCGACCTGGTGGAGCTGTGCAAGCAGAGGGGGCTGTGCATTGGGAGGCTCACCAAAGAACAGCTCATTGCCCGGCTGGAGGCGGAAGATCGCGCGAATGAACTGATCCCTGTGTCTCAGGGAAGCAGCCTGGCAAATGCAGCGCAGGCACCAGTGTCTGTCCCAGCTGGGAGTGGTCGGCCGGCTGCTGAGGGCTTCCCGAGACCCCTCCTTCCTATGCCTAGGGGAAGGGTGGGGAGGAGCCCAGCAAACACCGAGGGCGCCGTGACCCCCCCGGCCAGCAGGGGATCCTCCCGGCGACGTTCGGCATCCGTGGAGCGGAATTGGCTGGAATGGGAGAAAGAGCTAAAACTGAGAGAGCTGGAGGATCGTGAACAACAGAGACAGCATGAAGAGAGACAGCGTCAGCATGAACGGGAGGAGAAAGAGAGACAGCATCAGCGTGAACGGGAGGAGAATGAGAGACAGAGACAGGAGAATGAGAGACAGCGTCAGCATGAACTGGAACTGGCGAGATTGAAGGGCAGCGAACCCCCGGCTGCGGTGAGTGAGGGGGGACCCAGGACTGCACGGAGCTTTGATAAGTGCATCCTGGCCCCACGCAAGGAGGGGGAGGACATGGATGACTTCCTGGAGGCCTTTGAGACGGCCTGCGAGCTGCACCGGGTTGATCCCGCGGACAGACTCCGGGTCCTTACCCCCTTACTGGACCCCAAAGCTGTGGCATTGTACCGCCAACTGGGAGAGGCAGAGAAAGGGGACTACGAACTATTCAAAAAGGCCCTGCTACGTGAGTTTGGGCTGACTCCTGAAATGTACCGGGAAAGGTTCCGGAGTCAAGATAAAACCCCTGAGATCTCATATCTGCAACTAGCCGTCCGCATGGAAAGATACGCCAGCAAGTGGGCTGGTGGGGCCCAGACGAAGGAGGACCTGATTAAACTGCTGGTACTGGAGCAACTGTATGAGCGGTGCCCATCCGACCTGAGGCTGTGGTTGGTGGACAGAAAGCCAGAGAACCCGCGACACGCAGGGCAGCTGGCCGATGAGTTTGTAAAGAGCCGGTCAGGGGGTGGCAGGGAGGAGCCCCAAAGGAACAGGCCCGCCGCGATGCAGAGAGAGAGTCACCCTGGGACCTCCCAAAGGGGGAATATGGGGAATCCCCTCCCACGGGGAATGCCCAGCATCAGGGACAACCGACCGGCTCAAGGGGACCCACGGGACATGAGCTGCTATTACTGCGGCCGAAGAGGCCACGTTCGGGCCCAGTGCCCCAAGCTCAAGGACAGACTGAGCAGACCGAACCCGCACCAGGTTAACTTGGTAGAGGCCCAGACGGACGAGGGGCAGGCTTCTCACGCAAGAGGGGCTGGCAGCTTATCAACTGCTCAAGAGAGAGAAGGGCCCCAGGCCAGCTTCTCTGGGGGGCCAGATGCTCCGGATTCAAAGTTCTCCGTTTACAGGGTTGGCGCGGGGCTGTCCCTGCGGAGCGAGTGCCTTGTTCCCCTGGAGGTGGATGGGAAGAAAGTTTATGGATACTGGGACACGGGCGCAGAGGTGACACTGGCCCGGCCCGAGGTGGTGGCCCCAGATCGGGTGGTGCCCAACACCTTCCTGACCCTGACCGGGGTGGGCGGGACCCCATTCAAGGTTCCCGTAGCGAGGGTACACCTGAAATGGGGGGCCAAGGAGGGCCCCAAGGACGTGGGAGTGCACCACCATTTGCCCACTGAGGTGTTGATGGGGGGGGGACCTAGAGGACTGGCCAAGCAGCCCCCAGACTGCCTTAGTCGTGACCCGTAGCCAGAGCCGGCGAGGGGCACTACGCCCTGACCTTGGGAAGGATGTCCCACCGGAGGCACCGAACCCTTCCCGGGTGGGGAGGGAACACCCAAGGACAGGCCTCGGGGTGGCTGGGGCTTCCGACCCAGCCGACGAGAGGGAGCAGGTCCCCATCCCTTCCCCAGCCGCCGAGTTCCAGGCCGAGTTGCAGAAGGACCCCTCCCTGCGGAAGCTAAGGGGCCTGGCTGACCTCAGTGTGGTACAGACCATGAGGAGAGGATGCAAGGAGAGGTTCCTGTGGGAGAAGGGGTTCCTGTACCGAGAGTGGGCTCCCCCAGGGGAGGTGGAGTCGTGGGGGATCAGGAGGCAGCTGGTGGTTCCCCAGAAGTTTCGCCACAAGCTACTGTACCTGGCCCATGACATCCCTCTCGCAGGACACCAGGGGATCCGGCGCACCAGGCAGAGGCTGCTACAGAACTTTTACTGGCCCGGGGTCTTCACCAACGTCAGGCAGTACTGCCGATCCTGTGACCACTGCCAGAGGGTGGGGAAGGCCCGGGACAAGGGGAAGGCAGCATTGAGACCTTTGCCCATCATAGAGGAGCCTTTCCAGAAGGTGGCCATGGACATAGTGGGACCTCTCAGCAAGACGACCCGGTCTGGGAAGAAATACATCCTGGTGGTGGTAGATTTCGCCACCCGCTACCCCGAGGCAGTGCCCTTATCGTCCATTGAAGCAGACACTGTGGCGGATGCGCTGCTGACCATTTTCAGCCGAGTGGGGTTCCCCAAGGAAGTCTTGACGGACCAAGGGTCCAACTTCATGTCGGCCCTACTCCGGTGCTTGTGGGAGAGATGTGGGGTCCGGCACAACTGGGCCTCAGCATATCACCCCCAATCCAACGGGCTGGTGGAGAGGTTCAATGGGACGCTAAAAATGATGCTGAAAACATTTATGAATCAGCACCCGCAGGACTGGGACAAGTACTTACCTCACCTGCTGTTTGCGTACAGGGAGGTACCCCAGGAGTCTACCGGGTTTTCGCCTTTCGAACTACTATATGGAAGGCGGGTAAGGGGGCCCCTGGACCTGATGAGAGACGAATGGGAGGGGAAGGCCACTCCTGACGGAGAGTTGGTGGTGGAGTATGTCCTGACCTTCCGGGAACGACTTGCCGAGCTCATGGGCCTGGCCAGGGAGAATCTGGCCAGAGCCCAGAGGAAGCAGAAGGTCTGGTATGACCGCACAGCACGGGCCCGCGCCTTCGCCACTGGGGATCAGGTGATGGTCCTCATCCCCGTGAGGAAAAACAAACTCCAGGCCACCTGGGAAGGGCCCTTCAGGGTTGTCAAGCAACTAAATGAGGTAAACTATGTGGTGGAGCTGTCGAACCGGGCACACCACCACCGGGTGTACCATGTGAATATGATGAAGCCATATTATGACAGGGGGAATATGGTGCTGGCCGTGTGTGGACATTGGGAGGGGCAGGGAGATGACCCTTTAGTAGATCTATTCCCTGGGACAAGAGTTGGCTTCCCCCTGGAAGCAATTCCCCTCTCTGATCGGCTAACCCCTGCCCAGCGAGCTGAGATCGGAGGGGTGCTGCATCTGTACCAACAGCTGTTTTCCAACCAGCCTGGACGCACTAATCTGACTGTCCACCGGGTGCAGACAGGATCGCACCCGCCTATAAAATGCTCCCCCTTCCGAGCCACAGGGAAAACTGCTCAGGACCTGGAAAGAGAGGTCAATGACATGCTGGCTTTGGGGGTGATCCAGCCGTCTTCCAGCCCTTGGGCCTCGCCGGTGGTGCTGGTCCCCAAAAAGGACGGGTCGATCCGGTTCTGTGTGGACTATCGGAAGCTCAATGCCATCACTGTAGCCGATGCCTACCCCATGCCCAGGCCGGACGAGCTCCTAGACAAGCTGGGAGGTGCTCGGTACCTTACCACCATGGATCTTACAAAGGGCTATTGGCAAGTGCCGCTGGATGCAGATGCCAGGCTGAAATCGGCCTTTGTCACCCCTCTGGGGCTCTATGAGTTCCTGACCCTGCCCTTCGGCCTCAAGGGAGCGCCGGCCACCTTCCAGCGCCTGGTCGATCAGCTACTGAGGGGGATGGAGAGTTTTGCCGTGGCGTATATCGATGACATCTGTGTCTTTAGCCAGACCTGGGAGGACCACATATCCCAGGTTAGACAAGTGCTGGACCGACTCCAGAAGGCTGGGCTGACCGTAAAACCGGAGAAGTGCAAGGTGGGGATGGCTGAGGTATCCTACCTAGGCCACCGGGTGGGAAGCGGCTGCCTAAAGCCGGAACCAGCCAAAGTGGAGGTGATCAGAGACTGGCCCGCTCCTCAAACCAAAAAGCAGGTCCAAGCCTTTATTGGGATGGCAGGGTACTATCAGAGGTTCGTGCCCCACTTTAGCACCATAGCCGCCCCCATCACTGAGCTGTGCAAGAAGGGGAAGCCAGACAAAGTGGTCTGGACCGAGGAGTGCCAGGAGGCTCTCCGGGCGCTGAAGGAGGCTCTGGTCAGTGGCCCAGTTCTGGCAAACCCAGACTTTGACAAGCCCTTTATGGTGTTCACCGATGCCTCAGACACAGGACTGGGGGCGGTGTTAATGCAGGAGGATGAAAAGGGGGAGAGACACCCCATCGTGTACCTGAGCAAGAAGTTGCTACCCCGGGAGCAGAACTACGCGGCCATCGAGAAGGAATGCCTGGCCATGGTGTGGGCCCTCAAGAAACTAGAGCCATATCTCTTTGGGCGTCACTTCACCGTGCACACCGACCACTCTCCCCTGACCTGGTTGCACCAGATGAAAGGAGCCAACGCCAAGCTCCTGAGATGGAGCCTGCTCCTGCAGGATTATGACATGGACGTGGTCCATGTGAAGGGACGTGACAACCTGATAGCGGACGCATTGTCCCGGAGAGGGAGCCCTGAACTTCCCCAGGTCACTGGTCAGAGTGACCCCGCTCAGTTCAGTCTCGAAGGGGGGAGAGATGTGACGGAGCAGGGAGCAGGGCAGATTTGACCTGGGAATGTTGCAGGGGGATTGCAGTGAGGAGGGGGAACTTCCCTTGAAGGAAGCTACCTGAGCTGTAACCTGAGCCAGGAACGGGGGTGCGGAGAATTAACACCTTCTGCCCGGGAGACTGAACAAAGGAGAGGAGCAGCGGGAGGAGTTTTGAGTTTAGTTTCGGTTTGGGCTGGGTGGTGCAACGCAGGGAACCCCAAGCTGGGGTCTAAGCTCCCTGAACCTCCCAGAGGGACCTAACTGAGGGGGTCTGGTCGTACCTACACGCTCTGCTTGAGACTGTGTTCCTGTCCTTAAATAAACCTTCTGCTTTACTGGCTGGTTGAGAGTCGCAGTGAATCTCGGGAAGAGGGGTGCAGGGCCCTGACTCCCCCACACTCCGCAACACACCATACCCCTGGAGCAGTAGACACAGGAGCTGCTTCTGTCAGCTTTATGCCAGTGGGGAGCTCTCCTCCAAAAGGAGAACTCTCCATGGGCCATTTCAAGCCAGAATCCATCCCCTTTATGCTACCTGAGCAACACAAAATGGACAGAGTTGACCAGAGAATCCAGCTCAAAGTATGCATTGTAACCCGACACCAATGGTTTGCATGAGTATTTTGTAAATACTCACCTATCCAGTGCTTGTCTAGCCAGCTGTTTTAGTTTTGATTGAAGGATTGCATCTGAAGTTTCATGAGTCTTAAGAGAAAAAATAAAATAGCAGGCATTATAAACCTCACCTGTCAATCTAATTCCAGATGTACAAGTCACACTGCCAAATATCCACTAGTTATTTTTCCCCTGTAGATTTTAACCTCAGTTTTGCCATAAGACTTGTACTTGGGGAAAAACCCTACCTATGGCTTTCCAGTGGCATGGTGATTTAAACCCTGATCATCTGATATAAATTACAATATAAAAGGAATATAGTAACTCAATGATATTTTATTAAGTATTTTAAGTTATCGTAACGAAGGAGAAGCAAATTTTGCCTCAGGTAGACAGCAAAGCAAGAGAAAAAAAATGGTTTGGAGAACATACCATATGACACAGATGCTGTTTAATTGTGAATTCAACCCCATTCTTTGATATGGCCAAGTAAATTTTGCTCTACGTTTACGACTAGGGTCAGTTTTTCTGCCATTGGTTTCCAAGTTGCATCCACAATATTGGCACATGCAATGTGTAAATGTGCCTTTATGGGCAAAGTTACCTGTTTTACAGGTGGTGAGTGCAGGTGTAATCAGGGGTAAGTGAGGCTCCATCATCTGGGAAAATGTAGGCCCTGATCCTATAATTGGATCTGGACTTGGAAGACGTCAGTGGGCCAACCTATGTAGCCCTCAGTGAGAGTATTTTGCACTGTTAAGAAAAACATTTCTGTGTACTTTGACTTAACAGCATTTTAAACTCTTCCGGTAGATGAACCCATTTTGATAACATCTATACCTTTCAAACACAGAAATGGATACTCATGCAAACATTTTTACTGTAGTGTGAAATTTGCCCAGTAGTGTGGTAATATGGAGGGTCCACCAACGATTACTGCACTGCCTTAGCCCAGCAAGGGGGCTTAGCGCAGACTGGCTGCTTTGTGAGGGCCTCTTCCCTACCTGTGCATCAAAATAATGTGTCCTGCAGGGCCTGAATAGGCTTGGACATATGGGAAATGTGCATGTAGGTCTGGGTGGGGATGGGCCATGGAATGTTTGACTACAAAGATCCAGCATTCCTGACACGCCGCATAGGGGTGAAAAGTGGTAAGAGCTTCTCTGTTAGGCTATGTACTGTCGGAGCACCCCCAGAGGAGTTGTGTTGAAGCCCCACAGCCTGTCCACAGAAGGGTGGTGACACAGATAATGGGGACCATAATATTGCACTTGAATATAAGACTTGAAATAATAGTAAACTGCCCTGTTTTGTAGGTGCTTTCTTCAGTGTGTTGCGGGTCGTGGATAACATTAGCCTACTGGATTAGAGAACTGCCTTCAAGTTCCAACATGATGCTTAGGCAAGCCCTACAAAACACGGTATTTCAATCAAAATGCCATTAGTTGTATTATCATGTAATGTTCTTGTATTGACCCTCCCATCATAGCAGATAACAAAGAAGTTGGTATATAAATGAGCTCTTTCCCTTGTACCCAGCCTGCTTCTCCCATCTGATGTATAGACTGCCAGGGAGAAGCGAAGTATACTTTATTTAAAAAAGAGAACATCTTTCAAGCAACAAGTAAACTGTCACAGGATTTGATTGTATAGCCCCACTCTTAACTTTTGTCCTTCAGGACCAGCAAGACATCATGTATCCAAGACACTTGCTCCTCTTACCAATATCAATTTGTCCACTTATCCAAGAGCACCTTCATTGCTCTACTAATAAAACTATGGAGATCAGCAACGACCAAAGCAAGGAAAGTGTCAAAGACTAACCAAGCAGTCTTGAAGACAACTTTTTGATAAAAGTATCATAATGTCTGTGATAAATGAAGGGAGAGGGGGTAGCTCTCTTTTATGGACACCCAGCCAGCCAGTTAGCTGTAAAATCCCTTTTGGTGGCTGTTCTCTGCTTGCTTTAGCTGTAAAGGGTTAACCAAGTTCCCCAGGTAAAGAGAAGGGCACCTGACCAAAAGAACCAATGGGAAGGTGTAGCGGGGCAGACACCCGCTCCTGCCTGGAAGGGCCTGAAATAGCCCTGGGAGAAGGCTGGGGCAGGGAAAGCTGGACTGATTGGGGAAACAGCCTCAGCTGTGGCCACACCCCAAACAGACTCAGCTGACCCTATAAAGGCCAGGGCAGCCAGAAGTTCAGCAGTCTCTCTCTGCACTTAGAGAGAGAAGGGCCTGGCTGGAGGGAGCTGAGAGAAGGTACCTGGGTGGAGCAGGGCTGGGGAGCTCCAGCCTGGAAAGCCTTAGGCTGTGGCCTAGTAGAAGGCCAAGGGGTACTGGGGATTGCAGAGGGCAACCCAGGGGTAGGCCAAGGCAGCAGGTCCAAACCCAACCTTGCCAGTGATGAGCAGGCTGATACTGCAGTCTGCCCCTGGGTGTGGGGCTAGATGAAGACTGGCAATAGCCTGATACTGAGGCAAGGTGGGGATAGTGGGTGGGTCTTCCCCTGGGAGGGGGAGACCCAGTTAAAGGGGCACTGGGGTCCTGGGAGGGACACAAGGGAGCCAGTAGCAGTAAGGTGGATCACCAGCCTGCAGGTGGTGCTCTGGGCTGGGTTGAGCTAATTCCCAGGATAACCAGTAGGAGGTGCTGCAGGGGTGAGTCCGCATGCTTACAGAAGGCTAGAACTTTTTAAAATTGGGAAAGAAACTTTCCCTTTGTGTCTGTGGTTGCTCTCTGGAGAGAGGAGACATGCAGTAGGAATGCTGTGTAAAGCTTTAACCTAGGTCTGAGAAATCATTGGATCATACCTGGAATTACTTATTTGACACCCCCCAAATATGTCAGTAAATTGGGAATGTTTAGATAGATATGATCAGGTTTATTTCTTTATTTTGGCATGTGGACTCCTCTATGCTAACCCCAGAAGCTTTTGTTTGATTGTAACCTTTAAGCTGAACCCCCAAGAAATCTTTTTTGGGTGCTTAATTTTTGGAATTGCTCTTTTAAAATCTAGAATGAACATAAATTCTGTTCTCAGTCATTTCAGATAACTGTTCAGAAAGTAGTTGTTCTACAACAAAATGGACAATGAATTCGTGAATACAAGGTGTATGCTATTCAAATTGCTTTGTAAAATTTACCTGTAGTGTTTACATAATTCCCCAATGTTTTAGGGTGCCTTAATATTATTACCATTAGAAAGCCTGATAAACCTGAATTGCCAACGGCTAGCTGGTGAAGAAAACAAAAACATACAGCTACATATAATATAATCCTGCAATTGCTTGAGGTTCACACATATCCACAGATCCCTTCAGGATCCTATAGCAATGCTTCAAAAAACTACTGTAGAACTATTGTAAGCTAATTTATTTGGGGTTAGTATTGAAAGGGTTTGTATGTGTGTGTATAGAATAAGATGCCTCAAATTTAAGGACAAATATTGGTATATGCCTGTCACCATGACTTACAGTAGTTTAAGACATACTAACTTTTACTATTACTCTATGCAATAATAAGTGTATTTGGAGAATTTGTACATAAATTCAACTGGTATCCATTGAGGAAACACGGTTTCTGTCATACTTGTGTGCAAGTTTAATTGACATTCATCACTAATGGACAGTGAGCCAAATTGTGTCAATTAGGTCCATGCAGCCACGCTGATTTCATTAGGATTTCACAGGTATAAATGAGAGCAGCATTTGGTCTAGTGTTGCTGTGAATAACCTGTTGAAAACAGCTTAAATGTGTGATTGTTGTTACTGGTGTGGTCAGAAGAGGGTGTAGAGGTGTCAAAGGGGCAGGGTTTAGGAATCATTTTAGTTTTGTTCCTCTCCAAAGCTATCTGTTTCAGGTAAACATGGCAGGACTGTAATACCAGTGCTGAGAGTGGGCTTCACAGTGCTACTGTAGGTTAAACTCTAAGAAGTGCCTAAGTCACATTTTCAAAAGTGGCTTAAGGCCCAGCTCCTCAAAGGTATTTAAGCCCCTAATTTCTGTTAAAATCAGTGGGAGTTAGGGGCCTAAATACTCCTGAGGATCTGGGCATAAGTGCCTCAGGACTTGTCTGCACTTGAAACGCTACAGTGGCACAGCTGCACCATTGTAGTGCTTCAGTGTAGACGCTACCTACACCGATGGGAAGGGTGCTCCTGTCAGAATAGGTAATTCACCTCCCTGACAGAAAATAGCTAGATCAATGGGAGAATTCTTTCATCGACTTAGTGCTGGCTACACTGGGGGTTAAGTTGGCTTAACTACGCCACTCAGGGGTGTGGATTTTTCACATCCCTCAGCGATGCAGTTAAGCTGACTTAATTTTCTAGTGTAGACCAGGCCCCAGTTTCTTTTGAAAATGGGGACCTAAGTAAGTTAGCTGCTTTTGAAAATTTTACCTACAGCTTTATTGTCTCCTTCACAGTAGAAAAGGTTTGCAGTCTGCTTTACCAGAAACAGGGAAAAGATGTGTATCACCCCAATAAAGAATGAGTGCTAGACATGTGGGCAGGGCATATTATCAAGTAAGCTGGTTAAGGGCTTAATTTAAAAAATGACCTCCCAATATGCACCTGCGATTTTGCATGTTCTCTTCTTGGTGGGTGCAACTAACAAAATATTGCAATCGAACTACAAGATTCATGCAACTGCAATTTTACTAGTTGTTCATGCTAATGATTGTGTATAAATAAATGTCTCCAATTCTTTCAGATAAAACTGAAGGGAGCAACAGGTTAGGAAGCAAGTTGAAGACCCTTTGAAATTGTGACCCCGTGTATTGGGCTAGCATCTGTACCTCATTCTTTAAAATATTCACTGACCTTAATTTTAATGAATAGACTTGAGAGTATTTACATTTTAATTTCTGGTTCCCTATTTCTTATGTTCATTAAGTGAAAAAAGCCATGAATTTAGAGCAAATGGAGAAATAGCACAGACACACTAGGCTGCTGAACTCCATCACAAAAAACAGATGCTCTTGTTATATAAAAACAATTGAATTTATCTGCTGCTTTTGCTGTGAGAAAGGTCATTTGCTTGACTCATTCTTTTGAATAAATGAGTCATCTCATTCATCATAGGGAACATTGCAACTGATTTAGGGCCGAGCCTTGCATGAGTAAGATCTGCAGAATTTGTCCTTAGACTTGAGAATGTTAGTGGCTTTCTGTGAACTCAGTTCTCCAGGTATTTACTGTACTGTACAGCAACTTTGTTTTTCCTAGTAGTTTGTTTCACTGTTGTATCAACTTAATCTGATCTGAAATTCCTTAGGAATATTTCTACAACTCTTTGTATCAAAAAAGAATGTTTTTGTTCTAATTAAAAAAAATGTAGTTCAGAGACTCCCATTTATCTACTATCTAACTTGCAGAAGTTCAGCCAAAGTACCCCTTCTTTCACTTTCCACACAGACTAAATTCTTATGGTGCTGCTTAGCTTCTCATGTCAACTTTATCTTTTTTTAAAATCTGACCTTATTATCTGTGTTGTATCAACCTTGCTTGCCAGAGATTTAAATCCTGGCAAGCAAATCCGTTAGACTTGCTGGAACAGCAGTTTTGCCGTAAGACTTGTATTTGGGCAAAAAACATTTTAATGCACCCTACCTATGGCTTTCCAGTGGCATGATGATTTAAACCCTGGTCATCTGATATAAATTACAATATAAAAGAAATATAGTAACTCAATGATATTTTATTAAGTATTCTAAGTTATTGTGACTAAAGAGAAGCAAATTTTGCCTCAGGTAGACAGCAAAGCAAGAGAAAAAATAATGGTTTGGGGAATGTACCATATGACACAGATGCTGTTTAATTGTGAATTCAACCTCATTCTCTGATATGGCCAAGTAAATTTTGCTCTACGTTTACGACTAGGGTCAGTTTTTCTGCCATTGGTTTCCAAGTTGCATCCACAATATTGGCACATGCAATGTGTAAATGTGCCTTTATGGGCAAAGTTACCTGTTTTACAGGTGCTGAGTGCAGGTGTAATCAGGTGTAAGTGAGGCTCCATCGTCTGGGAAAACTTGGGCCCTGATCATCCAGTTGGATCTGGACTTGGTAGACGTCAGTGAGCCAACTTATGTAGCCCTCAGTGAGAGCAGCAGTATTTAACACTGTTAAGGAAAAACATTTCTGTGAACTTTGACTTAAGAGCATTTTAAACCCTTCTGTTAGATGAACCCATTTTGATAAAGTCTATACCTTTCAAACACAGAAATGGATACTTGTGCAAACATTTTTACTGTAGTGCAAAATTTGCCCAGTAGTGTGGTAATATGGAGGGTCCTCCAAAGATAACTGCACAGCCTTAGCCCAGCAAAGAGGCTTAGCCCAGACTGGCTGCTTTGTGAGGGCCTCTTCACTACCTGGGCATCACAATAATGTGTCCTGCAGGGCCTGAATAGGCTTGGACATATGGGAAATGTGCATGTAGGTCTGGGTGGGGATGGGCCATGGAATATGTGACTACAAAGATCCAGCATGCCTGACACACTGCACAGGGGTGAAAAGTGGTAAGAGCTTCTTTGTTAGCCTGTTGTGATGGGGCAAGGCCGGATGGCTATAGGAAAGTAGTAAGAAACAGATAGGTAAGCACCAGCCTAAACAAATCCCTGTTACATTGTAACCAAATGGCAGTTGCTTCAGGTTAATCAAGACACCTGATGGCAATTAAGATCCTTCTAGAAAGCAGTGGAGACAGCTAGGTTGATTGGGACATCTGAAGCCAATCAAGGGCAGCTGGAACCAGTTAAAAATCTCCCAGTTAATCAATTAGAGGTGCATGTCAGAAGCTATAGGAGGAAGCTGCGCTGCTGGAGAAACTAGGCAATACAAACCCTATCAGGAACAAGGAAGGAGGCTCTGAGGTAAGGGTAAAGTAGATTGTGAGATAACAGAAACTGTGAGGGAGGGTTGCTTCTTCCCACCTCCCTTGCTGGCTTATGATGAAAATAGCTCAGTAGGCTGTGACCCTTGCCTCTAGAGAGAGAAGGGCTATGTGGAGGGTCACAGTGAGCCTCTGAGACTAGCGTAATCTGCCTGGAAGTGCGGGACCCACTGAGACAAGTTTGGAGCTTTGTCACATTATGTACTGTTGAAGCCCACAGCCTGTCCACAGAAGGGTGGTGATGTAGATAATGGGGACCATAATATTGCACTTGAATATAAGACTTGAAATAATAGTAAACTGCCCTGTTTTGTAGGTGCTTTCTTCAGTGTGTTGCGGGTCGTGGATAACATTAGCCTACTGGATTAGAGAACTGCCTTCAAGTTCCAACATGATGCTTAGGCAAGCCCTACGAAATAAGGTATTTCAATCAAAATGCCATTACTTGTATTGTCATGTAATGTTCTTGTATTGACCCTCCCATCATAGCAGATAACAAAGAAGTTGGTATATAAATGAGCTCTTTCCCTTGTATCCAGCCTGCTTCTCTTATCTGATGTATTGACTGCCAGGGAGAAGCGAAGTATATTTTATTTAAAAGAGAACATCTTTCAAGCAACGAGTAAACTGTCACAGGATCTCATTGTATTGCCCCACTCTTAACTGTTGTCCTCCAGGACCAGCAAGACATCGTGTATCTAAAACACTTGCTCCTCTTACCAATACCAATTTGTCCACTCATCCAAGAGCACCTTCATTGTTCTACTAATAAAACTATGGAGATCAACAATGACCAAAGCAAGGAAAGTGTCACTGACTAATCAAGCAGTTTTGAAGACCACTTTTTGATAAAAGTATCATAATGTCCTTACACTAAAATCAGGCTAAAATTGCCAAGATAAAATTTATTGGAAAAATACCATAGAAATTACTCCATGACCCTTTTGATACACTATACCAGCTCTTTCTCCTACACAAAAAGTTAGTATCTTCTTAATTAAGGCAGGCCACTGGCTTCACTGCATTCCAACTAAATGCAAAGCCTGTCTTTTCATCTTCACTCAATCAGTTCTACCCACTTGCTTATATACAACACATGTGTTAACTAATTGAGCTGTTTCTCCTATAGTCTGGATAGGAAGAGAGATTATTAGTTCAATGTTTAAATATTTGGGAAGTCCTATATCTATGTGTGTGTATATTTACGGGTGAAAGTTAAGGATGGTATGTAAACACCAATGTAGATAGGCAGATATGGGATCACTAATACTGACTTCAGATGGTGATACTGCCAGACTGGTATTTATGCTTCAGCTTCTGTGCTAACATTCCAACTTGCAGCAATGCTGCCATACTGCACTACAAAGGAACACGACAGAAAAGAGTTAAACTTTGCAGCGTGTGAGGTGAAGAAGCTTTATGCCAATGGGAGAGAGCTCTTCGGTCGTCATCAAAAAACCCACCTCCGCGAGCAGCAGAAGCTGTGTCAGCAGGAGAAGCTCTCCCACAAACATAGCACTGTGTATGTGAGTGCTTATGTTGGTGTAACTTACAACCAAGGCTTTGGAACTGTGCTCTGGCTCCGCTCCAGCACCAGGGAAAAAGCTGCAGCTCCACTGCTTCGGAGCTGTTCCGTGCTCCAGCTCCGGGCTCCACTCCAAAGCCCTGCTTACAACGTTCAGAGGGTGGTTTGTTCACACCCCCAAGCAACATAAATTATGCCAACGTAGGCTGTAGGGTAGACATAGCCTTAGTCTGTGATCCTGCAAACATTTATGCATGTGCTGAACTCTGTCCATATGACAGGTTTCAGAGTAGCAGCCGTGTTAGTCTGTATCCGCAAAAAGAACAGGAGTACTTGTGGCACCTTAGAGACTAACAAATTTATTTGAGCATAAGCTTTCGTGCAGCATGGATATGCATCCGAAGAAGTGGGCAGTAGCCCACGAAAGCTTATGCTCTAATAAATTTGTTAGTCTCTAAGGTGCCACAAGTACTCCTGTTCTTTCTGTCCCTATGACTAGTTCAGTGAAATGTTCTCAGATGGGTAAATTACTCCTGGGCACAAGTGAATGCGGAATTGGGGACTAGCGAGAACAGAAGCTGCTGGGTGTACACTGTTTTGTATCTTAGGCCTGGTCTACACTAGGAAATTGGGTCAGTATAACAATGTTGCTCAGGGGTGTGAAAAATCCACATCCCTGAGCGACACAGTTAAACCGACCTAACCCCTGGTGTAGACAGCGCTAGGTTGCCAGGAGAATTCTCCCATTGACCTAGCTACTGCCTCTCATGGAGGTGGAGTACTTACACTGATGGGAGAACCACTCTCATTGGTGTAGGTAGTGTCTTCACAGAAATCCTACAGCTGTGCTGCTGTGGTGTTTTCAGTGTAGTCAAGCCCTTAAATATCACTGGGAGCTTTGGTGCTCGATGGCATGGAAAAAGAGAACAAGGGCTGGTATGATGTGGCAAGTGCAAGGGATATGAAAAGGAAACCAATCAGTAAAAGCCGAGTAAGGGCGTACAATGATTCTGAGATTTAAAAATACGCACAAAGCTCTTGCTTTGGTCTCATTTTTATGAAGTAATCAAATGGAAACATTACATTTTACATAAACAAGCAGAGCAAATCCTCCATCTTCAGAAACTGGGCAAAAATTATTTTGTTCCAATTTCCTTTCCTCGTTTTGTACCAAAACAGTGATTGCTGGAGGAGAAAACACAAGGTTTGTAGCAGAGGGTGTGGTGCTTTTGTAGAATCTCTCTACTGAAAGCAGTAACTGGAATTTTCACCAGTAGCTGCCTGTCACTGGGCTGGCCCTTTAAGGGACTCAGCTGCCCAGTCTACCTGTGACAGGCTCTACTGAAGGGAATGAGCCAACCCAGGTCCACCTGGAGATAGTTAACTGCCTACACACCTGGAAAGCAGTTAATAAAGAAAGAAGCACCTGGGCCTAATAAAAGGGCTAGGAGAGCTCAGTTGAGGGGAACCTTTGGAAGAGGAAGGATGCCCTGGATGGGGGTGGGGGAAGATGCTCCTAGTTTTGAGCTAGGCCAAAAACTGTCCAGGCAGGGAATCCTGGGAGAGACCCTGACCAAGCTGGGGAAGGACAGCAGAACTCTCCAAACAGTGAAGAAGCCTGAGACTTTACAGCAGAAGGAGCTGCTGAAACCCAGAGGCTTTTGGTTTGGGACTTTGATGTTTCATCTGGGTAACTCTGCTCTGGTTAGGCCTCAGCTGGAGTATTGTGTCCAGTTCAGGGCACCGCATTTCAAGAAAGATGTGGAGAAATTGGAAAGGGTCCAGAGAAGAGCAACAAGAATGATTAAAGGTCTTGAGAACATGACCTATGAAGGAAGGCTGAAAGAATTGGGTTTGTTTAGTTTGGAAAAGAGAAGACTGAGAGGGGACATGATAGCAGTTTTCAGGTATCTAAAAGGGTGTCATAAGGAGGAGGGAGAAAACTTGTTCACCTTAGCCTCTAAGGATAGAACAAGAAGCAATGGGCTTAAACTGCAGCAAGGGAGGTCTAGGTTGGACATTAGGAAAAAGTTCCTAACTGTCAGGGTGGTTAAACACTGAAATAAATTGCCTAGGGAGGTTGTGGAATCTCCGTCTCTGGAGATATTTAAGAGTAGGTTAGATAAATGTCTATCAGGGATGGTCTAGACAGTATTTGATCCTGCCATGAGGGCAGGGGACTGGACTCTATGACCTCTCGAGGTCCCTTCCAGTCCTAGAATCTATGAATAAGAGCCTCTCAACACTTGCAGAAGTGCTCCTTTCAGGAGGCTTTCTTAAAGGGTGCAACTCTGCTGTAGTGTGTGTTTGGCTTCTCCTTGACTGGGCTGTTTAAGTGACCTCATTGTCCCTGCAGGAAGGAGGGGAAACGGAGGCAGACCATAGCAGAGCGACACTCCTCCATAACAGGCTGCTCAGGAAGTGATGGTGCCCCATCTGCATCACTCCTCAGTGAATTCTGTTGAGTATCACATTAGTGGGTTGCTTTAATAAGTATCCTTCCAAAAGCTAAAGGATGGTGTTAAAATTTTCTGTTTTAACTCCCCCCCCCCCCCCCCCCCCCAGTTCTAGCTGCAGAAATTTTACTCAAGCATTTCCTGATGAAAAGATTTAGACTTTTTAACTGACCTTCTACAGCAGGGCACTGAATGAATGTGGTATATTTAAAATAAAATAGAAGCACAATTTCTTAAGTCAATATACACACTTCTAGCTCTCATGAATACAGTTTCTGCCCCAGAGTTGAAGGATGGATACACATTGTTATGGTGTAGTCTTGTAGGTTGAAAAATGCATGGATATACAACTTTGGAGTGATGGCTGATATGCCAAAGAGTTTTTATTGGCTTAACTTTTGCCCTTCTATTAATGTGTGTAATACCAACAGACTCTGGTCATCGTCCGCTGGGATCAAACCTGGGACTTCTGGAGCTTAATGCGTGAGCCTCTACTGCACAAGCTAAAAGGTGTGTGTCTCTTAGCCAAGTCTGTAGCAGACTCATCAGTCTCTAACTGCCACTAAAGTGGGACAATGGGCCACACCAACCAGACATGGGTGACGTGCACAAAACACTATATTTGCCTCAAGTGGTAGGCCAGATCTGGGGTTGAAGTTAATTTTTTCTGTAAAACTTGAAGTGAATCAGACAAAGCTTCATGTATTCTAACAACCTAAAAATAGGTGTTTAGTGTAGTTCAAGAAGTCTTCCAACTTTATTGACTCTTCTGTGTTTGTTTTTTTAGTTGCTCCAGAGAAGTAAATCTTAATCTCAGCCAGGGGGATTTAAAAGACTAACTGCCCAGCACCTTAATTTTGTTGTTTGAAGTCTAATTTTGAAAATTTATCACTTTTAAAATTGGCAAGCTGATGGTGGATGCGGCCCCTATCAGTGTTAATACAGCACATGAGTGCTGGAGATCTAAGCTTTCATTATATTTTATTTAAAAAAAAGGCTAAAAAAAAAAAAAGTCCCTAACTCTCTTCCTTACCTGTGTTTTCTGGGTCCCTTGTTCATGTTGTCTTAAATGGGAGCAGAATGAGGTCAATCTCACCACTCTTGAAAATGTCACCCTGAATTCTCACTCACTTTTCAAGAATGTTAGATTTTTTTTTGTAACAGGTGCTCAAATCACTGATTTGTGTCTTATAGCTTCATTTTAACAAGGACTCTTTTGTGTGGGATTTTCTGACTATAAGGCGGCATTGGTTTCCTTGGTCTCACTTCTCCTTTTCTATCCTTTCAAGAGGGGGTGCGAGTGTGTGCATGTGTAATTCACTGGGCCCCCATTGTGGGCCGATCATGTCATCTCTCAACACTGGTATGCTGTCTTTAAAGCTGCTGGCGAAGCTGCCAATGTACTGTATGTACATAACTCAATAGTTCTTATTACTTGTCAGTTCCTTTGAGGCAGTATTGTTAAACCCCAAACTTTAGATGCCAGTGCATGTGCATATATGCATCCACCGCTCATGGTCAAGCAGAAGAACATGTATATTCTTTCATCAGTGCTGAAAATGTCTCTGTGAATGGTACTTGTAACCAAACTTCTTAAATTTTGATTTTTATGGAGGATTTTCACCACAGTGACAAGAATGATCTTCTACTGAGGGAGGAATCTTCTATTCTGGACCATGGTATTAAGGAATTGCATTAAGCAGTGCTAGGTAACAAAACTATCACAAGATGGCAGTGTTTCAGAAGTTTACTGTTCAAAGTGCTATGACTCAGCAGCAACCCTTTTCTATAACCCAGGACCTGGTCATACCGAGGTCTTGGCAGACCATTACTGGCAGTTCTCCAAAGTCTTTATGTAACCCTTCTGCCAGGTGGAGTTAGTAGCAACCAGGGCAGGGTTCAATATCTAGGCATTCCTTTTCAACAATACAACACAGAATTGGCTCGAGCCCCCACCCAGTAACTTGGGAAAATTACACACCACCCCCTGGGCGCCTCTAAGAGGCAATACTTCCCCTCACAAGCAGAGTATGTGTATAGAAAAGAAACTCTTAATGAAAAGAGGGAAGTCACCTGACATTAATTAGGGAAAACGCAGGATTCAACTGTGAGCAAAATACCCATCCGACAGTATATTGGGCAGTGTTTTTTTGCCTCAAGTTCTTGAGATCTACAACTAAAAGTTCCTTTAACAAGCCCCTCTCTGCTCCCTCACCACACCCCACTAACTGTGGTTGGCTTTGGTCAGTGAAGACCCGGAGTTCTGTGGGACATCTGTGTGAGTTCACCTCCCACCTAGGGGTGGTAGGGTGAAGAAGGCACCTTTCTTGCTTCGCCATCCAAACACTTACCATGCCGGCCGCCAGCCGCTATTCCGTTCATCTCTGCCAGCCGCTGTTCCGTTCAGCTCCGCCAGCCGTCCTGACCAGTGTGAGACCCAGCTTCAGGGCTCTTCATACCAGCAAGAGGGAAAGGTCCGGCAGGTGTTACCTGCTATGAGGAGCATGATACCAGGTAGTGTGGATGGGTGCTATAGGGAATTGATACATGCACTGGTTTAAGGGTCCAGGCTGGGACTTTCAGTGACGGAGTCCCTATTCTGTTGCCCTCAGCCCAGGAGAAGTGCAATGTACTGCTGATCCCAGTGAGGGTGAAGACAGGATATTGCTGTGCAAAGGTGCCTCTGATTGATCAGTGAAAGACTGAGCATGACGTTGCTGGATATCTGCTCAGGTTTTGTTGAACTGAGTTCTAATATCCTAGAGCCTGGGATGGGATGTTTGACTTGCACACGCATCTAGGACAGTTTTGAGACCTCAAGACTAGGAAAATTAAGGCATCCACAGGATCTGATGCAAGATATAAGGCTCTGTTACAGAGGTCCACAAAAATAAATCTATTTAACTTGCCTCTAGGTCTCAGTGAGTATTGTCTTGTCTTTCAGTTCCTTGGGATGGTTCCTTGAAACTGTGCATCAGGCTCACCTCTCTCTCACAGTATGGTACATCTTCTATCTGGGCATACAGGAAACACCTCCTTTCACAGTTGGATATAGGGGCTGGTACCTGTGGCTTAGTGGTCAGTCTCTGTCTGGTATAAGGGATATTGGCATTCTTAGTCATGCTTAATTTCTGTGGTCAGTATACACTGTAAATACTGAAGACACATCACATTCCACTCTGGAGAGAGGCAGTGCTTTACATATCTCAACTGTCTCCAGAGGAATGAATGGCAGTTAGGTTTTCACAATGATTTTGAGCCAGAAGGAAAACACAGAGCCTTCATGGGGAAACTGGGGATAAACTATATGGGAGGGTAGTAGTGAAATGCAGGAGCCTTGCATTAGAAGCAGGGGGGGAAGAGGAATTGAGCAACATTATTTATTTGGTGGGTAAGAAATCTAGGCTATGGAGGAAAACACTGCCTCTTGAGAGTGAGAATAGAGTTACTAAAATTTTACATTGTATTACTGAATAATGGTGTTGAAGCTTGCTAGAGTAGCATTCACCTCTATGTGCAAACTGGCTAGAAATGGAGAACACTCACATTAATTCCCCTTCTAGGGCTCCCAGTTTCCAAGTTAAGTGGAAAACCTACATTGAAGTGCAGCCTTTTTCAACCATACCGCTGAATATTGGGATTTTCATTAAAAAGAAATAGGTGGTTCAATCCAGACCAGTAGGGGTGTCACTGCCTGCCCTGCAACTCTGGGTGCCCTAGATGCTGTGGCTCACAGTCCTGACACCAACAGCCCGACTACAAGCATGTAAGTCAGAGTCTGGCTTTCACGGCCCATTTATGTTTTGCAGTGTGGCCTTAATGCCCTCCTTAGGCTTGAATTTCCCCCAATCCATCAGCCTCTGTAGTGTCTAGTTCTTTCTCCTGGAACACTCTCAGAAGTTAATTGCTCCTTTTAAGAGTCACAACCCTTGTTGGGTTATGTCCATTTTGTATAATTTCAGGAACCCATATTGGTTCCCCAAATGGAGTTTGTGCCCATGTGACCCAGCTGATCACCTTTTATTTCTCCTCAGAAGTGGCAAACAACTTCTGGATAGAATTGATTTTTACCACCTTTCCCGCAGGGTTTCTCAGATGGGATTTTCTGCTCCTTCTATGGGGTTTCCCGGGCAAGGGCAGACTTATCTAACCTTGCCCGGCAATGCTCAGGGGCTGTCCATCCAAGTGACAGTAAGGGACTGTCGCAGGTCTGACTTGCACTTACCTACCCATCCTAGTGGTGGGGGGCTAGGGTTTTCTTTTCAGAGCTCTGCTTCCAATTGGATGTGCATTTACCATCATCTGCAAGGAGAAGAGAAGGCAGGGATCCAAATCCGATTTACCATCATCGATCTCCAGCTGCTGTCCCCTGACGTATCATCTACTCTTCTTCAGACCCAGAGGAACATCAAGGGACTCCCTGGAGCTCTTCTCCGATGGCTTTCAACTAGTCGGAGGATTGAAGTCCCAGGCATCAATTGAATGATGTTTCTAATAAGGGGTTTACTTGCCTGTTTATGGGGATTATTTTGGAGAATCACTGTATTGCATAATTTTTACTGTTTACTCCCTCCTTTCCTTTGCCCTATCCATTGTACACCACTTCTTCAATACACTTTATTGGTTTCCCCCTTATCCCAACTGACTCCTCATTATTTGAGGTGGGAGGGACCCTCTATGGGAAAATTAAACCTACCAGTTGACAGATGCTGGACAGGGAGGGTCGAATCTAAGGACACAGGAAGCACAGGTCCACATATATTTCTTTGCCTTTCTGTCCTTTCCTCTAACACTCTGCAGTTCATTAATTTAACTGGTGTTTGATAAACACCCTTATTTCAATCACAGCACTGAGTTGGTTTTATAGGAAAAGTAAAACCAGTTTATTAAATAAAGTCCTAAATTGGAGAGAGATCAAGTATAGATACCAAGGAAAACAACTGAGGAGAGTTGGCAGTTTTTCAAAGGGACACTATTAAGAGCCCAAAAGCAAGCTATTCCGCTGGTTAGGAAAGATAGAAAATGTGGCAAAAGACCACCTTGGCTTAACCATGAGATCTTGCATGATCTAAAAAATAAAAAGGAGTCATATAAAAAATGGAAACTGGGACAGATTACAAAGGATGAATATAGGCAAACAACACAGGAATGCAGGGGCAAGATTAGAAAGGCAAAGGCACAAAATGAGCTCAAACTAGCTACGGGAATAAAGGGAAACAAGAAGACTTTTTATCAATACATTAGAAGCAAGAGGAAGACCAAAGACAGGGTAGGCCCACTGCTTAGTGAAGAGGGAGAACAGTATCAGGAAACTTGGAAATGGCAGAGATGCTTAATGACTTCTTTGTTTCGGTCTTCACCGAGAAGTCTGAAGGAATGCCAACATAGTGAATGCTAATGGGAAGGGGGTAGGTTTAGCAGATAAAATAAAAAGAACAAGTTAAAAATCACTTAGAAAAGTTAGATGCCTGCAAGTCACCAGGGCCTGATGAAATGCATCCTAGAATACTCAAGGAGCTAATAGAGGAGGTATCTGAGCCTCTAGCTATTATCTTTGGAAAATCATGGGAGACGGGAGAGATTCCAGAAGACTGGAAAAGGGCAAATATAGTGCCCATCTATAAAAAGGGAAATAAAAACAATCCAGGAAACTACAGACGAGATAGTTTAACTTCTGTGCCAGGGAAGATAATGGAGCAAGTAATTAAGGAAATCATCTGCAAACACTTGGAAGGTGGTAAGGTGATAGGGAACAGCTAGCATGGATTTGTGAAGAACAAATCATGTCAAACCAATCTGATAGCTTTCTTTGATAGGATAACGAGCCTTGTGGATAAGGGTGAAGCTGTGGATGTGGTATACCTAGACTTTAGTAAGGCATTTGATACAGTCTCGCATGATATTCTTATCGATAAACTAGGCAAATACAATTTAGATGGGGCTACTATAAGGTGGGTGCATAACTGGCTGGATAACCATACTCAGAGAGTTGTTATTAATGGTTCCCAATCCTGCTGGAAAGGCATAACGAGTGGGGTACCGCAGGGGTCTGTTTTGGGACCGGCGCTGTTCAATATCTTCATCAACGACTTAGATATTGGGATAGAAAGTACGCTTATTAAGTTTGCGGCTGATACCAAACTGGGAGGGATTGCAACTGCTTTGGAGGACGGGGTCATAATTCAAAATGATCTGGACAAATTGGAGAAATGGGCTGAGGTAAATAGGATGAAGTTTAACAAAGACAAATGCAAAGTGCTCCACTTAGGAAGGAAAAATCAGTTTCACACATACAGAATGGGAAGAGACTGTCTAGGAAAGAGTACGGCAGAAAGGGATCTAGGGGTTACAGTGGACCACAAGCTAAATATGAGTCAACGGTGTGATGCTGTTGCAAAAAAAGCAAACATGATTCTGGGATGTATTAACAGGTGTGTTGTGAGCAAGACTCGAGAAGTCATTCTTCCGCTCTACTCTGCTCTGGTTAGGCCTCAGCTGGAGTATTGTGTCCAGTTCTGGGCACCGCATTTTAAAAAAGATGTGGAGAAATTGGAAAGGGTCCAGAGAAGAGCAACAAGAATGATTAAAGGTCTTGAGAACATGACCTATGAAGGAAGGCTGAAAGAATTGGGTTTGTTTAGTTTGGAAAAGAGGAGACTGAGAGGGGACATGATAGCAGTTTTCAGGTATTTAAAAGGGTGTCATAAGGAGGAGGGAGAAAACTTGTTCACCTTAGCCTCTAAGGATAGAACCAGAAGCAATGGGTTTAAACTGCAGCAAGGGAGGTCTAGGTTGGACATTAGGAAAAAGTTCCTAACTGTCAGGGTGGTTAAACACTGGAATAAATTGCCTAGGGAGGTTGTGGAATCTCCATCTCTGGAGATATTTAAGAGTAGGTTAGATAAATGTCTATCAGGGATGGTCTAGACGGTATTTGGTCCTGCCATGCGGGCAGGGGACTGGACTCGATGACCTCTTGAGGTCCCTTCCAGTCCTAGAATCTATGAATCTATAAGCAATAAAGACAAAGGGTTCCAAGCAAACAAAAATAAAAGTATGCTGCTAAGACTAAAATTGAACTTCAGCAAGTTGCAGTCTTTACCTATGCAGGTTATACACCTTAAACTTAGTTCACAGAGATTTCAGCGCCCTTGGTTGAAGGGCCTAGCAGTCTGTGATTTCAAAAGCTCTGACCCCTTGAGTCCTCCAAATGAAGGACAACTCACTTATATCACCCCAAAGTTCCTCGTCTCTGTTTCAAGAGCCAAGAAGGCTTCCTGCTGTTCTTCCCTTCCTGTGGACTTGATCTCCCTGCTGACTCATATGTAAATGGAACTTCCATTGATTTGATTCCACACTGTTTAATTTACAGTGGAGACAGGTAAATAGCTGCCTTCCCTCCTGTCAGGGAGAGAACCTGTTTCTCCCAGTGCTTGGTCACTGACTTTAAAGCATAATCTCAGTGAGTACCTATAATTCCTCATATAGTGTTAATGCACACATTTCATAACAGTATTAATCACCAGTATGTCAGAATTTCATGAAACACCTTATCTAATAGACATCTATAATACAGTAATATTGTATAATATCAGTTGATTCAATTGTTTATCATCTGAGGTTCAGCCAGCTCCCACCCCCCAATCTTTATCTGAGAATACATTTCAAAGGGTTACTGGTCTATGAAGTTCCTTTTTCTCATGTTGGGAAGAGATGCCATGCACTTTAGTGAAGATGTCAGGCTGGTTCCTTCCCTTGTTAGCTTTGTTTAATTTTTATGTAAATGCATTCCAATGTGTCTCCACATTTACCTTTATATAGTATCAGAGGGGCAGTCGTGTTAGTGTGGATCTGTAAAAAGCAACAGTGTCCTGTGGCACCTTTAAGACTAACAGATGTATTGGAGCATAAGCTTTCGTGGGTGAACACGCATGCGTTTGACAAAGTGGGTATTCACCCACTCTCTGTTGCTTTTTACCTTTATATAGTTGCTTTTAGGAATCTTAGTTAATAAACACAGGCATGTGGAAAATCAAGAGAAATTTTGGCCAGGAAATATCTGCAGCTGTTGCTGAGGGGGTGGGGGCATGGAGGCGAAGTAATGATGCTATTCTTCTGTAGTCTTCAGGAAAACAGAAAACTCTCATTCTAAATTAACTTGGCCTATAGCGGACAAGTGAACTGAAGTTAATGGGATAGCACCAGTTAAATGTGGAAAGAATTTGGCTGTAAGAGTCTTGGAGTTATCTCCTCTTCCAGAAGGATGTGGTCTGAGAGGTTGCCTAGAATATCCTAGGTGGAAGGTGTGCCCCAAAAGACTGTGTAGCTCCTATAAAGCATATATACTATAGGAGAGACAGGACCAGTTTTGCGACTTTCTTGTTCTTGCTTGGCTTATTTTGAGGTGATGGATGTCCACAAAGTGAATGCAAACCCAGAAGCTCAACCAGTAGTTGGCAAAAGTTTGCTGAAAATCCGTTTTTGGAAGTGGAATGCAGATGGAATCCAACTAACTTCAAGTGTGATAAGGGAAGTCTCTCATGGTGAAATTATTCTGTTATCCAGCAGGACTGTAAAGGCTGGAGAAATGAGCCAACGTAGAGACTCTGGCCAGATCCTTAGCTGGCGTGAACATGTGTTGCTCCTTTGATGTCAATGGAGCAATGCTGATTTTCACCATCTGAGCATGTGACCCAATTAACAGTACTAGATTTTGTTAATCTTTGGCTTCAACCTTCTAATAGTCTGTCAATATGCAGGAATGGCTCCTGTCCTGGAGATTTGCCTTGTTCATAACTGAAAACCACTAATCTTTCTCTTGTTTTTTGGTTTTACTAATTACTATATGACTGTCCAGAAGAGTGAGAGAGAATTAGTGGGTTTATGCTTTCTTTAACTCTCCTTAGACAGAAATCTCAATCTGGTGAAATAATGTTTTGTAGGTTGTTTGCAGGAGATAGCTATTTGAGCTTGAACCCTTTGTAATACTCAATCTTCAAGCAGAGCATGGGGAAAAATTCACATGTAGAAAAATTGAAAGATTGGGATTGCTTACCTCAGAAAGGAAGTAAATGAAAGGGGACATGCCAAAGCATATAAAACATTGAATGGTCTAGAGAAGGTAGATCAGGAAGAACAAGGTGGCATTCAACGACATGGAAAGGTGCTAATTTAAAGTGTAGAAGTCATTGCGGCCAATAATTCAATAAGAGTCAAAAGGGAACAGATGCTTACACTGATAATTATAACTCTGGTGTTCTTGTTAACAATGACACATTTTGTGAAAGGGATATTAAACCTCATGTGACAGGTTTTAAACAAATCTGGCAGTTTGGGATGAAACCTAATGTGGGGAGGGGCAGGGCAGACTATCTCCTGTATGCCTACAGTGGAATTCTTACCCCTTCCTCTAAAGCATTTAGTACTATTCCTGATAGTGGACAGCACGATACTGCACTGGATTAATAGATTCATAGATTCTAGGACTGGAAGGGACCTCGAGAGGTCATCAAGTCCAGGCCCCTGCCCACATGGCAGGACCAAATACTGTCTAGACCATCCCTGATAGACATTTATCTAACCTACTCTTAAATATCTCCAGAGATGGAGATTCCACAACCTCCCTAGGCAATTTATTCCAGTGTTTAACCACCCTGACAGTTAGGAACTTTTTCCTAATGTCCAACCTAGACCTCCCTTGCTGCAGTTTAAACCCATTGCTTCTTGTTCTATCCTTAGAGGCTAAGGTGCACAAGTTTTCTCCCTCCTCCTTATGACACCCTTTTAAATACCTGAAAACTGCTATCATGTCCCCTCTCAGTCTTCTCTTTTCCAGACTAGACAAACCCAATTCTTTCAGCCTTCCTTCATAAGTCATGTTCTCAAGACCTTTAATCATTCTTGTTGCTCTTCTCTGGACCCTTTCCAATTTCTCCACATCTTTTTTAAAATGCGGTGCCCAGAACTGGACACAATACTCCAGCTGAGGCCTAACCAGAGCAGAGTAGAGCGGAAGAATGACTTCTCGAGTCTTGCTCACAACACACCTGTTAATACATCCCAGAATCATGTTTGCTTTTTTTGCAATAGCATCAGACTGTTGACTCATATTTAGCTTGTGGTCCACTATAACCCCTAGATCCCTTTCTGCCGTACTCCTTCCTAGACAGTCTCTTCCCATTCTATATGTGTGAAACTGATTTTTTCTTCCTAAGTGGAGCACTTTGCATTTGTCTTTGTTAAACTTCATCCTGTTTAACTCAGACCATTTCTCCAATTTGTCCAGATCATTTTGAATTATGACCCCGTCCTCCAAAGCAGTTGCAATCCCTCCCAGTTTGGTATCAGCCGCAAACTTAATAAGCGTACTTTCTATGCCAATATCTAAGTCGTTGATGAAGATATTGAACAGCGCCGGTCCCAAAACAGACCCCTGCGGTACCCCACTTGTTATGCCTTTCCAGCAGGATTGGGAACCATTAATAACAACTCTCTGAGTATGGTTATCCAGCCAGTTATGCACCCACCTTATAGTAGCCCCATCTAAATTGTATTTGCCTAGTTTATCGATAAGAATATCATGCGAGACCGTATCAAATGCCTTACTAAAGTCTAGGTATACCACATCCACAGCTTCACCCTTATCCACAAGGCTCGTTATCCTATCAAAGAAAGCTATCAGATTGGTTTGACATGATTTGTTCTTCACAAATCCATGCTGGCTGTTCCCTATCACCTCACCACCTTCCAATTGTTTGCAGATGATTTCCTTAATTACTTGCTCCATTATCTTCCCTAGCACAGAAGTTAAACTAACTCGTCTGTAGTTTCCTGGGTTGTTTTTATTTCCCTTTTTATAGATGGGCACTATATTTGTCCCCTTCCAGTCTTCTGGAATCTCTCCCGTCTCCCATGATTTTCCAAAGATAATAGCTAGAGGCTCAGATACCTCCTCTATTAGCTCCTTGAGTATTCTAGGATGCATTTCATCAGGCCCTGGTGACTTGCAGGCATCTAACTTTTCTAAGTGATTTTTAACTTGTTCTTTTTTTATTTTATCTGCTAAACCTACCCCCTTCCCATTAGCATTCATTATGTTAGGCATTCCTTCAGACTTCTCGGTGAAGACCGAAACAAAGAAGTCATTAAGCATCTCTGCCATTTCCAAGTTTCCTGATACTGTTCTCCCTCTTCACTAAGCAGTGGGCCTACCCTGTCTTTGGTCTTCCTCTTGCTTCTAATGTATTGATAAAAAGTCTTCTTGTTTCCCTTTATTCCTATAGCTAGTTTGAGCTCATTTTGTGCCTTTGCCTTTCTAATCTTGCCCCTGCATTCCTGTGTTGTTTGCCTATATTCATCCTTTGTAATCTGTCCTAGTTTCCATTTTTTATATGACTCCTTTTTATTTTTTTAATCATGCAAAATCTTGTGGTTAAGCCAAGGTGGTCTTTTGCCACATTTTCCATCTTTCCTAACCAGCGGAATAGCTTGCTTTTAGGCCCTTAATAATGTCCCTTTGAAAAACTGCCAACTCTCCTCAGTTGTTTTTCCCCTCAGTCTTGATTCCCATGGGACCTTACCTATCAGCTCTCTGAGCTTACCAAAATCTGCCTTCCTGAAATCTATTGTCTCTATTTTGCTGTTCTCCCTTCTACCCTTCCTTAGAATTGCAAACTCTATGATTTCATGATCACTTTCACCCAGGCTGCCTTCTACTTTCAAATTCTCAACGAGTTCCTCCCTATTTGTTAAAATCAAGTCTAGAACAGCTTCCCCCCTAGTAGCTTTTTCAACCTTCTGAAATAAAAAGTTGTCTGCAATGCAGTCCAAGAATTTGTTGGATAGTCTGACCACTAAATAATGAGAATCCCCACCTCCAAACACACTCATAGACACACTCATAGACTTCCAAACTCTAACATATAACATTCAGTGGGACTTATTTGTCCCCAATCCAATTCACCCTGTGCAGAAGGCGAGCATGAGACCAATGCACCACTTAAGGTTCCACTTAAACCTATTTTTGAGGAATTCAGTGGTGCATAGATCTTGTGCTGGCCTTCTGCACATACATGAATATCTCTCCCTTACAGCTAACTGTAATAAAATCAGTGGAGTTACACTGGGATGAATTTGTCTATAATGGGCCAAAGTTGTTTGTAAAGACAGGCTTTTACAAGCATTATTAGTACTGGAGAAAGGGAAGACTTGGCAGACACAGAAATAAGCAGAGCTGTAGAGATTCACGTTTCCTGTGGGTCAGTTCTGCACAAGTTGTATAAACTTTCTCCAGTTAAACACATGGTCTAAAGGTGAAAATTATTTTTTTCTGAGAACCATTCAATATTCTCTTTTTCTGGCAGCCTCCACAAACCACTTATACACAACTCCCTTTAATCATCTCTCATCTCTTGACCCAAATGCACATCCGCTTGAGGATGCAGAACATCATGTTCTTAGACATTTTATTATACACACATATGCTTCACAGTAGACTTTCATTTGTGCTACACGATTGCTTACACACATCCACTATTGTCTTCTGTCTTTTTATTCTTCCTGGAGGTAGGTAGATAGTGGTTATAACAAACAAAAGGTAGGAGCTAGGTTGTGTTTTATAATCTGTAGATTCTAGACTGCAGGTGAGGGGGAATACGTCAGTTTAGATTCTGCCTTTTAGACCTACCCTTCATTAGCGGGCACTATTGAGACACACAAAGCTGGGGGTCGCTAGGTGGAACTGGGCCTTAGACTGATGCAATGCTTAAGAGGACTGCATAGGCTGCACCATCCTAAGGGATGCTTTCCACCTTCCACTATACCTTACCTGCTTTAATGGCCCCGAGTGCTCAGAAATCAGGAGATTTGCTTAAAAATTGTGACATTCAACCAATAATAAATCTTGAGTTCTTTTTGCCTTCTGGTGTGTGAGCCCTTAGGCTGCACTTCATCATGTTTTCAAGCTTTTCTTCACAACTGTGAGGCTACCAACTTACCTTTTTAAAAAAATGAGAGCCAAGATTCTCACCTAATCGCATGCTTCCAGGAGCTGGGTCTTTAAGAAAACCACCAACTATGACAACTTGCAATAATATTGCAAGAGTTGGCAACTCGCAAGACATCCTCTCACAGAGCTCCTTCCCACATGTTTTTTTCCATGGCATGTGTGGAGGAGAAATGACATGGACTTTACAATGTTGGAGGGGACTAAAAGAGGGTGACTGCAGTGAGAAGGGTCAAAAAGGCCTTAGGAATGATGAAAATGAAAGGGGGTTTTAGTTGCTCATCGAGGGCGTGATCCTGCAAGATGCTGAGCATGCTAGCCCTGATGCAGTTAAGTTGAAGTCAGTGTCTGTGCTTGTGCTTAAATTTAAGCATATTATTAAATGCTTTGCTGGATTGGGGCTTAACACTGTGCCGAATCAAGCCCAAAGAGCTGATTGTTAAGAAATTGAGAAGTGGCCAGTCTTGGGAAGAGGGAATTTAAGTTCTAATAAATGCGTGTTGTAAACTATGGAAGCTGAACAATTGTTTAACAGGGAAATGGACCCAAATCAGATCCAGGTTTAGGTAATGGCAGGAATAGGTTAATTTCCCAGCTGGAGCTGCCTGCCCCTACCGTGCTAGAGGGGGGATATATAGAGGCAGCTCAAAGAGAGATCCCACTCTGAAAGGGACTGGCATCCCGTATACACAAACAGGCTTTCATGACATGAGTCTAATCACACTGAAAGGGAAATACCTCAGGGCACAGATTTCCAAAGAATCAAAAAATAATATGGTAATACTACATTCCATTCATGAGGCTTGATTTTCAATGTTGCTTAGAGTATGTGTTGCCACTTATATCTTTGAATTGGTACAGTTGGTCTGTACCAAAGGTTTGATGTGACTGTGTGCAGTGATCTGTAGTCTTTCTTTTATAAATAGATTTCTTGGCAGTGGAAAGTTTTGGAAGAAAATACAAGGGAAAGGAAATTAAAGATATAGAACAAGATATTCAGCTCCGTGCATGTCAAGACTACAGAGGAACTTTTCTCAAATGTATCATGGTATATTAAATTACATAAAACATCCTGTTTACCATTACTGAAATGCAGCTGTGACTGGGGTCGCTGGAGGGGTCTCACTGAAATTGCTCAATCAGAGCAAACCGCAAAGAATGGGGCAGACAATCCCTAAAACTGCTGGGCTATTCTAATAATAAGATTCACCAATTGCAGGTATCATTGCAGCCTCTGCTTGAGTGTGACGTGCTCAGACAGTGTGGGCGTGCAGCTGAGATGTCCTAGCTGTAGACTGTATTGTTGCTCCAAAGAGTGTTTAGACAGACACATCAACTGCGCATCGAAAAAACAAGTCAAATGCCTGTCTAAAAGTTTGTGATCAGTGTCAGTCTTACGTGGACAAGGGGCACAGGTGTAAAGGGAGACGTTGTAAGCAGTGTCAGGGTTTGATCACCAGTGATGTAGACAGCCACCTGTGTTTTATGGATAGCATTAGAAAGCCTGAATCACCAGAAAAGTATATATATATATATATATATATATATATATATATATATATATATATATATATATATATATATATTTATGATTTTGAATGCATGCAGGAGACTGGGTTGCATGTGCCAAATTAAATTTTTGCTATGTTCCTAAAGCCAGAAAAATCCTGGGAATTTAAGTGTGGTGAGTGTCTTTCTACCTTTGTTAAGACCTTTATTGGCAAAAAGTTCCAGGACTACACGTTCCTAGTGCACAATTCCAAAGATTATTATGCGTACTTAGTTATTAGTTACTGAAGGAAAAGATGTGCATAGAACTGATAACTCAGGGTAGTAAACTAAAGTGTGTGGAAGTTAAGGCCCTAGGCATTCATTTTATAGACTCTTTAAACTTCTTGCCCATGAAGCTTAGTAAGCTCCCACAGGCGATGGGGTTTGAAGGTTGCAAAGGGTATTTCCCACATTTTTTTAACACTTTAGAAAACCAAATTTACATAGGGCCTATGCTTGGGGTGGAGTACTATGGCGTAGACAGCATGCTGCCTTGACTGGTATCGGGACAACTGATATGAGACATTTGACATGCAGAATGAGCTCGCGTATTATTGTCAGCAGGATGTCAACATTTTGAGATGGGCCTGTATGCTGTACAGAGAAGAGATCATGAAAATGACAGAGATGGGAGATATTGTATAGAGAGGTCCTGGTAAATTCACAGAGGTAAAATTGTGTATAGATCCTTTCCAGTACATAACGCTGGCACCTGTCTGCATGGCTATGTACAGGTTTGTTTTTTGCAGCCTAACACAGTAGCTCTTCTCCCTCCAGAGAACTATCACAGGCAGAAGAAGAGATATTCGACCCCCTCTATTCAGTGGCTGTTGTATACTGCTCACTAAGAAAATATACAAATACGGCATACTTTCCGGGGTAGGGAATTACAGGTAAGTCCCTACTTTCTAGCTGGTTATGCCATCACTGACAGGGTATGCACAGCCTTTGAGTTTAACAGGTTTTTTTTCCAGGGCTGTGCCACCTGTTATTGTGAAAAAGCACAGAACCCTATGACGGGGACAACTTTTGGGTCTCTTTATTACAAGATGCAGCTCAAGACCGGCTCTCTGAAAAGACTTGGTTATGTAGTGAGGAATAAAATCTTTGAAATCTGGCATTTTGAAGAAAAATCTGACAAACTCTTTTCAGAGTACATAAAATTACACCTCCACCAAAAACAAGAGGCTTCAGGGTATCCCTGCTGGTGCACAGACAAAGAAAAACAAAATAAGTTAACGATTTCTACCGGAAAGAAGGCGTGCGTTTACACCAACACGAGATCATGTTGAACCCCGCTAAGTGCCAAATCACTAAACTGTTTTTAAATTCTCTGTGGGGTAAATTTGGCCAAAGAACAAACATACCCAATACCAGCACCGTGAGAGACTCTGATGAACTCTTTTAGTACCTGTTTTTACCCAATTATGAGGTTTCATCCGGCGAGTTTATCGATGATGAAACAGTGTGCGTGTCTTGAAAGCACGCAAAAGACTGCTACTTGGTCTCTGGCAATACCAACATCTTCATAGCCTGTTTCATCACTGCTTATAACAACCTGCTAGACAGGCTACAAGAGCAGTGCCTGTACTGTGACACTGACTCAGTGATATTTGTGAAAAGGGAGGGTGACTGGAAATTAAGAGGGAAAGGAAATTAAAGATATAGAACAAAATATTCAGCTCTGTGCAAATCAAGACTACAGATGAACTTTTCTGAATTAACACAAATATATCATGGTATATTAAATTACATAAGAAGACATCCTGTTTACCATGACTGAAATGCAGCTGTGACTGGGGTTGGTGGAGGGATCTCACTTATATAGTCAAGGCACAGTGCTGGGAGAGAACTTTAAAAAAACCACGTCCACAAGGGGAATAGCTACCAGCGCTAGTGCACTGTCTATACTAGCATGTTACAGCGCTGAAACTTGCAGTGCTCAGGGGGGTGGTTTTTCACACCCCTGAGGGAGAAAGTTGCAGCGCTGTAAAATGCCAGTGTAGATGAGCCCTGAGATTATTCAATCAGAGCAAACCTCAATGAATGGGGCAGTCAATCCCTAAAACTGCTGGCCTAGTCTAATAATTAGATTCACCAAGCCAGCAACAACACAGCTTCTACGATACCTTACTGGTTACCCCAAAACCAAGACCACAGTTTCCACCCAGACAGCCAAGTCAAATATGGTGAGGATTATTTAAAATCTTATTCACTATATATACAGTGCTACCAATCCCAATGGATCGGAAAATTTTTCTACCAGGTCAATGAATATTTCAGATCTTACCAAATACATGCTTCTAGCCAATTCTTATTAACTAAATTAAGATCTCTTAAAAAAGAGAGTATTGTGGTTAAAAGATCATTATACGTGCAGCTATGTATAAAGTTCTTAGGTCAGTTACACAGTAGAGATAGTGAGCTGCTGATTTGTAGAAAGTTCTTCCAGAATCAATTCCAGAGGTTATAGTTCCATAGGCAGTCCATCACTGGAGTCTGAGAGCAAAAGAAGATGCAGAGTCTGTTTAAATTCTTCCATGAGAAATAATCCAGACCGGAACCGAAGATCTCAGTCTTGTGACTCAAACTTCCCCTGGTAAAACTCAAGCAGACTTGAGATGAAAAAAGGATCAGGTTTCCGAGTTCTTTTATGGGTCTCTGGCAGGCCGTGATAGCCTCGTGATAGCAGGTAACACAAAGACTAGGAAATGTATATTGTTGCTTTGTTAACAGTCAATTCCTATTTCCTATGTATACACAGATAATTAGTTGCATTGATTAGTATAAGGCCATTAACCATCCAAAGATTGATTGGTAGCTTACTACAAACTTCAAAGAGAAATATAAAGACAATATTATTATTACACCCAAGTTTCATCTAAATGTTAATATGCTCTTTTGATCTCTGAATCAATATCATATAGTAACAGACAGAAATAGAAGTTTACCATCTACAAGCTAATAAAATTACATATTTTTCTTCATTACTAAGCAGATATTTGGTGTCAGACCCTCAGCTATGGCCAAAGTCCACAGTGCACAACTCAGGGGCAAGGGGAGGGTTACAAAGCTCATCAGAGCCCCCCCAGTGCTGCACTAACAAAGCCACCGAGGGCCATATGCATGCAGGCCGTGTCTCCAATGGGCATTGCAGAATCTTCTGCGTTAGGAGCAGAACTACTGCTCCTTCCAGAGGTAAGAGGGGAAACCTCACCCTTCTCCAGGGAGAACAATTTGGTGCAAACTCAGTTTTCCTCATTCCAGATCTTTCTTGTGGGATTTTCTGTGGGAGTGGGCGATCCAGGCTGATATTACAATTGTTATGCCCCTTGTATGAGGACACCTTTGCACCTAAAAGCAACCCTTGATAGTATGTATCAATATAGTGATTGGAGCTGGTCTGAGAAACTTTGACAGACCCATATTCCATTGCAATATGCAGCTCCATCCAAATGCTTTGTAAAATCAGATCGATTTCCTTAGGGATTTGCTTAGGAAAAAAATTGCAAACCGTTCTAACAATGTCTGAATGTTTCGTTTTGACATGTTCAGAACTAGCAGTGGTGATTTTTTCTTTTGATTTACTTTATTATATATTAGACTATATAATACAATTTTTAAAAACTCACTATTGAAATAAAACATTTTGAATGACCCCAAACAATTTCTTTTATGAATTTTCCTTTGCAGAAAGTTTTTGAAATGTTCAGTTGTAAATGAGAGGAAAATCAGGCCCCGTGGACTCACTTGGGTCAGTAGAAGTTTTGTATTGTGAGGATTGTAGGAGCAGGGCTTTTGTATTAAAAACAAATATATGATCAAAATTGTTAACAAAAGAAGAATGGCAGCTCTCTTTGCAATTTTTCCAAAACACTGTCTTATTCTTGAGATCACAATTCCCATTACTTCCACTTTCTCTTTAGCTTCTTTCTATCTACAGCAATTACACATTTTCCATGGGCTCCTGATAGTTCTTCTTTTGATCTCAAATTCTTAAGTGAAGACTTTTATAAATGATTGATTACTTTGCCCCAAATTTGCTGTATGCGATGGAACTAGAAGTAGAGTATTCCTCTTTGCCAAGTTACTTCGTGCATACTGGAGAACCTCTAGAGAAGATGAACTTTGAGACAATAATACTATAAACTGGTTTATATCATACTCCATTCTAAACAAGCCCTTTGACCTTGCTTACTTGTCCTGTCTCCATTGCTGCCAGATCTGAGCTATATTCCAAATGTTACTTTCAGATCCAGAAATCATGGGAGACCTTGTCCTCTTCAATCATTTTTACGCAGCTCACACAAGATTTCCCCATTTTATTATTATGTAACCCTTGTTTTTCATTTCTACTATAAATAAGCAACAAAGCATCATTTTTATTTGAAATGCTTAAAGTAAAGAAATAAAGGAAGAGTGTTTCCATGCTGATTCCTGTAAAAGTTAATAAATTAGAACTCTTTAGCAGTAGCTTTAAGGCCTGTAATTTTGGTGAGCAGCCACCCTCTAAAAATCCCATTTAGAGTGGCCCCTTTAAGGCATCTCCATTTGGACACCCACAGTCACAAGTTATTTAGAAAAATTTTGGCCTTCATTTTGTTAATATTACAGATGCACCCTGTAGCGGGGTAGTCACCCGCTCCTGCCTGGAAGGGCCTGAAATAGCCCTGGGAGAAGGCTGTGGCAGGGAAAGCTGGACTGATTGGGGAAACAGCCTCAGCTGTGGCCACGCCCCAAACAGACCCAGCTGGCCCTATAAAGGCTTGAGCCAGGAGCTCAAGCAAACAGACTCCCTCTAGCTTCTGAGAGGGAGGGATCTGACCAGTGTACCTGAGTGGAGCAGGGCTGGGGAAAGGCAGAGGAGCTGGGGAGGCTCCAGCCTGGAAAGCCCCAGGCTGTGGCCTAGCAAAAGGCCAACAGGTACTGGGGGTTGCAGAGGGCAGCCCAGGGGTAGGCAAAGGCAGCAGGTCCAAACCCAACCTTGCCGGTGATGAGTAGGCTGATACTGTAGTCTGCCCCAGGGTGCAGGGACTAGACAATGACTGGCAGTAGCCATATACTGAGGTGAGGTGGGGATAATGGGTGGGGGTTCCCTGGGGAGGGGAGATCCTGAGACTGAGGGGTGTACTGCCAGGGGACAGCATCCTAGATAACAGGGCATCGAGTCCAGGAGGGACACAGGGGCCAAGCAGCAGCAGGACACTGGCCTGCAGAGAGCGCTTTGGAGGCTGGAGAAGAGCTAATTCCCAAGATGACCAGCAGGAGGTGCTGCGGGGGTGAGTCCCGCACTGCTACACACCCAAAGACAATAATCAGGATCACAGCCCCATCTGGCTGGACACGGTACAATCACGTAGTAAGATTGTTCCTGCACTGAAGAACTTGCAAACTATGGCCTTGACTCTGCACGAGGCATCAATAAGCTATGCAGAGGCATCAATGTCCCATCCCTCATGGGGCTCAAAACGGAATATGGGCTGACTAACAGACTTTGGGCAGTTTTAAAGTTTTATCATAAGCACAAACTCAAAAGCACAAATACTCATACCAAGGGTCCCTATGGCACAAAAAACCTTTCAACTCACATAGGTCAGACTAGATCGGTGAGTCTCAACCATGGGTACATGTACCCTTGGGGATATGCAGAGGTCTTCTGGGGGTATGTCAAATCATCTAGGTATTTGCTTAGGCTACATAAAAAGCACTAGCAAAGTCCGTACAAATTAAAATTTCATAAAGACAATGACTTGTTTATACTGCTCTATATACTATACATTGAAATGTAAGTGAAATATACATAATATAAGCTATTTATTTTATAATTATATGGTAAAAATGAGAAAGGAAGCAATTTTTCAGTAATAGTGGTTGTGACACTTCTGTATTTTTATGTCTGATTTTGTAAGCAAGTAGTTTTTAAGTAAGGTGAAACTTGGAGTACGCAAGACAAATCAGACTCCTGAATGGGGAACAGTAGTCTGGAAAGGTTGAGAGCCACTGGCCTAGATGATCATGATGATTCCTTTTGACCTTAAAATCTATGAGTCTATGATCTCAAATGACAACTCCTTTTTACATCTGTTCCTTGTTAGAGATGGGTCTGAGCTGCAAAAGTCAGATCCAGATTATGATGATTATCCCTATATTTCTTTGGTTTGGCTCATTATGGTGAGAAGATCTAGCTGCTAAACTTTAACTTGGATGTGGGTTCAGAGTCTGAAACTCCCACGTGTCCCCCAGGGGAGATCAGTTGGCATGTGACAGGGAAGATCTGTCCCAAAAATTTAGCAGTTTTTCAATCTGGGGCTTTAGCTCAATATCCTGAGGCCCTTCAGTCTTAATTTTGAAAGATACTGTCCTCCTGCGCCTGTAATTCAGTCATTAGGCTGCTCTTTTAAAAGAAAAGATAAACATCGTCAAAGCTTTAATGTGTGGTCCTTCTGTGGGCTGTTCTGTTTACACTAGCAGGAGCATAGGAACATACATTTTCAACCTCTTGCGTGCAGATACGGTAAGGCAAATAGGAGCAACTATCAGCTGGTTTGTGTTCATCTTCAAACTCTTTTATCTGCAGGAAAATATTTAAACTGAACAACTGATATTAGATATGAAAAAGTAGAATTTGCTTGAAGTAAAAACCGTCCTGCATCAAAAATCTCAATGCTTAGCATATAAGATCTGAAAGAAACATACTATAATAAAGCAGATTTGCCAGGTAAAGTATTAAAAATGATGAATCTGAATGTCAGTGAGAATCTATCGGAATGTAGTTATCATACATTTGGCAAGAGAAATGAATATTTCAATACTCTGCAATAAGTAATCATTTTAACGTAAATGAATGAATACAACAACATTTTTTTTTAAAAAGTAAAGTCAAATGCAAGCAGAATCAAGGCACTTCCAATCTAATTTGTTTAAGAATTCCATTGTCACTCCTTATGTATGAAATATCACAACTGAAGGCGAGTCTGTGTAACCATGTATTTCCTTTCACTCTTACAGGGAATGGGGGAAAGAGGATGAGGGTAACTGTTTGTTAAACTCAGCTGTTTCACCTTGTCTTTTAGACAAAGCAGGGACCCTTTCCACCTTTGGATACTCCACTCAAATCCGTAGAAAGTGCTCTCACTTCCTTTGCCTGCACTGATTGGCTGTTTGCTCCAATCTTACCTCTCCCTCACAGTCTCTACCCTAGCTTCACTCCACACCTGCCCCCTCACCCTCTCCTCTGTCTGCCCTGTCCCTCTCTGCCACCTTCCCTTCCGTTCCCTTTTCTTTCCATTTGGCTGATCCCATCCTAAGTAAAATCACCCACTCGCCAGGGAACTAACCACCATCACATTGTTCATTCTGCTTGTGTGTTCTGTCTCTTTCTCCACCCAGTATCTGTGCTATCTATTGAGATAATACTGTCTCATTGTTTCCTTGTACTCCCCAGTCAGTCAGTCTGTCTGTATCTATGTATTGTCTCTTGTCTGATACTTGGATTGTAAGCTCTTTGGGGCAGTGACTGTTTTTTTTTGTTCTGTGTTTGTACAGTGCCTAGCACAATGGGGTCCTGGTCAGGGACTGGGACTCCTAGGTGCTATAGTAATACGAATCAGAATAAAAATAGTCTTAAATTAGATTGTAAACTCTTTAGGGTAGGGATTTCTCTTATGTGTTCATATAGCTCCTAGCATGTGAAGTGGAAGCTAGGGTCTGTTAGGGGAAGGACAATTGTGGGAAGGAAAGGCCTGGCTTGAGTCTTCTTCAAAGTTTGTGAGAACCTTGAAGAGTTCCTGTTTCTGGCCAAAGACAGGTAGGTTTTCTAGAGTTTAGTGATTTCAATCCGAAAGTTTCACAGCACTGTTCTCATATCTCATGAGACGTTCCATCATGAGTCCAAAGAGTCTCCCATGCGCAAAATCTACCTATTTATGTTCTTATACTATGCCCATCACTGTGGTATCAGAACATACTATACAATTTAAATTACTGAGTAGTCTGCAGAGAGTCCTCTCTGTTCTTGTCCAGAGACACATAGGATTCATCATGCACCTTCATCTCTCTCCTCTTGTTCTTCTGTTACTCTTTTACCTAGTTTCAGAGCAAGCAGAGGGTTTTTCTCCTCCTTCATTTCTATTGGGATTCCCTTATGAACACCTTATGAACATGAAGGAATAAAGCACGAGAACCCTTTGAAAGACAAATATGCAGGTCAAGTGCAAACTAAAATGTCTCCCAAAATGCAAAGTCACATTTTGTAGAGTAGTCATATGAATAGCTGATGTGTGCTACCCTTGAAATAAAAAAGCAGTGAGCAGATATGAGAACAGTGCTGTGAAACTTTCAGATTGAAACCACTAAACTCTAGAAGACCTACCTGTCTTTGGCCATGTCTCAGTAAAGAGAACCCCGTATTGTCAAAGCTTATCCCTGTATTTACTTTATGCTATGCTATGCCTAGCCCAAGGGGTAGTAAAACACACACTGTGACAAGTCATTCCATATTCTTTATGAAAATATGCTTATGATATGAATGACGTAACTGAGATATACTTCATGCAAGATGGCTTATGTGAGATATCATTGGAAAGGTTATGATTTACTGAATGCGATTATCTAATTTGTATCCCTGTATCATTTCTGTATCTGAAGTTAGGGATATTGACTATGTATCTGTATTTCAACTCTGCTACTTTGACGCCCGCTGCTAACACTTCAGGTACAACAATGGAAAGCCAGTCAGGGAGGATGGCCCATCAGCGAGGACAATGGACTGTGAAAAGCTTGACCTTCCTGTGGACATTCCATGCTGCCACTGACTCATGGATGCTGTGATACTACAGGGTCAGGTGGTTTTGACACATGATACTAAAACATTACCTGGGATGACTTGTAACTTTCCACTGTAAGGGAAAGGGGGTGGTGTCAAGTTTGGGAAACTTGTAAATCCTATTTAACAGTGAGGAGGAAGGCAAACAGGACTCCTCTCCATGGCGTGTCTGCCCAAGAAGAAAGACTGCAAAAGGGAAGGTGGGGGAGAGTCCAGACTGAGACAGGGGTCCAATCTGAAAAGGGATTTAACTGGAACTCTGAACCACAGAAATTTGCAGACTGCCTGCAACAATATCTAGGTTGAGAAATACTATTTGTAACCAATTTATTTAGTGAAACTAGCTTAGTTTGCGTGTTTGATTTCATTTGCTTAGTAATATACTTTGTTCTGTTTGTTACCCCCTTTTACCACTTAAAATCTGCCTTTTATAGTTAATAAAATTTGTTTTGTTTAATAATAAACTCGGTTTCTGTCATTTCTAATGGAGGGGAGGGGCGAGAAGTTGTGCATACCGTCCTCCACATTGAGGGAGGGGGCAAATTTCATAATATATCTTTGGGTCTGCACTCCAAGGGAGGTGGACATCTGAGTGCTGGAGCAAGTCCCTTAAGCTGAGTCTTCCCAGAGCTGATCTGCAGCTGGGTGTGGCCCTGCCTGTGTGTGTGTTAAAGGAGGGTTTAAGAGCCTGGCTCACCAAGACAGGTTAAAGGGGGCCCATGCTGGTGGAACAGGTAGACTCAGTGGTATCTCAGCACATCGGGTGGCTTCCCAAGGGGTCCAACCCATCACACACACTAATTTAACTATGTGTTCCTAGTACAGATTGGTGCTGTTGTCTACCATCTCTTTTAATCACTACAGTAATAATGAGCATTCCCCCATGCCTGTTTCTGAAGCTTTAAAAACTTTGTTTCATGATCAAATTTGGCATTTTAAAGTAAAAACAAAGGCTGAAATTTTTAAAGAAGCCTAAGGGAGTTGAGGGGTCCAAATCCCATTGAATTTCAATGGGACTCTTAGACTCCTTTGACAATCCCAACGAAAGCTTTAAAACTTCAAAATGGCTGCAGAGGACTCCTAAATGGCTGTGTAGTCACAGCAGGTCTGCAAATGGAAACACTGTATAGACAGACAGAAAATCAGAGTTCAGGCCATCATTCCACCTTTGGTTTGTCCAGCTGTGCCTATTATGGTCACACACATGCTATACAGCCCCATTCTAAATGTCTGTACCCCTTACATTAGCAGGATAGTATCAGGGGGTAGCCGTGTTAGTCTGTATCTACAAAAACAACAAAGAGTCTGGTGGCACCTTAAAGACTAACAGATTTATTTGGGCATAAGCTTTCGTGAGTAAAAACCTCACTTCTTCGGATGCATAGAAGAAGTGAGGTTTTTACTCATGAAAGCTTATGCCCAAATAAATCTGTTAGTCTTTAAGGTGCCACCAGACTCTTTGTTATTAGCAGGATACATACTGATGGCTCCATTGCTCTGAGATTCTGGTAAGATCAATAGACAATGAGATAACAAAAATGATTAGGGGTATGGAACGGCCTCCGTATGAGGAGAGATTAATAAGACTGGGACTTTTCATCTTGGAAAAGAGATGACTAAGGGGGGATATAATTGCGGTCTATAAAATAACGACTGGTGTGGAGGAAGTAAATAAGGAAGTGTTATTTACTCCTTCTCATAACACAAGAACTAAGGGGTCACCAAATGAAATTCATAGGGAGCAGGTTTAAAACAAACAAACAAAAGGAAGTATGTCTTCACACAGCCCGTGGAACTCTTTGCCAGAAGATGTTGTGAAAGCCAAGACTATAACAGGATTCAAAAAAGAACCAGATAAATTCACGGAGGATAGGTCCACCAATGGCAATTAGCCAGGATGGGCAGGGATGGTGTCCCTCCCTCTGTTTGCCAGAAGCTGGGAATGAGCGACAAGGAAAGGATCACTTGATGATTACCTGTTCTGTTCATTCCCTCTGGGGCACCTGGCATTGGCCACTGTTGGAAGACAGGATACTGGGCTAGATGGACCTTTGGTTTGACCCAATATGGCTGTTCTTATGTTCTGATGTTAATGGTGGATTGTGTTGGCCAGGATTCTGAATTTCCTAGTTAGTGCCAAATGAGAGTTAAATGCCTAAGACTGCTTCTATTCTTACATGGGATTTTAATAAATAACTTATTCCAGATGAGACTGGATTTTAATACTTACTCCTGTGAATGAGTTGCTTTTCTGAATGTTCTTGGGAGCTAGAGTTTCACATCTGTCTACATCTTAAGCAATTTTGGCTCTGACTAGAAGATGCTTTCATGAATGAAATGTTTGTGCTTATTCTACTTATCTTCTACTAAATGGGTCAGTGAAGGGATGTGAATCTTGTTAGTAGGTCTGATATTATTAACCTTTAGGCTGCTGACATTTTTCTACTTGTCCAGTAAATGAATGTAACAAAGATACTTATAGATGTCTGTATCATGCTAGGGGTTCAGAGACCACAGTTTACAATACTTTTCGAATAGCTTTAGTTTATTATTGCAATATTTTTTTATTGATCATTGGTTCTTTCTTTTCTACCAGTAAACACTATAAGGCTGACTCTTGTCAGTGCCAACTACGGGGGACACCAAGTTAAAACATTATAACTTTAAAACTCTATTTTTAATTTTTATTTTCAAATTTCCCATTCTAGCCTGAGATGAGAAGTGCCATGTGAAATTTCAAGGGGACTGGTTTCTTTTTTGGGAAATTAGCTTAATCAACTTCTTTACTATGATCCTGCACACACTTATTCTCATGTTTTAATTTAAAGCATGTGATAGTCCCACTGACTTCAATGAAGTGACTTGTGCTTAAAGTTAAGCTCATGTCAACCTTTTGTAACTAAAATAATAATAAAATTACAAATAACAATACTTATATGGAGTTGCTGTAAGCACTCATAATTTGTGAAATTCTCAAAGGAGCTAGATAAAGGTATAAAGTAGACATGGTTAAAATTTTTCCTTCAAAACTGTTTTTGACAGATAAATAGGTTTTAAAAAAAATGAATTTTTTTATAAAAAGCATCTGCTTTCTGCAGAAAATTAGATTTTTGTATTAAGGAAACAAAAGGCCCAAACCTGAAATATTTCATCCAAAAACTGAAAAATTTTGATTTCCAAATGCTGCAGACTGTGCTTTGTGGGAGTTATAGTTAAATTGTCTCATGTTCCCCTTCTCTATGGGTTAGGTTCCCCAGCCAGACTACATGACCCATGATGTGCTTCTTCCTCTCTCTAAGAAAGTGGACTGTGGTGAATCATAGGAGATGTAGTCCAACCAGAGATCCTGGCCTATAGAGGGGAATGGGCTCTTGAAGCATCTGAACTACAACTCCCACGAGACATTGCAGCAGCATTTCCAACTTGAAATATTTTGGTTTTCAACCAATTTTTTTTTCAAATTTCCACCAAAAATCAAAAATGACCATGAAAAATGTTGATGAAAATGATTTCTTCTCATTTTCATGGAAGTTTCCCCATAAAAAAAAAATCCATTTTTTCAAACTGCTCTGGTCTTAAGGCCACAGACCGAATTGGATGAAACTATATTTGGCAGGTGTTGATGAAAATAACAGAAACATACTTTGTACAGAAAATGGGGAAATACATCTCCTGAGTGGGAAAATAGGCATTTAGGGCTTGATTCTGTAAGGTGCTGAACACTCTGGTCTTGTGCATGTGCTTAATTGTAAACACGAGTAATCCCATTGGTTTCATTAGTGGCCCCATCGTTAGGGTTGAATTGACAGCTTATACTTAGATGTGCTGCTACTAGGTCCAGTGATATGGACCTGAATTGAGAGGAATATTGCAATTTTCTTTGGACTAGTTAGTAAACCCTTTGTTCTTCAGATGGGGCTCGCATTGGATGACTGAAACTTTAAGCAAGTTTGGATCAGGATCTGAATTTTTATATCTGGAGCCCATTGTATTTTTTTTCATTTCACACCAGCAGCAAAGTAAATGCACTAGTAATAATGAATCTTTAGACATTTTTAAAAATGTAAATGCCGATTTAAAAGCTACAGACAAACAACCAAAGGGAAACTCATAATCACATCACAAGATGAAGGCAGTTTTTCTATCGTATAAATAGTTAAGCATTCATCTAAACGGTTAAGCAAGTAAACTTTTAAACCACCACTTGGGAAAGAAAGATGGAAAGTCTTTATAAAAAAGCTAGCAGTAAATGAATGAACTTCCATGTGACCAGCTTTTTCAGTAAGTCTAGATGCAACTTCCTAGCACAGACCTATTCCTCCTGGTGTCTGGCAGACCCTTGACTGTTTGCAGCAGCCTATGCCTTAATATAAGGGATGAATGCAGGCTGAGGCAGGGGGCAGGTTATCCCAGGAGTATACTGAGCAGGGTCTGCCTGGGTGGGAGGGCGCTCCCAACCTAACCCCCACTGCTGGCCCTACCCCCAGTCAGTTGCAGCCACTCACCCTGCTGGGAAGCAGGAGGGAGAGCAACCTCTGGAACAGCTGACCCATGACACATTAGTCACACTGATCTCCAGTAGGGTGACCAGATCACCCAAGTCAAATATAGGGACGCGGGGGGCATGGCGGGAGGGGGCAGGGCAAACCCCCCCACCTTTCTCCACAAGCGCTGGAGGGAGGCCCGGAAAACGCAGGGGAAGCGCGGGGCCAGGGTGAGTGAGAGTCCGGCCTGGCCCCGAGTGCAGGCAGGACTGAGTAGGGGGGCGGCCCACTGGGCCAGGCGGCGGCTGTTCTCCCCTCCTGGGCAGCAGGACTCGGGAGCAGCTGTTGCTGCAGCTCCCACTGCCGTGGGGGGAGGAAGCGGCCGATGGCCAAGCTCTGCGGCTGCGGCTCTGGCGCCCGGGCCCGAACCCCCAGAGCCCTGGCCTGCTGCGGGGACCCAGCTGGTGCAATTCTGCGGGCGGCCCCGGAGTGGGGGCAGCAGGCCCCAGCCCCCCCGTCCTGCTCGGGTCCCGCAGGGGAACGAACGGGGCTGGGCTGCCGATGCCTCAGCCCCAGGGCCGCCGCAGGATAGTACCAGCTGGGCAGCAGCCCAGATGCGACTGGCCAGGGGCTGGACGCAGGGTGCGCGCTGCTGGGTCCCCGCAGCAGGCCCGGGCTCGGGGAGTTCGGGCCCGGGCGCCAGAGTCGCAGCCGCAGAGCTTGGTCATCGGCCGCTTCCTCCCCCCGCGGCAGTGGAAGCTGCAGCAGCGGCTGCTCCCGAGTCCCGCTGCCCAGAGGGGGAGAACAGCCGCCGCCTGGTCCCGCGGGCCACCCCCTACTCTCCCCACTGCCCGACTGAATCCTGCCTGCAATTGGGGCCAGGCCAGACTCTCACTCACCCTGGCCCCGCGCTTCCCCTGCGTCTCCCGGGCCCCCCTCCACAAGCGCTGGAGGGAGGAGGAATGGCGAGGTGGGGAAGAGGCGCGGATTTGGGGAGAGAGCCAATGGGGGAAGGAGGGGGTGGAGTCAGGGCGGGGTGTGGGGGGGTGGGGCTGCACCTCTGGGCTCCGGAGTATTTGCTTGTTTGTCCAGTGTCCCAACTTAACATTGGTCGGAACGTGGGACATACAAGGAAATATCAGGACAGTCCCGATAAAATCGGGACGTCTGGTCACCCTAATCTCCAATCAATTAGGTAAGCCACCAACTGCATTATGTTTGCTTCTCCAATCCTCTCAAGTGATTTAGTGTTTTGCCATATATCTGTATATGGCTCCATCAGAAAAATATGCTTTCCCCTTAGAGCTTCTTAGATGGATGGAACTTTTTTCACAGAGACATTTTAATGCTAAAAGATTGATAATGCACTTATAAAAATAATGAAAGTATTTTCCAGGCATCAGTCCTCCACGTAGATAAGGTAACTTCCAATGATCAAAGTTTTCCTTATCTGCATAGAGAGTTAACACATGGAAAATATTTTCATTACTTTCATAAGTGCATTGTCATTCTCTTGGCATTAAAATGTTTCAGTGAAACTAGGTGGGGGTGGGGAGATTTATTTGTTTCACTGTTTTTGTAGGACAAGAATGTTGTGCTGGATGAATGTAGACTTCTAATTTGCTTTTGGGTTGAGGAAAGAGAGGATGAGAGAAACTGATGCAAAAAAACTAGATATATGGACTGAAGCTGTGTGTATCTTTCTCTTTGTACTCCAGGGCTTACGCTTTTCCAAACCACTTTCTAAGGAATGAAGGCAGAACAGAAAAATTAGAGACCAAACTGAAGTGCTTCACCAGGTAGGAGAAATCTATTTGATCACATTCATTCAAGCAGACAGAGGTGGGGCTAGAACTTGTTATGAGCAAGATAATTCTTTCTGCTTAATTGAGGCAAAAAAAAAGAGAGAGAAAATGAAGAATGTGTGTACAGCAATAAGCAGAGTGTGCAGAGAGATCATGATACATGTGGAGTTAAAGGACTGTTAACCTAATTGGCAGCATTAGTAATACTGTGGGGCATCATGTATTTGTTTCTCAATTGTTTAGTCAGGGTGTGATTCCATGATACTGTACTCTTAAATTATTTGCAATATGAGTTTCCTAAAGTAGGGCCATGAAGTTATCTCTTGGAGCTAGCATGAAGTTGTTCTATGCCTGCTATCTATGTAGTCTGTAAGAAGTAGTGAGTCCCTGTAATTCTGGGGAAATAAGGCAAAATAGACAGCAGCAAATGGAGAGCTTGATCACCACTTGCTTTAAATCCATAATCTTATTTATTTAAAGTAGCTGCCAGGAGGAGGTTGGAGACAGCCAGCAGGGATTGATTTAAATCAAAGAGATTTAAATCACCAGTTTTAATAATCATTTAAATCAGCAAGCAGGAAACCTTGATTTAAATAACCAATTTTAATTATGGTTTTCATTTGTACTTATTTGCCTAAAGAAAGATTGATTCTCATTGGTTGGTAACTATTAAAACATGTTGCTTTCCAACTAAATATAGTCTTTATACTAAATTTGGTTCTTTTTGCTAACAAGCTGGATGCACTATATCTATACACATTTATTTAAGCAATTATAGATCTTAATTTACATGTATTTAGATTTTTAATTTTTATATTTTGTATTAAGTTAGAAAATGGTGAATGATGCAATTCTTATTTACCAGATAATGATGAATTTTCTAATTGTGACTTGTGTCAAGCTACATTTGGATTGAAATTAGAATTCAGTTAAAAATGCACAAAACCAGTATTTTCCAATTTTTAAAAATTAGCTGAATAAAACTACCTTAAATGTGCTGGATATATAAGAAACAAAAAGTAAGTTTATTTAAACATGTTTTGCATTTAAAACTAACTGACTTATTAAACAAAGGCAGTATGTAGTCAGTGAATTGAACTAATTGTTTCTGGCCATTATGTTCTTCAATATTTTAAAAGTGGTAGCTTTCATTCTCTCAGATCTAATTTCTATTTATAGATTGGAAGAGAAAAAGAAGCTTTCCTGCTTTTTTTTTTAAACTCTGAATTGGTTTCTTAACTATGAATGAACTAGTCATTGAACTGAACTAGGTGAATAAACTGAAAATGAAGAAAATAGTCTCTCTGTACCTGCAGAAGAGGCTACTGCTGTCAAAAACTAGTTAGCACTTCAGCTGGTTCCAGGTGCTAGGCCATTGACTTCCATGAGTTCAGTGGTCTGACCTTTTTGTACTGATTAGTATAATTATTTGTATTTAATTTCAATTTTAATAGTTTATGATAAGTGTAGGCTTTAACATAGTGGTGCATGGTTGTTGCTATTAATCCACTTGGAATACAGGACTGATGGTCACTTTGAAATCTCCATACATTTATATTGCCCCAGATTGTTTCACTACAGGAACAAGATCTGAGATTTTCAAAGCCAACTAAAGGATACAGCCTCACTGGTTTCTTGAAAATGAATCGGAGCTTTGTGACTAAATCCCCCAAAGCTCAGCCAAATGGTGTAGCCCATTCCCTTCTGTTAACTCTGGTCTCCAACAAACTGGCTTGTCTTTTGACCTTTGCTGGGGCTTTGAAAACTTGAGTATTGCATTCTCTTGCATTTCCAGTTTGTCTTCAAAATCTTGTGGTGTTTCCATATCCCCTGGGAAATCCTTTTTATGTTACAGCAGCTGTGATAATTTTGCATTGTTGCCATCCATTAGGGCTATGTTTCCCAAACTTTAGAAAGTTTGTTTCATTTTCAACCCTTCCATATGTTATTAAAGTCTCTCCCATCCTGATGTAAGGATTTTCCTTGCTCCCCTGACTAGTTCTTCATGATCCTCTGGGGAGGGGTGAAGAGGAAGGGGCATGTCCCCACATTTTAGAAAATGTTGCTTTAGGGGTTCCACTGTTTGTATCAATATCATGTTCTCACTTTAGACTTAAAAAGAACAGAAGTACTTGTGGCACCTTAGAGACTAACAAATTTATTTGAGCATAAGCTTTCGTGGGCTACATCCCACTTCTTCGGATGCATAGAATGGAACATATATTGAGGAGATATATATATATATACACACACACAAACATACAGAGAGCATGAACAGGTGGGAGTTGTCTTACCAACTCTGAGAGGCCAATTAAGTAAGAGAAAAAAAAACTTTTGAAGTGATAATCAAGTACAGACAGGTTGATAAGTGAGAGAGTACTTACATGGGGAGATAGATTCAATGTTTGTAATAGCTCAGCCATTCCCAGTCTTTATTCAAACCTAAACTGATTGTGTCTAATTTGCATATCAATTCAAGTTCAGCAGTTTCTCGTTGGAGTCTGTTTTTGAAACTTTTCTGTTGTAAAATAGCCACCCGCAGGTCTGTCATTGAATGATCAGACAGGTTAAAGTGTTCTCCCACTGGTTTTTGAGTATTATGATTCCTGATGTCAGATTTGTGTCCATTAATTCTTTTGCGGAGAGACTGTCCGGTTTGGCCAATGTACATGGCAGAGGGGCATTGCTGGCACATGATGGCATATATCACATTGGTAGATGTGCAGGTGAACGAGCCCCTGATGTGATTAGGTCCTATGATGAAGTCACTTGAATAGATGTGGACAGAGTTGGTATCGGGCTTTGTTGCAAGGATAGGTTCCTGGGTTAGTGTTTTTGTTCAGTGATGTGTGGTTGCTGGTGAGTATTTGCTTCAGGTTGGGGGTTGTCTGTAAGTGAGGACAGGTCTGTCTCCCAAGATCTGTGAGAGTGAGGGATCATCTTTCAGGATAGGTTGTAGATCTTTGATGATGCGCTGGAGAGGTTTTAGTTGGGGGCTGAAAGTGACAGCTAGTGGTATTCTGTTATTTTCTTTGTTGGGCCTGTCTTGTAGGAGGTGACTTCTGAGTACTCATCTGGCTCTGTCAATCTGTTTTTTCACTTCAACAGGTGGGTATTGTAGTTTTAAGAATGCTTGATAGAGATCTTGTAGGTGCTTGTCTCTGTCTGAGCGATTGGAGCAAATGCGGTTGTATCTTAGAGCTTGGCTGTAGACAATGGATCTTGTGGTGTGTCCTGGATGGAAGCTAGAGGCATGTAGGTAAGTATAGCGGTCAGTAGGTTTCTGGTATAGGGTGGTATTTATGCGACCATCGCTTATTAGCACAGTAGTGTCCAGGAAATGGACCACTTGTCTGGATTGATCTAGGCTGAGGTTAATGGTGGGATGGAAATTATTGAAATCATGGTAGAATTCCTCAAGGGCTTCCTTTCCATGGGTCCAGATGATGAAGATGTCATCAATGTAGCGCAAGTAGAGTAGGGGCATTAGAGGACGAGAGCTAAGGAAGCGTTGTTCTAAGTCAGCCATAAAAATGTTGGCATACTGACACTTTAGACTTGTCTTCCTTAGCTAGTCATACTAAGCAAGTCCTTTCCCTTGCACCATGAACACATATAACTTATAGGACTGTCCTTGTTTTTCTTGACAGACTTTCCAGTTGTGTGTGCATTTGTATGGCTTGTCCTTAGAAAGGAACACTAAACTTAGCAATATGTATATTGTTTTCATGCTGCTTGCAAATTATCTTTTAAAAACTCTGTGGGAATAAGTCTGGTTGTAAATTTTGTAAATGTGTCACAAAAACTCTTGTGTGGTCCATAGCTTTTCATGAACATCAGGAAGTTATCCCAGTTTTTTCTACCGTATTTGATTTAATAATGCTGTCCAGATGTTTATACTCTAGCAGTGTTGTTCTGTGAGAAGAACACAAATGCCACGTTAACCATGAATATAAAATGCATCTGCACGGGGGGTCAGCTTAAAGACAGTTAAAAGGTAAAATGAGTTTATAAGAGATAATCTTATAATCTTGGTTTCTAAAAACATTGTTTTCACACACTTTCTAATGCAAACATTTATCTCTAGTAGAGATGAGCCTGAACTGTAACTCTGGGACTTTGGGAACTCAATATGGTACTTGGCTTCCATTTCTGCTTAGTTTGTAAGGGATTGCTGAGAATGAAATACGGTCGTACATCAATTTTTCCACAAATCATCATATAAAATAGATTCTATTTCACAACTGGAGAAACATTTAATGTGATTCCACCTAGCTTAGGGGGAAAAGTCCACTTCCATAACTCTCTACAGAACCATGATGGCATGGTCTATGCCACACTTGATTTGAATTACAAGGACTTTAAGAGAACTTGTTTTGTCTATCAACTAAGTAAATCTTGTGGGCCACAAAATGTCTATGCCAGCGTGAGAGTGCTAGGGAGGGCAGGAGAAAGCACCAGACAGCATTTGTGTTGGGGCCATAATTTGGTTGCTGTAGCATGAGGTGGGTAGCAGACATGACCCTGCAATTCCTGCTCACCAGAATGGCTGTGGTGGGGGAACATTGGCGACAACTATTAAAATGGATAGCGAGGGTTTTCCTGGGATAGGCATCAATCCACATTTCTGTGGTTTAGCATCATAGGTTGGTCTGTGGTGTCTTTTGGAGATGTGCTAAAACTGAGCACTGCCTTTAAATGGACCTTAAAGTCAGGAGCAATTTCCACAGCTGAAGTCTAGTTTCTAATTTGAGGCCATCTTCCAAAACTGAGAGGAATTTTGCAAACTTGAAAACTAAAATAGTCAGCTCATGGGTGTGCAAGCACATCGCTAATCATGTACCACAGCCTTTGAAACTGACTCTAAACTAAGATTCCCTTTTGGCTCTGGACAGGAAGAGCCCATCTAACAGGTTTTAAGTGTCACATCAACATTCCACCCTAAATCAGATATTAGAGACAGTCCTATACAGGCCAGATCCTGAGCTCCCTTTGGCCTGTTTTGTGCTGCTCAGTGCCTGAAAAGCTACCTAAATGGGCAGCTGGTGATTCCCCTTGTGCAGCGAAATCCCTCAGTGGTGCACAGCCAGTGGGGGTGGTGCATTGGGCTGGAGACCAGAGCAGGCGTGGCCTTAGAACCTCATGCTCTGACAATCCCCAGACAGTAGAATGATCTCTAGGGGGGCCATTACCTGGATAGTAGCATAGAGCAATTGCTTCTGGGGCTGAGTCAGCCCCTTGCTAACCCCGAGATTGGGGGAACAAAAAGGGTGTCTTAGAGCCCCCTTTTTCTCCAAACTTGTGTGTTGTACCAAGCTTAGCTCAGCCAGAGCCCACCTCTCTTAGGCCGTACATCTCTTAGGGATCTATATTTCTGGTATCATGCTGAGACCAGTACATCTGGAGTTGCATTTCATATTTAAGACTTAAATCCAAATTTCCCTAGCATATGCCTCTCTGACATCGCCATTTCAATTTAACCGAGTATAATAACTTTGGCAGGAATATTGCCCAGAGTTATGAAGAACTCAGAGAGAAAGATACACTGGGGAGATTGGACAGCCTCTTCTTCACAGCATCTGGAGTATTTCCTAGGCATGCTTAGTGAAATCTACCCATGTCCTTCTCAAAAGCAATCAGACCAGGCAGATTTGGGTCATCGCTCTGGAGAAGGAACCTGAGCAGAATGTGTAAGAAGATTATATTAGAATTTAGGCAGGCAGGGTTTCTACACAGATCCACTGAGAAATGATGCAGAAATATACACACAATCCCAGTCTTATAAATTAGGCTTCCCCTATTTCTTCTACCATATTTGGAGACACTTTTATGTGTTTCCAACTAGAGATATCTAGTCACAAATCTCTAATCTGTGTTTATGAGATTTCAATCCTCAACCACATTCCACTCAGAAAAGCAAGCCAAGATAAATGTTTGTGATGATTCATTGTTAATCCTGTTTCATTACCCTCAGATCTGCATTAATATTTCAGCACTCACTGCAGAAGCATAAATAAACTCCTTGGGAAAAACAAAACAAAAACCTCCTGTAGAAATCCTGCCAGCTCCTAGCACAGATCATGGCCATGAATATATTTCTTCTTGGAACTTTAAAAAACCTGTACACATGGATTTTTTTTCACACGATGGGCTCATTTGATCTGATAAACTCAGAGGCTTCCTGTGCTTTGCAGCTCTAATCCTTTGGGGGACCCTTAGCTTAAATTACAGAGGGGACTAAATCTAATATACTCTGCTTACATTGCCACCTTCAACAAAGGCAAAACAAATAATCTCCTACTAGCACCAAATCAAACCACATTCTAGCATTTGAAGAATTCTTTGTGGTGCCTTGAAGAATATCAAAATTTGCCGCACTTCAAGGAATATTGCACACATGGTCACCATTATTATTATTATTAGTGGTAGTAATATTACCATAACATCTAGCGGTACCAATTGAGATTGGAGCCCTGTTGTGCTAGGCACAGTAGAAACATAAGGTAAGAGACACAACCTGTGCCCTGAGGAGTTTACAATTTATATAGACAAAGGATGAGAGAGAAATAAAGTCACTTCTTGTCAAACTGAAGGTGACATGGCAGGTCAGTGCCAGAGCCAGGAACAGAACCAGATCTTCTGGGTCCGAGTGCAGTACCTTATCCAGTAGATCATGGTGGAATTTCACCAGAGGCAGGGAAATAGTCCCAACCTTCTTTCCAGCTGCTAGAATTCTAAAATGGGCTTCCTAAGAGCTCCTTCCAGCCAATCACTGGAGCAGGGCCAACTTGCAATTATCCTAAACAGGGCTCAAGTAAGGGAAGGAGAACTCCTCTGTGAAGAAACACAGGCTTTCCTCAATCATGGGTCAAATTTAAAACACCGTAAAGTGCATATTGCTTATTCCCCTCTATATTTAGGCTAAACTCCAGACCTTTCTGGTTTTGCTTAGCATATGATCATGGCAGACCAAACTGCTGCAGGGCAGCGGCAGCTCCAGGCACCAGCACTCCAAGCGCATGCCTGGGGCAGCAAGTTGCGGGGGGCACCCTGCCGGTCCCTGCGAGGGCGGCAGTCAGGCAGCCTTTGGCAGCAAGCTTGCGGGAGGTCCACCGGTCCCGCGGATTCGGCGGCAATGTGGCGGCAGGTACGCCGAAGCTGCGGGACCAGCGGACCTCCCGCAGGCATGCCACCGAAGGCAGCCTGCCTGCCGTGCTTGGGGCGGCAAAAAAGCTAGAGCTGCCCCTGCTGCAGGGAAACCAGTCTAGTCTATTGTGGAAACAAACAGTTCTTTAAATGCACAAGTATTAGTTAGTTGACAGTTAAGAAATAGTTTGTTGGGTAATTATTTATGAAAATAATAGGGACCAGTTCTTCCCAATATGACCCTGAGCTTCACTAGGGAGGGAGAAGTGGTGTCTTGCTTGAGTGGTGTTGTCAGAATGCAGCAAGCCTTTTGAAATATAAAAGTCTACCAGGCACAGGGGAGGGGAGTGCTTTATAGAGCTCTTCAGTTCTGGTACTTGTTAATTATTTCACAGGGTGAGCTCAAACACATAGGTAAGATAATTACCACTGCATGGCCTTGTGACCTGTCTCAAAATCGGGACTCACTCCTAAGGTTTCCATATTTTCTTTTTCAGTTCTAATTTTGTTTTCTGGTCTGGCTTCATTTTTCCTGTTAAGTGCTAGAAACAGTTTTTCCAGGTCCTGTAAAAAATGCTTTACAGATGGGTATAAAACAGCTTCATAAGGTCGCAGGCTGGGAGCAGTTGTGATAAACCCAACTTTCTTGCATGTTCATTCCACTGATATCAGATCCGGACAGCTGCTATAGTTGTATGGTCAGAGTAAATTATTTATCTTTCTAAAGAGATTAAGATTAATATGTTTACCATAAACAATGTTGTCTTAATGTGCTGGGCTTTATTTGTGCCTGACTGTCACTACTAAATCTGAGGTTGCACTGTCCATGATCTTAATCATCACAGATACTTGCCACAAATATTTTATTCACCAGCTGGCCTGCCATTATTGAAAAGGAAAATTGGATACTGATGACAGTACGTCCACTGGTAGTGAAAAGATTGTCTGCTTCCTGTCTTTCTCTGCATGTGAATCACGCTGTACTTTGTTGACCTCAGTTGATCTCCAGATGGATGTCCTTTTTTTTCAGCTTTGTATAAGACTAGGCCATCATGTACAATGCAAATATTTTCAAAGCATCTTGTTTTTTTGCAGACCAGCCCTCAGTCCATAAATCCTTTGTTTGAAAGCGTTAGCTAGCTTTCAGTCTCTCCTCCTCTTCATTGTCGTTCTACACACTACACCTTCATGCGTAACTGGGAGTCGCAATTTACTAAGACTCAATTCTATTTAAACCATGTTTCATTGACACCTTATCCTGACATGTACCGTATAAAAAGAGCTTCTTACTGTGTGAGATCAAACCTCCTTAAATAGCTGATTTGAGATTTGGTTTGTTCCTGATGTTCCTAGTGTGTTTTCTGTGGTTAAGTTTTTGCATTATTTAGTGGGATGTGATCTTCAAGTGGCTTGTGAGGAGGCATCCACTGGTCACATCTCCCTGGCTAAGGGGGAAAGAGAAGCAGAATTCTTCATTTGCTAAGTCCCAGGGGAGCCAGGGTAGGCTAGGGAAAGAGCACCACACTGGCTCCTGTTACATAAATTTAGATGCAATATATGGGCCATGAAGAATCAAAGATGTTAATGTAACCCTGCAACTGTCCAACATTAAAAAGTGTTAAACAAGGTTTGGGGTTTGGTATACAGAGACTTTGGCCTCCTTTGTACCCTGACAAACACATCATTAAACAACCTTTTATTAAAGGCACAGAAAAGAAGGAAGAACAGTTAAAAGATTTGAAATGTAAAATATTAAGGCTTTCCTTTTAACAACCTCCCTTGTTTCCGTTAGCTGTAGAGCAGTGTTTCCCAAACTTGGGATGCCGCTTGTGTAGGGAAAGCCCCTGGTGGGCTGGGTTGGTTTGTTTACCTGCCGCGTCCGCAGGTCCAGCCAATCGTGGCTCCCACTGGCTGCGGTTCACTGCTCCAGGCCAATGGGAGCTGCTGGAAGCAGCACGGGCATCCAAAAGTCACCCATTGTTTCTTGCCAAGACCTCAATCCCACAAACACTTGCCTAGTATTTATAGCTGCAAAGGATTATGGGATTTGGCAAGAAGCTGCAGGTAGTTTTGGAGTCCTAGGTGGGGAAAAAGCTGAGAGCCTCTCTTCTAAATGAAGCAGAAGGTGCATATTATATTTAGCAAGAACTCAGGAGTAGAGTGGTGTGAATAAATGATTTTTTTGGCTAGCTGGCAGTTCCAAAAAATTGAAAAAAATTAATTTTGGGTTAAACAAAATGTTTTGTTTGATCTGAAATTAGAAGTTTTGTTTTGACTTAAAACTGTTTTTAAGATTTTTAATTGAATTTTTTATAAATAAAGTCAAAGGAAATTTTTAAACAAAAAGTTGTTTCAAATCAAAACATTTCATTTAAAAATGTTGAAACAAAATGTTTCATTTTAGGGGGATTTTTTTGTTTTGGTTTGTTTTTTGTCCGAAACAATTTAAATTTGACATGAATTCGCAAAATGTTTGAGTCAAACTAAATCTGCATTTCCTCTCCTCCCCCGCAAAAAAAAGTTCTGATAGAAAAGTTTCACCCCATTCATGTCAGGAGACAAGAGTGTCAAGTGGGAAGGCCCAGCACTTTGATTGGCTGCATGAGCACTGAGCTCAGACTGAGGGCTCGTCTACATTACAGTTATGTTGGTACAACATATGTCTCTCAGGGGTGTGAATAAGCCACCCCCCTGAGCGATATACGTTACACCAATTTAAGCACCGGTGTGGACAGTGCTATGTAGGCAAGCGAGCTTCTCCCGCTGACATAGCTACTGCCTCTTGCAGAGATGGTCTTATTATGCTGATGGGAAAGCTCTCTCCCATCGGCATAGAGTGTCTTCACCAGATGCTTCTAGTGTAGACTAGCCCTGAGTCTGCTCAGGCATATGAAACAGTGAGTGCACAGTGTGTGCATGCTCAGAGGATTAACCATGTATTAGTATAGAGCAACATGATACCTACAGGATGCTTACAGAGCATATTCCATCTAATGTACTATAGCATCTGTGACATCGTCTAATTAAAATATACCCATGCAAATCATTATTTCTACCACTGTTATATAATTGCAATGAATCTTATACAAAATGTACCACATGGCCAGAAAGGGTTGAACAGCTTGCAGGCCAGCTAACCCAAAGCCAACCTTTAGAGGCATGTTAGAAAGTATGTGGATGTTAATTATGGCCATTCGATGTTAGATTGGCTAGAACTTTGAAATGTAAACCTCTATTGCTAGAGAATTAGAGGTGATACTAAGTGCATGTATCTTAGATGCTAGCCATGTAAACAGACAGTTTCTGTCTGTCACTATAACTATTAATTCAGAGATCAAAAGGGAATATTAACATTTAGATGAATCTTGGGTGAAATAATATCATTGTTTATATGTCTCTTTGAAGTTTGTGATAGATTGCCTAATGGATAAATTGCCCTACGTTAATTTGTGTAACTAATTACTGGAGGGATTTAGGAAACAGAAGGTTACATCAAAAGCCTATTGTTTACCCAGGACTGTATGGCCAAGTGAATGCTAGAAAACTGTATAAAAGACCCTTGGTTCCCAATCCTTTTTATCTCAGATCTGCTTAAGCTTCATCAGGGGAAGTTTGAGTCACAAAATTGAGATCCCAGTTCTGACTGGACCGCCATGAAATATAAACATTGGACTATAACCTATGGACTATACAGCTTCTAATATCACTCTTGTTAAAGCAGATCTTGTCAAAGAGGAAGATTACTTACCAGATCAGAGTGTGAATATTGTAATCCTCTGAGTTTACTGTAAGTGTGCCTTTAGCCAGAATTCACCTTGAATGAAATGCTATTAAACATGAAATTATAGTGGGTGTAAGAAAGTTATTGCCTAACGATCTTTTGATTGGGGATGATATTAAAGCTTTGTTCAGTCAGGTTAATATCATAAATCAGTGACAGAAAAGAAATTATCCTAAACCTGTGTCTAATAGGGGCAATGATTTACCTATGGAGGGTTTTCTCCAAATACGTGTCTGAGGAAGATAGCTGTTTGTCTGTGAATAAAGTTTCTGAATGTCTGTCTAATATCTCAGAAGTGAAACTGGAATTAGGTTTCAGAGTAGCAGCCGTGTTAGTCTGTATCCGCAAAATGAACAGGAGTACTTGTGGCACCGTAGAGACTAACAAATTTATTTGAGCATAAGCTTTTGTGGGCTACAGCCCACTTCATCAGATCCATGGACTGGAACATATGGTGAGGAGATATGTTCTCTGTATGTGTATATATATCTCCTCACTATATGTTCCATTCTATGCATCCGATGAAGTGGGCTGTAGCCCACAAAAGTTTATGCTCAAATAAATTTGTTAGTCTCTAAGGTGCCACAAGTACTCTTGGAATTAGATAAAGCACAGAAAGTATTCATTGATCAGAGAAATGTTTTTCTAGAGCAAATTAAAGTTGGTGATCAGGTTAAAACCCCTAGCTGAGGAAGAAAGGGGTACATTCTTGGTCAGTGTTGGCTAGTAAAGCTTGTGAAAGCGAGCCTAACCAATGTAAAAGTAATCCGCTTAAGGTAGCTCAGTATGATGAGCTGCTGTCTGTGAAAAGCAGCAATGTGTTTGTTGGAAGTTACAACTTGCCTGTTAAAGAAGCTTTCCCCACTCTCCAAGCAATTTTCTGTGAACAGCCATGTGTGCCGGGACAAGGGAAACAATATCAAAAGCGGTTTGTCTGTTAAATGGGAATGTTTCTCCAGCTCTTCTCTGTCTGTAAAGGAGACAGAAGAAGCCTGTCAGCCTATGATGGTTGAAAGTTTGTCAGTTGTCTCAGAGCTGATTCTGGATTTAACTGAAGCCCAGGACAGAATATTCCTAAATTTGTGCCTACTAGGGGGAATTACACTGTAACTAGGTTGCATCCAGTTAATGTCATAAATAGCTCTCAGGGACTAAGCAATTCTGATGCTTCTATTTTGCCTGTTGCTACTGTGTTGCTGAGTAAAGATATGACAACCTTGTCTGATCAGGTTGATATCATAGCCAGGGCACGAGGAAAGCATGAAGGTGATTTAACTATGTTACTCACTGACAGTGTGGAAACCTGTAACAAGGAAGAGGCTGCTTTTAACCTTTTGAACATGGAGTCTAGTAGCTTGCCTGAAATGGAGTTGTGTAAAAATCCTTCTGATGGGCCAGAGGTGATTCTGGATGTAAGTGAAACTCAGAAGGAGTTTGGTAATTTGTCTGTTGTGCCAAAGTCAGTTCTGGATATAAATAAAGCTCAGAAAGAATCTGTTGCATTTCATAATATTGCAGGAGGGAAGAAATTTCTTAGTGGAGTCTTTGAAGTCTGTAAAAAGTCAATAGCTGTGCCTAATGGGGGTGAAAAGGTATTATTACTTCCATTAACTCTTAATGGGCCATTGTTGATAGTAAACAGTCTCTCTTCTGAGGAAAGTGTGTTGGTGCTTAATGGCCAAAGTCTTTCAAGTAAAAATGAATCCATTGAATTTGCTTTGGAAAAATCTAGTGTGGATAGCTTAAAGGAGGCTTTGTTAACTAATATTGGAAGTGAACAATCTGTATCAGGTTCAAGGAAAAGGCTGGATTCCTGGCTTTACACAGCACAGGAGCCTTGTGAATAGACCCATAGATACTTTGGATTTGTCATGTGATTTCTTAGTAAGCTATAATGTATCTGATGCCTTGTGGATGCAGAAATTGGTAGTTGAAAAGCAGGAGAACTGTAGTTCAAACATAATGATAGAAAATGGTTGTGCCACTTTAAGGATGGTGTCCAGGCAAGTTACCTAACTAACAAGGCAAAAAAGAAAGGCGAGTTAACCCTTGAAAGGCAATGTGCCCTTACAGACTTGCCTCACTCATCTCTAAAATACCCCCCCCCCCCAAAAAAAAACCAAAAGTGGTTAAACTGGAAGCCTACATTAAGGAAAACCCTAAGGTAAAGAAAAGCTACAAAGGTTCAAAAGGTATATTAAACAAGCTGACCTAAAGAATAATTTATTTAAACAAAAGGCTTGGCATGACACAAATAATTGTAAATGTACACTTATGATAGAACTGATGTTATTGCTAATGATTGTAACTAACTTGTTGCTGATACCAAAAACTGTAAAAATGTACAATGTGTATGGTCTTTTGGAAAAACCTTTGAACATGTTAAGAGTGGTACATAATAGAAACCCTTATGATTATGCTGTTTTTGGTGTAACAAGATCACACTTTGTATTAAAAGGCCTAATAATGTTAAGGTTTCACAGCTAATGCCACAGCAGAAAAACCACTACAAGCCTGAACTGCTGTGCACAAAGGGAAACTGAAGTACAACACCTCACAGCCTTCGTGGCTGAATGCCAGAGTAAATGCTCTCTGAAGAACATTAATGGCTATGTTAAGTCAACACATAGATCAAACCCTGGAATCACTAAAGTGTTTCACAAAGTATTGACTAAGGTTTTTAACTTGGGCCAAAGCCTTGCAAGGAATTCAGTATAAACACAGCTCATAACAATGTTGGAAGATCTTTAAGTTGTATCCAGGAGCTCTAATTGCTCTCTTCTACACCAATCTCGCATTGGGGGTGTGACATTGTCTAATGAAAATATAACCATGCAAATCATTATTTCTACCACTGTTATATAATTGAAACAAATTTTATACAAAGTGTAATGTGTCAGATCCTTTGGGATTGGTAGAACCTTTTTTTATATGATGAAATAAGATTTTCATTAATCCTCATCAGGGCTGCCCAGAGGATTCAGGGGGCCTGGGGTCTTTGACAACAGGGGTCCTTCTGCTCTGGGACTTCGGGGCACTTCGGTGGCGGGTCCCAGAGCAAGTGAAGGACCCGCTGCTGAATTGCCGCCGAAGACCCAGAGTGGAAGAAGCTCCGGGTCTTTGGCAGCGAGTCCTTCACTCACTGAAGGACCTGCCGCTGAAGACCTGTCGAAAACTCTCGTGGGGGCCCCTGAAAACTCTCGTGGGGGCCCCTGTGGGGCCTGGGGCAAATTGCCCCACTTCCCCCCCACTCACCCTCCACAGGCAGCCCTGATCCTCATCATATCTGACTTGGGTGCCTAGGTGGAAGCCCAAGGCTGGGTTACTTTAAGGGAACTGTGGTGTTGACTTCTGAGTAACCAGTGAAGAAGCTGTTTTGTGCTGGCTTGGTAAACCGAAGTATTGGAATATCCACCAGCTTTGGGGATTGTCTACCCCATTCTTTGCAGTTCACCCTAATAGAGTGACCTCAGCTGGCTTCCCTGGCACCCCAGCATCAATAGAACTGGTTGTCTTATTAAGATCATTCTGCAATGCATTTTATGTACTTTATATAGTTTCTCCCCAACTCATAGGATAATGTATTTAAGTTTTAAAATTGGTCTTAGCAAAGACGTTTCAGTGGTAGGGGAGGTAGCGTTCAGAAAGAGCAATTTGAAAATGACAGTAAAGCACAGAGATACGTTTTTATCTCAGGCACTGATTTGGGCCATGTTATATTCTTCTGAAGAAAAACTGAGGGAGGGGGACAGAGGGTCCAGAAAGCTTCATACTGCTCAGCTTATGGAGTTTCTTTCTACTGCTCCCCTAAAAGTGGAAGGGCTTGGGAGCAGTGGAAGTGCTCAAGCCAAAGGATCCAAGCCTGAGGTGTCCAGGTGTCTGTGGGAAACTCCTCTCCCATCTTTGCAGATCTGTGGGATTTTGCAGGGAAGGCTTAACCTCTGTAATGAGCTATTCCTCTGCCCCTCCCTGAACATGGTTCTTGGAGAGTCTGTGCTGCTATCGACTGCTTTGCCCAGGAGTTGTGCTTGAGAAGCCATGGGGAAGTCTGAGGTAATGAGCAGCATTAACTTGTGTGTGAACAATATATGTTAAGCCACCTACAACATCTGGAGGGGAGCAAACCATGGAAACGATTGGCTCCCACCCCTCTCTCCTGACAAGCAGAGCCTCAACGCCATAGGGGTTGGAGGGACTTTGACAGTCTCTGATGCAGCAGGCAATCATGAAGCAGAGCTCATATATTCGTGGAATTTAAACGCGAAAAGGGACATTTGGATCCATCTAGTCGGGTCTCCTGCATAACACAGGCCATAGAATTAATAGTCGCTGACCCTCATTTTCTCATTCCCTCCTCTGCACAGGACCAACCCACCTGGCTCCCCTCTGCTCCTGTCAGTACAGGGGGCCATCCAGCCCTTTAAGTCCTAATGTTTACCAAATATATTTTCTTCCATCTGCTAACATTCTGTGCTTTGTACTCTGGAGTTCAGTTCCAATCCTGGCCAGACCTTGAGGGTAGTATTAGAGATCAGGCAGCGTTTCGAGGGCAGCTGGGAACTGGGCAGAAAGAGCAGAAGCGGCGCTTCAGCCATGTCACAAAAACAACATATGAAATCTTCCCATCTGAGCTTGCAAAAATAGATGGACCTGGGCTCTGTTGCTGTGGGTCAACATTTCTTTTTTTTCTGGTCAATAGGTTGTTGTCACATAGTTTACACAAGCTAAAACATTTTAAAAAAAGACGTCTCTCTGCCCATTTCAACAATTTCCATTGTCTGTGCTGAATACATGGCTCAAACTTGTGTATTTCATGGGTCAGGAAAGGGGGTGGAAATAGGGTTGTCAATGTTCTAATCACACAAAACTGAACACCCTTCCCCCGCCGCTGCCCTGCCTCTAGGTGGAGAGGAGGTGGGAATTGAACATTGAATTGGGAGAAGCATACTTGTGGCATTTGCTCATAGATTCAGTAATGTCAGTTTGTGTTATTATTGGTCTTATCTCTATTGGCATGCTCCATTTCTAAATTCATTATTGTTTTATTCATTGATGTCCGTTTTAACCAAAGTAACATCTGAATATTTTACATCCGTATGGTTGAGATTTTCAAAGCCAAATGAGGGATTTAGGGACACAGCTCCCATTTTTCTTAATTTTAAGCCCCTATTCATCTTTGAACATCTTAACCCTAGCTCAAGATAGATTTTGATTCATGAAGAAACAAAAGCTCATTGTGTACGCATACATCAGCACCAGTTCATTTTGGCTCTGATCATGTTCCCATTCAAGTCAGTAGACTAACTCTCATCCACTCCAGGATCAAATACTTTATTCCCTATAGTGAGTGAGAAAAATATGATGATAAAATACTGTTCATAGTATTTAAAATGTAAACCTGACCACAGGATTGGGAATAGGAATATTTGCTGAGTCAGCACTGATTTGTATGAGTCCCATCAAATTATATGTATTGGATTTGACTGTTCCTGATCCAGTTAGGTTATCAGATTATCTATATTCATTCCAATATCAGTCTGTCTGCATCTGAATGCAAATGTCCATATGGTGGATGGAGCGTTTTGAAAGATCAAGGCATGGTGAAGTATAGTGCAGTCCTATATGCAGCTAGGAAACATCATACAAGCTATTGTCCTTAAATTCATTAAGATGCTATAAAAACTTTCTTATTAAAGACTAACAAGCTCTTTATCAGGCAGATGTTCTGTATGTTTCTCATGGCTTTATTTTCTTTTTTTCTAGGGAGGCTTTCATAATGGACAACCAGAAAACACTTCTTCTTCTTTTTGCAGCCACCTTCTGCTCCACTGACCAGACACCTGGTAATACAATATGTGCCTGCTCCTGTTCCCATTGAAGTCATCGGCAAAGCTCCCTTTGCCCTTAATGGAAGCAGGATTGAGCCTTGTGCTTCTTATCCATTCAAATATATGTAAAAAAACAAAACCCTGGTGCCATTTAATTCTTTGTGTAATTCCAGACAGCTCTTGCAACATAATTTCACCAGGAGTGCATTTGCATTAGAATATTAAAGACAATTCCACATAATTAAATTTAAGGCAAATAGTTCAGTGGTTTTTCTTTTTCTTTTGGGGGTTTTTTTTGTTTGTTTTTCAGTTCAAGTGTACTGATATTCAGTGCTTTCAAAATTTAGGGGAAAACTCTTATTACTAAATACAAATGAGCATGCAAGAGCTGACAATTAGCACATTTATATTTGGGAGTAGACTCATGCCAGCTTTGCCTATTATTCCATCAATACATGCAGTTCAAATCTAGTACTGATTGCTAACTGCAAGGCTGCCCAGCTTATCAATGCTGGATAGGTTATAGCACTCCAACATTTTGACTATTGTAATCAACTCTTTAGCTCTTTGGGAGATGGAAGAATTGAGGAAGGCAATCTCTCAGTATGCAGGTCATCTTCCTTATGTCTAATAATTCAGGGGGTCATAACCATTTTACCCGTTTGTCAGGTGGTGACCTGCCATTTTGGAATGACTAAAAACCCAAGGCCCTAATACTGCAAGTATTTATTGCATTACATAATGGATACTCCTGTTTAAATCAATATGACTAAAGGCTAGTCTACCTGTTGGGATAATGCACACTCTGGGATGTGATTTCTGAAGTGCACTGGTGTGTTGCACATTAATTGGTCTGTGTGGTCCCAGCTAGTGGGCACTAAAGGTTGTCTAGTTCATTTTATCGTAGTACTGTTTGAAATGCTTTAGAAGTCACACTGCCATGCTGTGTGCATTACCCTGCTGTGTAGACAAGCCCATAATCCCATGCTAATAAACACTATGCCTCGTAGTAAATGATTGTAGTATTGGGCCCATAAAACACATGTGAGTAACTTTCCCTGTGATCTAAAACTGCAGCAAGACAACACACCATCACCAAACCACAAATACTGGGTATTGTGGTGGAAGATGCTTAAGTGCATATATCAATAGGCATGCATGTGTATACTTTACCATCTTTTCTTGTGACCAGGCCAGATAAGTAAGTCAGGTATGTGTGAATTTCAATATCCTGTCTGTTCATAAGAATGGACCTGCAAACGCACATTGCATCATCCCTTTGCATTCTTGTGATCCCAGGAACTTGCACATCCATGACCACTGGCTTCAGTATGTAGGGTTTGCAGGTGAACTGATAGCTGGAATTTCAACAGGCAGGAGTGGTGGATTTTTACTGAATTTTTATTTTAAGTAGCCATTTTTTCCCCTGGAAGCAAACAGGAACTGAGATTGTAATATTAGATAAAGCATCCAGTAATAATTGAAAAAAGTTATGTTTCTTCAGTCTGCAGGGAAGCTTCTGTTGCAGACATTGTATTTCTCGTGGATGGATCCTGGAGTATAGGAAAAGAGAACTTCAAAAACATTCAAGACTTCTTGTACATCATGGTCAGCAGCTTTGATGTTGGGGAAGATAAAATCCGGATAGGTCTGGTTCAGTACAGTGATGCTCCACACACTGAGTTCCTCTTGAACACTTACCACCGCAAGGAAGACATCTTGGAGAAGATACAGAAATTATCCTACAAAGGAGGGGGCACAAAAACTGGGGAGAGCTTACAGTTCCTGCTGGAGAATCACTTCAAGGAAACTGCTGGAAGTCGAAGGGAGGAAGGCGTTCCCCAGATTGCAGTGGTGATAACAGATGGGCAGGCTCAGGATAACATCCAAGAACCGGCCAAGGAAATCAAGGACGCAGGCGTCACACTGTATGCCATTGGAATCAAAGGTGCTAGTTTGGTGGAGCTTCAAGAGATAGCTAGTGATCCAGATGACAAGCACGTCTATGAAGTGGAAGACTTCACTGATCTGCAGGATATCTCTCATAATATGCTACAGGTGCTTTGTACCACAGTAGAAGAGGTGAACCAAATTGCCCACGTCTCCCAAGGTATGCCCACAAGCCCCTGTTCCCCTCCCCCACTCTTTTCTCTTCCATGTTCATAGGTGAAGTGTTTAAAACTATGACATGCAATCAAATCATGGTTCTTAACTTCATGCATCTTCCTTATCCCTTTCTCTATCTCATGCAGGCACTCTGAGGAACTAACTTTTAACACACACTTACTGTGACAAGTTCCTACAAGTATCTGTTTAGCTTAAAATATCCAAAACAGCACCATGGGTTGGTAGACTCTAAACACAAACCTACTTTGCTGAGTCAAAAATAAAAAAATCAGTTTGAAAACCAGTTAGTTTTGGTTGGTAGGGGGAAAGTCAACTTATCCTATAGTATAAAGATAGCTCACAACTGTGAAAGAAATGAAACAACTTGCCTTTTCATTTTTTGTGTCACCTTTCCCATGTAGTTTGCAGAAAAGCCACCTTCGCAGACATCGTATTTTTAGTGGATTCTTCAACAAGTATTGGCCAAGAAAACTTTCAGAAAGTGAAGAACTTCCTCTACACCCTGGTTTCAAGCCTTAATGTGAGCAGCGATCAGATCCGGGTTGGACTGGCCCAGTACAGTGATGAGACCTTCAAGGTGTTCTTGCTGAATCAATATTCACTGAAAACTGACATTCTGGAACAGATACAGAATTTGCCATATAGGAGTGGAGGGAGTTACACAGGCACAGCTCTGGATTTTGTCAGGACAACATATTTCACTGAATCTGCTGGTAGCAGAGCTCCGGAAAACGTCCCCCAGGTAGTCATCCTGGTCACCGATGGGGAATCCAGCGATGAGGTCAAAATACCAGCCAACAAATTGAAAGCCACAGGCATCTCTGTCTATGTGGTTGGGATCAATGTCCAGAATACAACCGAGCTTCAGGAAATAGCCAACAAGCCTTTAAATAAATTTCTGTTTAATATTGACAGTTATGATGTCCTTCAAGATCTCCCCAGAAGCCTTTTGCAAACCATGTGCTTTGCAGTAGAGAGCCAGATTAAAGGTAAATAACTTGCCCTTACAATGGTGGCATTTCTGACACTTTTGGTGCACCAAAGCCAGGGCCGGCTCCAGGGTTTTGGCCGCCCCAAGCAGTCGGAAAAAAAAAAAAAAAAAAAGCCGCGATCGCGATCTGCGGCGCCAATTCGGCAGGAGGTCCTTCGCTCTGAGGCAGAGTGAGGGACCATCCGCTGAATTGCCGCCGAATACCTGGACGTGCCACCCCTCTCTGGAGCGGCCGCCCCAAGCACCTGCTTGACAAGCTGGTGCCTGGAGCCGGCCCTGACCAAAGCAACAATCCTGATTCTGATCTGATTTACACCAGTTGGTGTAGCTCCACTGGCTTTGATGGAGTTAATCTTGATTTGGGTCCCAATTCAGGAAAGCATCTCTATTGAGGAGGGGAGCTTTAGCCTGTACTTAAATTTAAGCATGTAGGTGAGTTCCATTGAAGTCAGTGGGTTTTAAGTATATACCTGAAAGTTAAGCACATGCTTAAGGGCTTTTCCAAGTCAGGGCTTAAGTCTAATCAGGCTCAGGCTCACAGATTAGGTGAAATAGCTAAAATTCCATCTGACTAGAACTGGTCGAGAATTTTCTGATGAAGTTTTTTCTTTAAATAAAATCAATGTAGTTTTCGATGAACACTTGTTATTTTCCCAACATTTTTCATTTCGAGATTGGCTTTTCTCCACTTTCCAACTCTTTTGAACCCTTTTCAAGAATTTGGAAAACAAAGTGTGTGTGGGGGGGGGGGGGGGGGGGGGGAGTAACTATATTTTCACAGCATTGAATTGTGTTGATTAAACAGTCAAATGTATGAAAAGCATTTTTTCTCTACTTTCTCAATTCCCCTTCCTTTTTCCAATGGGGGAAAAGGAGGGAAAGTAAAAATGAGGGGATTTCTCCCCAAATTTAAAAAAAACAAAAAACATTTTTTCAGTTTAAAATGAAACAATTTTTAGTTTGAAATAGCATTGTGATATTAAATGAAAACTTTTGTGTCCATTTGACGTTTCCCAAGGAAAATCACATTTCGATAGGGATTTTTTTCTCTCAAAAAATATCTGAGAGGAAAGGTGATCCACTTGCAAGGATACTACCCTGGGACTCAGACAGTGGTTTTATTCCCCGCTCAGCCACAGACTGCCTGTGTGACCGTGGGCAAGTCACTTAATCTCTCTCTGCCTCAGTTCCCTGTATTTACAATGGGGTATTAGCATTTCCCTACCTCACAGGAGTCTTGTGAGGATAAATGCATTAAAGATTACAAGGAGCTCAGATAGTAGCTCCTTCGGGTACAGCTACGCTTATGGCAGAATGTAGAGTAAAGACACTGCACTCTTTAGCATGGGTATAAATAGCAGTGTAGACGAGAACGCCTGCATGCCTGAACCCCCAGTGTATGTACTCCACATGCCCAAGCAGTGCCTCCCATGTCTACACAGCTGTTTTTAGCAGTGTAGTGTCCCACTGCCTCCCTGCTGCTGGAGCCTTTCACTGCCACAATGAAAGGCTCCAGCAACGGAGAAAAGCTCTGGCAAAGAGGAGGCAGTGGGAAAAGGCCTTTCGCCGCAGTGTGTATATACACACCACAGTAACACGTGTGGATGCAGCCTGCCTTTCACTTCAGTGTGCAGCTACACGTGTTGTGCCTATACGCTACATGTTGCTGTAAGCGTAGCCTTAGATAGACATATCCTTAGCTAGATAAACTCCTTCAATGGAAATGATCTCTCAATAACAAAAGTAGAAGTGCAGTTTGGTATATGGTATACAAGCTTTGATTTAACAGAACGGGAAGCCCTAGAGCATAAAGATCAGTGGCTCACTCCTCCTGTAGAAGTAAATGGAAGATTCAGTGGGAGCAAGACTAGGACCCCACATGTATAAATATAGTCAGATGTAGATTTGGTCAAAAATGGGATTTTTTCCCCCCCATGGAAGTTTCACAGGGATGGCTTCGTGGGATGCTTGTCTATACCAGAGAGCTGCAGGAACAATGGTCATATAATGTTATTTCATCATAATTCAGCACCATCCATGCAATAGGCTGTAGAATTCTCAATTTAAAATAGTAGAGAACAATGAGTGCAGTAGTTACAATTTCAGTTTAGTTTACAATTCAAATCCAGATGTGATTCCAAGTTGACAGCCACCCCTTTCACTAATTTGTCACACTTTTTCTTTCTCTTCAGCATTTACAAAGCACTATGCTGACATTGTTTTCCTCGTTGACTCTTCTGTGAATATGGGGTCTTCTACCTTTGAGCAAATAAAAAATTTCATCTACCAAATTGTTGACCAGCTCGATGTTGGGATTGACAAGTACAGAGTCGGCCTAGCCCAGTATAGCAGGGAAGGCCGTGTGGAGTTTTTACTGAATACCTATAAGATCAAGGAAGATGTGCTCAATCACATCCAGGGGCGTGTCACATTCCTGGGGGGCCCTTTGCAGACAGGAAGTGCCCTGGAGTTTCTGCACGAAGTCTTTTTCAAAGAAGAGGCTGGAAGCCGAATTAGCCAAGGCATCCCCCAGTTTGCAGTGGTCATCACTTCTGCCAAATCAAAGGATGACGTCGCAGAAGCTGCAGAGGAGCTGAAAGAGATCGGAGTGAAAGTCATCTCGGTCGGTGTCCAAAATTCTGATCGGGAAGAAATGGAGGTGATAGCCACCTCTCCCTTGGTTTACCAAGTCAATGGAGGGCAGAGCGTCAGTCAGCTGCACCAGGACATTACTAATGTTTTGGAAGCACCAGTTCAACAACAGTATGACTCTGCCCTAGATGCAAAAGTGCCAGCAGGTATAGTATGTCACCAGAGTGAAAACAGCCGCTTGAATATATTTGTAGGTAGAGAAACTCTATAATTCACCCATAAACAAGAGACATATCAAAGGACTAGGTAGAAGGGGGCAGAATGCAGATGACTGAATTTAGTGCTAGTGAAAGGTTGGACCGCCTATGTAGCCACATGGCAGTAAGGATGCGGCATCTGTGTACATAAAGTTGCTAATACTTAACCTGCATTGGTTATATGCAGTGTAATTCTGCTCTCAGTTACAGCCAGGAGTTCCTATTATTGATTTCAGAGGGGTGGCCCATTGTGAATAAGAGGAGGATTTTGCCCAGTGTTTTTCTGTTCACTTTTTTCCTAGAGATTGTCCATAGCAAGAGGCTCCAGATTCAGATCCAAAGAAGAATTTCCCTAAAGTCCTGTGGTAGTTTGATTAGGTGTTTTGGTTTGGCTGTGTGTGTGTGAGAGAGAGAGACTCAATCTGCAAACTTCCCCAAAATTTGGACAAAAGGGAGTTTAATATCCCCTTATATCTGTTTAATATCTGATTCAGACTTATTTTAAAATGGGCCTGAGCCATGAAGTTCAGATCTAAATCTGAACTCTCTGAAGTTTGTAGGATTTTGGAGCGGGTTTTCTCTTTCATTCCCATCTAGCTCATTACTTGAGCTGTTGGTTTCTTTTAATAAACTATCCCAATTGTATCCTTCAATGATCCTGCAGTCTAACCTACAGTAACCTTGTTATCTTCCTTTTCCTTTGGTTGGTTTGCTTTTAGTATGTTCCAGTGCATCTGTAGCAGACATTGTATTTCTTGTGGATGAATCCAGCAGAATTGGGTTAAGAAACTTCCAGCTGACCAGGACCTTTCTGCTCAAAATAGTCAATGCTCTGGATATTGGCCCAAATAATATCAGAGTTGGCTTGGTGTTGTACAGTGATGAACCGAGGCTAGAGTTCACCCTGGATACATTTGAGGACAAATCAGATATCTTGAACTACCTGAAAAAATTGCCATATCGAGGTGGGAGAACATACACGGGTGCTGCCATAGATTTCCTCAGGAAGAAGGTTTTTACTCAAGAGGCAGGCAGCAGGAAAAATCAAGGAGTGCAGCAGTTAGCTGTGGTTATCACTGATGGCCAGTCTTTCGATGACTTTGTTGAGCCTGCTTCTAAACTGAGACATCATGGAGTTGCTGTCTATGCTGTAGGCACCAAGAAAATCTCAGAGAGTAGCCAGCTGGATAAAATTGCATCTTACCCTTCAAGGAAACACGTCACCAACTTGGAATCTTTTCTGCAGCTGTCAAATATTGAATGGAAAATAAAGAAACGGCTTTGCAGTGAGATTGTGTCACAAACCTTTGTAGTCCCAGTGCGATCACGGACTCTGAAAGAAGGTAAGAGAGAAATATGAAAATCTGGCCCAAAATCTTGCTCAGGTTCATTTGTGGAAACTCAGTACGTCTATTGGCTTTCAAGGCTATACTCTGAATTTGCATCAGTGTAACTGAGAGCAGACTGTGGCCCTCTATCTTTGCCAGACAAAGTATCCAGGGCCATGAATTCAGTCATATTCTTTTTACATTATCACTGAAAAATGGGACTTGTGATGGTATCAGAATGTACAGCTTGGGGTGAGGAGGGGACTCTCTCCCACTCAGGAACCTTCCATGGATCTTCTCCCTACCTACACACAGAAGGAGGGCTGAGTTCATCTGCCCTCTGGTATCATCCCCCTTTGCCTTTGACCCCCTGGAAGACCCTATTTATCTCCAGAGTCCCCTGCCTTGGAAGTCATAGCCAGGGGACATGCACTGTTGCCCTCCATTCATCAGCAGTGATAAATATACAGGCATGGTGATGCCGCTGATGCAAAGATGCTGTAGGGCAGGTTTAAGGCTCACTACCAGTGAATACCACCAATGCAGGGACCTCTCTGCCAGGCACAGAGCCAGCTCTGCAGGAGACCATGATACTGGGGGCATATTGGGTTAGGAGCAGGTGTGGCTAGGCTGTCCCTCCCCCCTACCTATTCCATGCCACTGCAACACCCATAGGGGCTGTGGTAGGAGGGGGCACAATTTAGGTCAGCCCTCAGGTTTGGCCAAGCCTCCTTTGGGGTGACAATCCATCACCATCATCCTCGGAGGTATAATCAGTATCCCCTTGATCCCAGCAATGGGCCTTAGTGGTGGCTCAGAAAGAATTCAACTGTACGGGACAAGTACTGCGTTGATTTACAGCCGGCACAATCCCATTGAAAGAGTGCTCTGCGATAGTGTTAGCAGCCACATTTTAAGCTAAACAAAATTGGTTGTGCCTCCTCCTGTACACACACAAATGCACACATATATATTACACATGGCTGTGTGTGCACACTGATGCAGACAATAGGTTGTCAATAGCCTTGCTCATGTTGGAGAACTTTGGCATTGCAAGTCCTGCAATGCTTGTAAACATCTTATGGCCACATGCCAAGTGCTTGGATTAAGTTATATGTGTGTGCACAGGATGTAAATTGGGGCAAAATTTGGCCCCATATGTTATCCTAATTCCTATGATTTTTGTCTGCCTTGGGCTTAGAAAATGTAGTAATTTTTCCAACACTAAATATTATAGCCAGCATTTTTTGTGTGATTGCTATTAAACCACACTGTAGCACTGCAGTAATTGAAAGATATTTCACCTTTCCCTTTGTTTCCTCTCAATTAGGTTGTGTGGACACAGAGGAAGCTGATATTTATTTCCTGATTGATGGGTCTGGCAGTATATACCCAAATGATTTCCAGGACATGAAAGTATTCATGAATGAGATGATCAGCACGTTCCAGGTCAGTGCCAATGGAGTTCGCTTTGGCGTGGTTCAGTACGAAAGTACTCCTCAAACAGAATTCACGATTAGCCAGTACAACAGCGTGAAGCAGTTAAAGGAAGCAGTCCGTAATATTCAGCAGTTAGGAGGTGGCACCAGTACTGGAGATGCTTTAAGGTATATGAAAAGTCTTTTTGCAAAGGCCGCCAGGGACAGTGTTCCTAAGTTGCTGATAGTCATTACAGATGGCGAATCCCAGGATCAGGTGACAAAGGCAGCAGAAGAGCTGAGACAAGAAGGGATTGTTATATATGCCATTGGCGTCAAGAATGCCGTTGAAAAGGAACTGAAAGACATCGCAGGAACAGAAGATCGAATGTTTTTTGTGAACGACTTTGATTCCTTAAAGCTCATCAAACATGATATTGTGCAGGATATCTGCTCCCCAGACGGTAAGAGGTTTTCCTAAATCACTCCAATCGCTTAGACAGTAGAGAGCACCTGGATGTGCTCATTATAATTAGTAGTAATATTTACTATTTGTATTAGCCCAGCACAAATGTGGTGCACATTGAAGATAGCTTTGCTAAATAAACAGGAATAAACAACTTCATTCTTTTGTGTAAATTGTCACAGAAGAAGCAACACGCTTTGCCAGATGAAATCCAGGCTATCCTTCTCCTCCTGACACAGGGAGGGTATAATTTCGTTGACTGAATATCTCACCAAAAAAAAAATGAAGTCTGACACCAGAGGCTGAAATTCTTAAAGATGGCCTTATGTATGTAAATATATATATATACTATTTACAGTATGGTAGCACCTGAAGGTTCCTACCCCAAGATACTGCACAAATACAGAACAAAGAGCAGCTCCCTGCTCTGAATTGCCTATAATCTAATGCTAGGCTATTTGAGATCCTAAACATACGCACATTTTCAGCACTGTTGGTACAGTCCAGAACAACGTGTGACTGTAGTGCATTGCTCTTCTAAAGGAGATAGATTAAGGCTCTGATTTTGGATCTGAGCATGAGCAGATGAGTTTGTCAAAAAAATGAAGTACTCATTTTAGGGCCACATTACTGACCTTATCCAGAGCGGCTATGGATCAAGGGCAATGTATAAACCGTACAGTGCCGCATTCTAAGATGGGGGAAGAAGATTGTGTAACAAGATGTGGTTGCATATTTATATATGCCCTGGTCATCAGTGGAGATCAAACTCAGTATCTTCAGCACCAGAACATAAATCCTTACTATTTAGACTTTAACAGTAACTGTTAGCTGTTAGTAAACAGCAGCCTTTTATTTGCCTTGATGTCTGCTCCGGAAGACACGATTTTCTGTGTAGTTTTTAGTCTGAGTCGTTGGCAAATACATTCAGGAGGAGATTCAGAATTTTGTCTTTTCTCTTTTCTTTTCTTTCCCAGCCTGTAAGAATATGAAAGCCGACATTATTTTGCTGGTCGACAGCTCTGAGAGTATCCGCCCTATTGATTTTCAGAAGATGAAGGATTTCATGCAGCTGATTGTGAACAGGTCTGATATTGGGGCTGATAAAGTTCAGATTGGGTTGTTGCAGTTCAGTTCAGAGCCCCAAGAGGAGTTCCAGCTCAACCGATACGGCAGCAAGGCTGACCTAAGGAGAGCCATTTCGGGGATCAGGCAGATTAAATCCGGAACGATGACCGGGAAAGCCCTAACTTTTGCCTCCTCTTACTTTGATGAACCCAAAGGAGGGCGACCCAGAGTAAAACAGTATCTCATAGTGATCACAGATGGGGAGGCCCAAGATATTGTGAGAGAGCCTGCTGAGACCATTAGGGGCAAAGGTATCACCATCTATGCCATTGGTGTTCTCCACGCAAACAACTCCCAACTTGTGGACATTGCCGGCAGTCAAGACAAAGTGTTCTTCGAGGATAACTTTGATTCCCTTACCTTTCTGGAAAAGGAGATTCTCTTTGAAATTTGCAACCCGGAGGATTGTAAGTGATAGTAATAACCTGTTGGGTCTTTCTAATTCTTCTTTGTTTTGTTGTGTTTACTATTAATCCTTTATAAGGTTTGATTCCTCCCCACCCACATATTTCTAGTAGAGATCTTCAGCTTTTCTTCCATTGTGATATTAAGCAACGATAGTAAAGTGAAATGCAATAGCAGAAAATAAGATCACTCTCTTTACAGACCAGAGTCTCATGCTTTTCCTCAGGAGTCGTACTTTATTTCCTTTCAGGCAGGTGTATATTTTTCTTTTGGACAAAAAGAAATGCCCACAGCCCTCCTTTTTTGTTTTTCTTTGTATCTTGCTTTTCGGAATGTCCCTGCACTTTCTGGTTTCAGTTAGCAGTTGGATCGAAAGAACTACTTGGGAGGGAGCAAGGAGGAGAGAGACCTGATCATAACATTACAGCTTTGTTTCCTTTGTTTTGTTAACAACAGCATGCAAAAGGACTGAAGTTGCAGACATCATATTTGTGGTGCATGGATCAAGAAGCATCACAGACTTGCAGTTCCAGGGCATTCAGAGGATCATGGAGGCTGTGGTGAATGACTCAGTGGTTGGAAAAGACAATGTTCAGTTTGGGGCTGTGGTCTATAGCACTAATCCTCAGGATCATTTCTCACTGAATACGTACTCGGCTAAATCGCAGGTCAGAGAAGCAATCTCTAACTTGACAACTATGCCAGGGCTAACCTTCACAGCAAGGGCTTTGAACTTTGCCAGGGAGAGATTTGGTATGGCTTATGGTGGTCGTACATCATCTCTTAGTGTCACCCGGATTCTTGTGCTTATTACTGATCAGCCAACTTCACCCTCGGATAGACCCAACCTTCCAGCAGCAGCAAAATCTTTGAAGCAAGATGGTATCAATGTCTTTGCTGTTGGAGTAGATGAAGCCAGTAGAACAGAGCTTGAAGAAATTGTGGGAGAGCGAGAGAGATTGTTCTTTGTGCAGAGCTATAATGAACTGGAAAGCTTACACAAAAACCTCACTCATACAGTATGTGATGAGGCAAAGCCAGGTAAGTGAGACCTTTAAATTGAGCTGTTGGTTTTTTTCTTATATGTTTTCTGCCATTTATCCAGATTATCTAGGTTGTCACAGGCAATGTCAGTCACAGGCAATATCCATTTTTAAAATGTTCTATTGAGACAAGGTTAAGGGGTGGTTGAAAATAGCGTAGAGACAATTTCCAGTATGGAAAGCAACACATGTCAAAATCAGATCCCTTCACCATCATTTTCTTATGCACTTTTCCAGCAAAGCACGTTCTTTACTTTAAGCACATGATTAATCCCATTGACGTTTATGGGGGCATTCGTGTGCTTCAAGTGCTTTTGCTGGATCAGGGCTTTTGTTTCCCTTTTCTCTCATACCAGCATCCCCCCCTTTCCTCCTCCTCCTCCTGCCAGCAGTTCTGTGTGCTCTCCATCCCCCTTCTTTCTATACCAGGACCCCCCATGTCCTTCTCCCCATGCCAGGGATTCCGTGTGTCCCTCCATTCTCCCTTCACCCCATGCCAGGGCCCCCTTTCTCCTTCCCATGCCAGAGGCTCTATGTCCTTCCCCATATCCCTTTTCCCTCCATTTTCACTCCATTCCCTCCCCCATTTCCCTCCCACCCCCAGGGTTCTGTGTGCCGCCTGTTCCCCCTTCACCCTATGCCAGGGTCTCCCTTTCTTCCTCCCCATGCCAGGGGCTCTATGTGCACCCCCATACCCTCTCCCTGCATTATTTCTTATTTATTGGTTACAGACAGGCAGAGATATGCCATGAAAGTGAGGTAAAGGGCCTCACTTCACTCAGCCAATAAAAATGTATAAAGCATAAAAACCCTTTTACTTCCAGAGATAAGGTATGTACCAATTGCTTGGGCTAGCTTAAACTTACCTTACAGGCACCTTACTCCATAATTGTCCTATATAAGGCTTCCTTGAATCTGGTCCCTTGGTCTAAACCAGTATGTTAATTTCTATGTTCCTATGAATGGACAAATTTACACTATGTGGAGGGGTGAAAGTAACTTAAGGGACTTACCGGTATGCAGAGCGGCCCGGGTCCTGAGCAAGGTGAGGGGGCGGCTTTGGGCCCCCAGAAGGGGTGGGGCTGGAGCCATACTCCCCCAGCCAGTCCTTCAGCGCTGCCTGGCCTGCGCCGCCCGTGGCTCTGGCGGCGATTTAAAGGGTCCGGGACTCCCGGCTGCTGCCCCCGTTAGTGCTACCCTGGGGCTCCAGCAGTAATTTAAAGGGCCAGAGCCCCAGGCCCTTTAAATCACTGCTGGAGCCCCGGGACTCCTGACTGCTGCTACCGCTACCCCAGGGCTCTGGCTGTGATTTAAAGGGCCCAGGGCTCCCGGCCACCAGTGGTGCTACCCTGGGGCTCTGGCAGTGATTTAAAGGGCCTGAGGCTCCCGGCTACCACTACCATGCCAGCAGCCAGAGCCCTGGGCCCTTTAAATTGCTGCTGGAGCCCCAGGGCTCCCGGCTGCTACCACTACTCCAGGGCTCCGGCAGTGATTTAAAGGGCTTGGGGCTCCCAGCCGCTGCTACTGCTACCCCACGGCTCCGGTGGTGATTTAAAGGGCCCAGGGCTCCACCTGCTGGCACGGTGGCAAGGGCGGCTGGGAGCCCTGGGCCCTTTAAATCACCGCCGGAGCCCTGGGGTAGCAGCGGTGGCGGCTGGGAGCCCTGGTGCTCTGGCGGTGATTTAAAGGGCCGGGGGCTCCAGTTACTGCTGGGAGCCAAGGCCCTTTTAAATTGCTGGGCCCCGGGGAAGCTGGCTCTTTTGGCCCCCCTCATCAGCAGCCCTGCTGGTACGATCAGCTGTGTACCGGCTCTTACTGGTGTGCCATACCGGACTGGACCGGCTTACTTTCGTCTCCGACTATGTGAGAATTAAGCTAGGAGAAGCACATTTTCAGCATGTAGAGGCTCGCTTGTGCTTGTAGAAATTTACCACAATAACACACTTATATTTAGCAGGACAACTGCAAACGGGTATTTAAGTGTCTAAAGACCCATTTGTGTGCACATTTGTGGTAAATATATGCACAAATGTTCTGTCTGCTGAAAAATTAAATGGGCCTTTTTATGCACTGAGAGTGCGGACCTAGGTTTGCAAAATGGGTGATTTTCCCAGCACTAGAATGTCCTCCCTTTCCAAAGTGCTTCTGGGACATGGGGAAAATACCCACATTATTTGGATATCCTACTTCTCAATTCACCTTAAACATTTCTTGAAAAAAGACTCTCTACACCAGTGGTGGGCATCCTGCGTCCCATGGGCCACACGCAGCCCGTCAGGGTAGTCTGCTGGCGGGCCACCAGATAGTTTGTTTACATTTGCACGGCTGCCCACAGTTCCCAGTGGCTGCGGTTCTCTGTTCCCAGCCAATGGGAGCTGCAGGAAGTGGCGTGGGCCGCAGGGACATGCTGGCTGCTGCTTCCCACAGCTCCCATTGGCCGGTAACGGCAAATCGCGGCCACTGGGAGCTGCGGGCGGCCATGCAAATGTAAACAACCTGTCTGGCAGCCTGCCAGTGGATTACCCTGATGGGCTGCAGGTTGCCCACCACTGTTCTACACACTCTTCTCCTAGCACAGGGGTGGGCAAACTTTTTGGCCTGAGGGCCACATCTGGGTATGGAAATTGTATGGTGGGCCGTGAATGTTCACAAAATTGGGGGTTGGGGTGCCGGGGGGTAAGGGCTTTGGCTGGGGGTGCGGGCTTTGGGGTGGGGCTGGGGATGAGGGGTTGGGGGTGCAGGAGGGTGCTCTGGGCTGGGACCGAGGAGTTTGGAGGGCAGGAGGAGGATCAGGGCTGGGGCAGGGGGTTGGGGCACGGGAAGGAGTCAGGGGTGCAGGCTCTGGGCGGCGCTTACCTCAAGCAGCTCCCAGAAGCAACGGCATGTCCCCCCCTCCGGCTCCTACATGGAGGCATGGCCAGGCGGCTCTGTGCGCTGCCCCGTCCGCAGGTGCCACCCCTGCAGCTCCCATTGGCTGTTCACTGAAGTATACAAGCATTGTACAATTCTGATGTAAACTTTCATTTTGAAATACCAAGCTCACCGACTAGAAGCTGCCTGTAATAAATGTCATGCACCTGAGATAGCTCTTGCAGCACAAACAAGAAACTGCCCAACCTTCCAGTAACCCAACAGACCTTCTGGTTCCCATGCCATTCAAGGCAGTCAGGAAGCTCAGCATTTTTCTTCTAAAATGCAAGCATTTTTTCTTATTATGACGCTTCAAACTGTGGCAAGAAAGGGATGGTGTTTTACTTGATTACACCTGCTGACTGTCCAACACTTGTCATTCAGTGAGAATTAAAGATTAACCTTATTCCACTGACAGCCTGACTTCAGACACAAGTTCTGCATAGCCTAGTCTCACCTCCTCTCTGCAAGAAGTCAAAGTTATGGTATATAAAGTGTCCAGGAGCTAGTTTCTCCCAGCATTTGTTACTTGATACATGGTGAAGTTTCTTTCTGCACAGAGGACATAAGGGTTTAAGTGGAACTTATGTGGTGGATTGACCTTGTGCTGGGATCTCTACACAGAGGGAAATTTTACCCAAAGAGAGCAGGGTATTGGAAAGGTGAAATGGATGAGCATTCCCAGATTTGCATAGCTAAGTAAATTTTTTCCCCCCCTGCAGCTTGTGGCAACCAACAGGCAGATCTTCTATTCTTGATTGATGGGTCATTAAGCATATCTGCACGTAACTTTTCTGCCATGAAAACATTCATGAAGGAAATCGTGGACAGTTTTATTATTGCTCAGGACAAAGTCCAAGTTGGCGTGGTCCAATACAGCAAAGATCCCCAGAAGGAAATATATCTCAATGAATTCCACTCTGACACAGCCATAAAGGAACAGATTGACAGCATTGTCCAGTTAAAGACCTCCACCTTTACTGGCAAAGGTCTGAGGTTTGTCAAGAGCTTTTTTGAGACTGCCAAGGGTGGCCGGAAAAAACAAGGAGTTTTGCAGAGCCTCGTAGTGATTACTAGTGGGCAGTCTAATGACATGGTGGACGAGGCAGCTATTGCTCTGAGGAATGATGGGATACACGTCTTTGCAATTGGCCTAGGGATTCCAAACTCATTTGAGCTTCTTCGAATCGCCGGTGATGCACGCAGGGTGTATGTGCTGGAGAATTTTGAAGTGCTGAAAACCATAGAGAGAAAGATTGTCACTGAAATCTGTGAACTGGAAGATCGTCCTAGCCAGGGTAAGTCACAGAAATCTTTTATTGAGTATATTTATCTACAGATTCTCTGTGTCCCACACTTTTGTGATTAGTCAAAGGAAAGAAATCACATTTCTGTAGATCACAGATAATGTAGCATGTTTTGGAGTGACATAAAGCAGCCACAACTACTAAATCTGGCCCTAGAACTTCAGCAGGACATAAGCAGCAGGTGCAGACTAACTCATAAAAAACACAAAGCTCCTATTTTCATGCAAGAGTCGGTAGCAGAGCTGGGTGAAAGTTGGAAATTCTGTTCCATGGGAAATTCTAAAAAAAAAAAAAAAAATCATAATAATCATTCCATTTTGGAATGAAAGGTAACAGTTTTAGAAACTTCCTGTGGACGGGAAAATCTGAAACAAAAATTCTTTAGGAATGATTGAAACGTTTCATTTAGAAAACTTTTGAAATGAAATAGAGCCCATGCTCTCACGCTCCCAGCTCAGCCATGGCTTTCAGGGCTTCTAGACTCCCAGGTCCCTGTCAGGCCTAGAAGACTGACACAGAATCATGCGCCTTGCTCTGAGCACCACAGCTGATTTGGGAGGCTGGCAGCTTGGAAGCTGGGTCGGTGGAGCATGACCAGGGCACCCACAACTAAGCAGACAGTGGCTAAACCCTTGCATGATGTGGGGTGCACAAGGACAATACCTAGATGCTTAACAGATCAGTGCTGAAATAAAAACTGCCCCCACCAGAGTCCAATATTACTGCTGTGGAAATGGAGCATGTTCACATCAGGGAGATGATGTCTAATGCAGCAGCACCTCCTGGTGTTCCTTCACCAGAGAGCAGTGAGCTTCACCAGCAGAGAGCCACATAGTAAATACATTATAAAAATGCAAACTCTCTTAGAGGCGAGAGAGAAGAAAATATTTGATCTCACTGTTTTGTAACAACAGCCACAACAAAAAACCAACCCAAACACATTTGCTAAGCTAATTTTAGCTTGATCTCTGTCATCTTCTATTTTCCCTGATTTTTTGTCCTTTAAACCTTTTTTGCTGACATCAAAAATTTCCCCCCCACTCTGACTGACCATTTCCATTTGTTTGCAATAATTTTATGTATATAAACATACTGAGGGCACTCATACTACAGTGATAGAGGGTCAAGATAGAAATCTGGATGCATGGACAGATAGATTAAAAAAAATCATTTCACAAAGTAAGCATTTTTACCTGCAAATGAATACCTCTACATGTGCTGCAGATTCACATATGCATTTTGCAGCACAATATGGATAATGATTTTTGAAAATGTACATAATGCAGTGCTAAATTAACCTTTGGTATAGAGAATTCAGTTACACCAGGGATGAATCTGGCCCACAGTTACAGCTATAAAATGTGTGTGTTCTGTGAGTGTATGTGAGATATAGACACACATGTATAAAATTATTCTACAGACACACGAATATCTATGTATATATTTAAGTGAACTGGGAAAAGGTGACACAGATAGCAACACTTCTAACAATTTTGGCCTTAATCTTTCTGTGCCTCTATTCCCCATATGTAAAATGGAGGTAATAATATCACCTCCCACCTCAAGGGTGTTGTAAAGATAATTTCATTAATGTTTGTAAAGCACTAAGATACTATCATAAGTGCATTATAGAAATGCCCGTGAGGAAATTAATAATGCTGCGTGCTGTGCAGGGTCTGGATGGAGTGCAGTAAATAAGGCATGGGGGGCACACAATTAAATGATGAGGATAAAAAGAAATATTCAATAACTTCCCACCTAGTGAGCACCACCCGTTGTGTGTACTGAATGAGGCATGGATCCTGTGGAAAAAATAGCATGTGATCATGTAATTATCATGCATCATAATGCATATGCACAAGAGGGCTGAATTAAGGTTGCACAGGCAACCTTTGTTCTGGCATTTCCTAATTTTTGAGTGCTTCACTTGCACTCGAGTGAATCTTATTGTAAGTTTCTTCTGATGTAATATATACTATATCTGAATGTGTGTTTGTGTCTTTTTCTTCTTTTCTCATGTATATTTGAATATATATGAGAAAATAAAATAAGAAAAGAAAATGGATATATTCTCTGTCTGAGTTAACCATAAATATATGTAAACAAAACAATGCAACGTAATACTTATGTTCTCAATTATTGGTACAGCAAATAGAGGAAAGGCACCGGTTACCAGATTTCCTTTCTCGATACTATGGTTCTGTTTCTCTATACTGCTCTGACAGCAGAATAGTGTTAAGAGGAGCTGAGCACCATGGAGGCAGCCTTGTCTATACACAACAGTCATGTTGCTTTAACTATTCTGGTATTGTTTAAAGTGGTATAACCCTCCTGGTGTGGATGCAATTATACTGCTGGCCTTGTCTACAATAGAAAGAGTTTGCTGATTTAGCTATACTGGCATAGCTGTACCCATAAACCCTCCTAATGTAGATTCAGCTTACACTGACAAAAGACTTATTTTGCCAGTATAATTTATACCAGTTCCTAGAATGAAATAAGTTATTCCTGCAAAAGGCCTTTTTTGCCAGTATAACTGTGTCTATAGATGGACACAGCTATGCGGGTATAAGTTTTAAATGTAGACCAGGCCATATAAAGGTGCTTATTCTGGTATAGCTTATTCCCACGTGAGAAGGGGGATAAGGAGGATAAGCTATAGCTGTTTAAGGCACCTTTATACTGGTATACTTGTGCCCACATTAGGAGTTTGACTGGCATAGATAGTTCGGTAAAAAAATCCAACCCTTGACCCTCTTCATTATGCTGATAAAAAATTGTGTGTAGGCCAGGCCTTAGGAACCTCATCAGGAAGGAAGGGGTAGCTAAAATACTCCACTGTGCTTCACATTGTCACTTACTGTTAGTGGGCACTTTGGGAGCTACTTTTCACTTCAGTCATGAAAATTCAGTCTTCATGTCTTCATTGTATGAACTCAGTCAAGCCACTTTACCTCTCCGTACTGTTTCCCTACCAGTAAAATACTTGTCAACCTCACATGAATCTGGTGAAGATTAACTGATGTCTGTAACATGCCTTGCCATCCTTGGACCCAAGTACAAAGATGCCCTCAGATACTTGTGCTCAGTTTCCGTGGACTTCCCATTGAAATCAACAAGCGCTGCCTGGGCATGGTGTAAATTGTTATTGAAATACATTGGGCTATGCTAGTTTACACCAACTGAGGATCTGCCCCCTGAATTCTTTTCAAGTAGTGTGGTCCAAGTTCAGGTCAGGCCTCAGAAAAAAGCTCCTGATGAAAACATGCATCCTGTATTCTAGGAAGGATCACATACTAGAATCAGACAAGTGACCTGTTCATGGAAACATTTGATCAGAAACATTTTATGGAAGTACAAAATCACAGTTCTATGGCCTTGTGCTGATCTCTGGCACACAAGTGTACTGTAAATCTAGCGTTCTTCATTGATATTGGGACTGTAATTTCAGAATCTGAGTTAGTGTGTGTGTATTTAGCTGTTTTGGAGAAAGTTGTTTTTTCATTGCCAGAAAAACAAATGCAGCAGTAAATTATGTCACAGAGAAAGAGTTTTACAGGCTTGAGTGCTGGTGCTATTTCCTAGCTTTTAAAACTCTCTGATTCAGCATGCGTAGCCAAAAGATTGTAATTCAGCTTAGTAACAAATAGTTTCCTCCAGAGGGCATTTTGTACTGTAAAAGGAAGTACTGAACTTTAACAGTTAAAAGGATGATAGCCAAGTGGCGTGAAATCACCAGAAGCCTGCAATCTATTTTGTTAACTATAGGCTATGTGCACCTCAGTATTATGAGAGTGAGGAAGTTAGTATCAATGACGAGGCAACAGTTTGCTGGAGCATCTATGCCAGTATAATTGACTTACTTTTTAAAGTGACAAGTGACACAGCACAAACTCAATTTTCTGGTGCCTGGCTTTCTGTATCGGTGATGAGTAAAGACTAGCTGAATGCCTCAACCCAAACATTCTTAATTTCTATTCTATTCTCTGTACTCTGACATCCCCAACCACCTCATTATCCCATCTCCGCAGTTTCTTTCACAAATGAGTGAAAGTGTAGGAGAAAAGGGAACGTGAAGGAGCAGAGAAAGGATTAAATGGAACAATTATAGTTAATGACTTTAGCCATCAGGATGCATTCATAGCAAACTAGGCAACTGCATTGTCCTCTAAAAACATTTCAGAGAGTCACAATTGGAGAGGAAACAAAAGAAATAGGGTGTTTTGTTTTAAAGATATAATTGCATCAGTTAGAAATTGTTGACAAGTGGGCTACAGTGGAAACTTAACTACAGGTGGATAGTGTGGTCAGGAGAGACAGAACAAACTTCAATATAGGGATCAAGGGATTAACAAGATACAAAGAACAATACGTCAGGTGGTATGGCTGGGAAAAAGTAGCCAGATCACAAAATATTGGCCATTTTTTATCACACTTTGTAGGAACTCTTCCATAACCAGTATATGCCATACTTTACAGTACTAATCACTCACCTTCGAGATGTATTTCCCATGTCCTCCCTTCCCTCTTCCTCTCCCACCTTCTGAGTGTTTCTCTTACTCATTGTTTGATGTCTAATGTATAATTCGATTCTGTGAATAATTACTGCCAACCACATTGCATTGGAGCCAATTGCACTACTCACAGCAGGAAGCCCAGCGCTCAGTGGTAAGTGTTTACAGGATCAGGCCCTTAAATTCTAATCTTTTGGGAGCTGAGACAATCTCTATCATTTGTTCTGTTAAGTGCCCCTCATGTTTAGGGTACTAAATACTTAATAGTGATGATCAATCCATTTTTTTAGCTATGCTTTTGGTGACGCAAAAGTTACATCCAGTTAGAGGTGTGTGTGTGTGTGTGTGTGTGTGTGTGTGTGTGAGATAGTTTCTCTCTCTCTCTCTCTCTATGTGCAGTAATATAAGCCAGCTCCTCAGCTGGGATAAATTGACGTAGCCCCGTGCAAGTCAATGGAGTGACACCAATTTACACCAGTTGAAGATCTGGCTCTCTAATTCTTCTAATTTTAAATTGAGCATGTTTTGTCACTGGTGCAGATAGAAAACAAGATCATAAAATAGTGCTTGGATTTGATGACTGATTTTCTTCCTTGCCCCCTTCTCAGATTGCAACATAGATGTTTCTGTAGGAATTGATATTTCGAGGCGCATGAAGTCTATATCTGCCCTGAACGAGAAGCAGAAACTGCAAAAGTACCTGCCCAAACTTCTGCACCGAATGGAGTCCTTGACTAAAATCAGTTGTACTGTTGAGTCTCAAATCAACACCAGGTTCAAGTACCAAGTGTTTACACAGAACGGCCAGTCCTTGTTTGACTCCGATTTTGAAGCCTATGACGAAGAGATCCTCCAGAAATTCTTAGTTGTTCAGACCATTGTAGACACCTATCTGAATGCAGACTTCTTACAGTCATTTTGGGAGAAATCCCTCAGACTGGCCTCTGCTAAAGTGAAGGTAAATAAAACGGAATAAATTATATTGTTTCAAAGTATATTAAGTCTAGTGCTGGTGAACATTGCATGGGAAATAAAGACTTCATGAATGTTCTTGTAGATAAATCCTTGGATTCATTTTGACAGCATTCATGACCCCTTGCTGCAAACAATTGTGTAAGTGAATTTTTGTTCCTGGAATTCAAATACTTGGGCAAATCCATATGCTCACAAGTATTTACATGGGAAGTTTTCACATGTCCATCTTGGAAGCAGTTAGTAGGTTAAGGAGCAGAACAGTATTCTGTAATAGATGGCTAATCACACAACCCGAGTAGTAATGACTCAAAGCAAACATCATCGCAAATGTTTCATGGCAGAAACATATTCACAGAAATCACTCATTAAATAATTTCAAATAACAAATGAGTAAAGTCGAGGTCTGTCCGTGGATAATTTACGAACAGAGAAAAGTGGCTATATTTGTAGACTAACATGTCCACTGCAAATAGTTCATCCAGGTTGAAATGAGACCAAGAGAAAGCAAAGATCTAAAGGGCTGATCCAATCCCTATTGAAGTCAAAGGGAACCTTTCCATTGACTTGAATAGAAATTAGGCACCTCCTAGGATTTCAGATTCAGTGCCTTTTATGTTTTTTTCTGATAAAAAACTAGTTCTGGAAAGACTTTTTACATACTAAGGCCCTGATTCAGAAAAACATCCCTCTAAGATATAAACTGTATCTTCCAGAGAGAGCTTATTTTAATTCTTACAAAGTATTGGTAGTTTAGAATGGTCTTAATTTAGAGTGCTCACTGAAAAGTGTATTCTCACTTCCATTCTGAGGAGCAGACACAAATCCCCTTGCTGGCAGGTAAGAATATAAACTCCATATTCAGCATTTGTAGACTTCTTTCTTCTCAACATAGGTGCATGGAGTGGTGCATATCTAATGTTTTTTTTTCTTTTCTTTTTCTGTTAAAATCTGTAAAGTGCAGGTCTTCTCTGAATGATGACTATAAAATGGCATCATGAGGGCCCACTTGTAATGCATCTCAATGATTTCTGAACAAATTTGCTCAGTTTACATATAAAAATGTTATTTTTCTAACTGCCAACTCTACTAATGCAATGTGGAATCTGAGAGTTGAGATGAGTTCTTCCCTCCTAATGCATCATCACTAGTAACAAAGATTCTGCAGATCTAATGCTGCTCTTAGCTACATCTGTACAATTCCACTGCCATCACCATTCTAGGATTTGGAAGGTAGCTCAAACTTCATACCCATTTAATTCTTGGCCACACTGCTGAGACAGCCAAAAGGGCACCCGTTATTACCCTTTGTTCTGGCACTTGTGTGCGTGATGTAAACATCTGACTAGTTACTTAGAACAGGACTGAGATCATGAATTCATTTTTCATTAGTCACTGAACAGCAACACATTTTTGCTCATCAGTTGGATGAGACACAAAGATTCTGGTTCTTTGTGGTTTGCCGTTCATCTGTTGTTGGTTGTTATGTTTGAGTATGGAATGCTGAACCCAATCTTGAAGCCATTAACTGAACAAGACTCGGATTTATTCCAATCAAAAACTGATCCCACCATGCTTAGAGTGGGAACAGAAAGGTACTTTCCAACACTTCGTGATCAATTATTTGCACAGCAGAGGCTCAATTTGCCACTGCATCTGAGCTCCACTAGGGCAGATGGGGGGACCTAATCTAACTTATGCCACTGGAGACTTTATACCACTGGAGGATGGGGTAGTGAAGCTTTGCTTCACCATACCCCCTGTCTTGGTGTCAACATGCCCCCTCTCTCCTCCTACCCTGGGGCTGTGGAGTGGCTGGCGCAGGAGCTGACTTAGCCGCATATGCCAGCCTTACACCAGTGGAGAGTTCCCGTGTGCTAGGGGAATTCTCTGCTGTCCACCTATGGCTGAATCAAGCATCAAGTAGGCAGAATGGACCAGGGAACCCAGCCCAGCATTGTTATGTTGTTAGTCTGACAGTTCCAGTCCTGGACTGCCATCACCCAAAGGAAAAACACTGCTTGCTCTAAATTCTCTCAGTTACACCAGGGTCAACCTGGAGAACTCCACTGACTTCAGTGGAAGTCCTTCAAATTGTAAACAAGAATAGAATTGGCCCCTTGCTCAGCACACCTGGGTACTTAGCTGAACTGGTTGTACTAATAAAAGTTGCAGTCTACAAGGTAAATCCTTCCAAATGGAGCCACTGTCAAACTAGAGATATTTTGGGGCTTAATTACCACGACTCTGTCCCTTTTAAGCTACATTGTCACCAATTTTCAATACTAAATTGTAATTTTTAAGTTAACCTGGAATATAAACTCATCAAGGATTGCACAGCACTTTGAGAACTACCAGGGAAAGCGGTGGGTGGTATTATTATGGTTGTTTTTTCATATTTTCTGCCGACCACCTTGGTAATTCAGTGTTTTGTTCATAGGTTCTCTTAGTGTTTACAGATGGGCTGGATGATACTATAGAAATGCTCAGAACAACAGCAGACTCCCTTCGCATTAAAGGTATGGCCTGTTATGATGGTCCAGCATTGCATTGCACCAGGAGATAAAACTACAATGCGAAAAGAGTCTCAGAGCCTGGGTCAACTGACTCAGGCCCACATAATGGGGCCAAAAATAGCAGTGTAGACGTTCTCGCTTAGGCTCTGAGACCCACACCTTTTGCTGGGTTTCAGAGGCTGAGCTCCAGCCCAAAAGGAAATGTTTACATTGCTATTTTTACCTCTGCAAGCTTGAGTAAGTCAACCTGGACTCTGAGATTTGCTGCCGTGGGTTTTTTGGTTTATCTTGCAATGTAGACATACCCAAAGAGTGCTACATTCTTCTCCCACTGCAGACCTTCCACATACTCATGCTGATCTGCCCGAGAATTCTTGGTAAGCACCCTCCCTTCTCTGGGTGAGCCAGGGCTCTCAATTCCCTGAATGATTCATAGACTTTACCTCTCCCAGTATGATCATGAGGGTTTCCACCACCAGCTCCATTTTCACTCTAGGATAATAATTGTTAGAGAGTTTATTCCTTCACTCTCCCACTTCTCTGGTCCTTCTCGCATGAACAGAGAGCAACAATACCCGAAGTCTGAAGGTGCAAACAATTCAATGTTTATTGGGATGAACTTCCAGCAAGCTTAAATCCAAGTCCCTTTTTCCTTATTTTCAAATCCCAACTTACTTCCTGTTTGCCCCTAATTTATATAGTAATATTCACAGCTATACCTTAACGAATCATTCTACTGAAATTTACCTAACCAATCCTAACATATTGTAACATGATTAGCTAACCAATTATATCCCACCACCTTAATTAGTTTACACCCAGCAAAATTGATTATACAGCAGACAGAAACAATCACAGAACCAGACAGAGACCGTGCAAATAAACATAGCAAAGTGGGAACTATAATGACAAAACAATACAGAAGTGAGGATTTTACAACTGCATCTATACAGACATAAGGATTTCCCAGCTGTGTCTATTGATAAGTGAGTTCTTACCAGACAGAAAACTATGAAACTAAATTTCCTTTTACATCTTCTAGGCTTTTCCCTTTCTCTGGAGGTGATAGATCAGATCACCTTCCTAACAGCCCCAGATTCCCTATTTCAATATGGCTAGTTTGGAATGTGAGGATGTGACCGCACGCTTCCCAGTTTATGGCTGCCTCTTAGCCAAAGGTATTGGCCTAAGACTGTCACAGTGAGAGAAGGCCCTTACACAGATTCTTTCTTTCATACCTCTATAAGTAGCTAAATGATAAACATATACCTAAATTCTTAAAGTATAGGCCTTTACAGACAGGCTTGAATATCTATATCCTAACAATAATCTTTTTATTAAACCAAGAGGGCTGACTGTTTTTGTTTCTGCCACTTTTAGTGTGATTTAAATGTCCAGATTCCTCTATTTTCCTTTCTAAGTCTAAGAGCAGGGACTGTATGATGATCTCCCACCTTGCTGTAATAGCAAGGAGTAGATGTAAGCACAGAGTAAATAGATGGCTGCCTAAGACACTGCATTTCAGGAGGCAACATAACTTTGGAAGGAATTTTACTCCAGAAAGTAGCTGTCTGATCTCGAAAATATTCACCAACTGAAAAGTCGACATTTTTCATTGCAGGTCAGATGAAACCTTTTGAAAAGTTTCATTTTGGTTTCGACCTTCTTTCTTTTTTAATCTCCAGTTAGCTCAAATTTTGAAACAAAAAGTCATTATGAACAGGAAAAGCAGCATTTTTCATTTTGAAAATATCAAAATGAAACTGACATTTTCAAAATCCTTTCCTCAACATTTTTTTGAGTCGGTAAATTTGTCGAACCCAACCCTGTTCTGCAAATGGTTTCGGTTTTGACGAATCCAAATTTTTTTGACAAAACAGATTAATTGAAAAATTCCTGACCAGCTCTATCTATGGGTCACTTCAAAAACCAAATCATTTACGGTCATTATTCTAATTATTAAAGCAGATCAGATAAACAACAGTTTTAACATATTTCTTTTTAAAGGCCTTGATGCGCTTTTAATGGTTGGCCTGGAAAATATGCAGGATTTAAATGAACTTCAGGAAATAGAGTTTGGCAGAGGATTTGGATACAAGCAACCGCTGAGCATTGGATTTCCAGAACTTCCAAACATCTTACGGAAAGACCTTGTAAGTCCCTTTGCGATATGAACAAAGACAAAACCCATCACATTTTGACAATCTGATAGATAAGCTAGTATATCACAAATTGTTTTGCAGGACATGGTTGCTGAAAGAAAATGCTGCAATGTTCTTGCTAAGTGTGTTGGCGAACATGGTTTTCGTGGTGTAACTGGACCTCCTGGGAGGAAGGTAAGTGTACAAAAGTGTCTACTGGTTAGTTATTTTGTTTTGCCAGTCTTTTTTTAAAGTAGTTCAGTGCTACACACATAAAACACCTGCAAATCTTGCCAGTACAACAGGAAACAAAAGCTTGATCATTTCTCTAGTGTAAATTTTATCCTAGTATAAGTTTTTCTTATAAAAATATAGACCAGTAAAACACACAGAAAAACAGGTGGCCTTGGTGACTTTTGACACTAATGGCCATTGGACACGTTCCTTGGGCCAATTCAGTAATCGGAAATAACCCTGTCCCTTCCTCACTTGACCATGACAATTATGGCTAATTGCCTTTGGTAGCATACTGCTGCTGTATTAGCAATTTGAATGCTAGCTGCTTTCCCACCAGCTACCAACATCACCCCTCTCTTGTGCTTTCTCGTTCTTCTTTCTCATCCCACCTCTGCATCCACGTACAGGAGTTGCCACACCTGGCATCGTACTGTCCTTCCAAAACTTCCTGTTTAAAAAAAATCTTGTTACTCACGTTGCTTTCTTGGATATTTTCCTGAAATCCATCAGATCGGGTTATGGGGGGCTCTATTGGTTGAAGTTTTCCCACTTGGAATGGTGCTATAACATGGAGCATGCCAGCCACCCCACACAGGTGCTGGTTTATAAAACAAACCATAGCCATTTTTCTTGTATAATATTTAATAATAATACTTTGAGTTGCTATAGTGCCATTTATTTGAGAGACTTGTTATTAATTAATTAATTTAATTAAGCTTTGCTTTGTAACACCCCTATATTGTTGTTCTAACCATTTTACATATGAGTAAACTGAGGCCCAGAGATTAAGTTCCAGATATTTCAGCTCTGGCCTCCTTTCTTTTTCTGGTCACAGAGCATGGAAGGATCTGGCCCTCTCCATTCTATCTGCTTCTTTAATAAAACGCAGAGTGAAAAATATGTCTCACTTAGAAGAGAGACAAAAAATAGATTATAATACACTATTGCTGAATGAATATGGACTGGAGAGGAGGGAGGAGGAAGTATTTGCAAACATTGATTCAAACAAGGGCCATGAATTATCTTTGACATTCACAACCCTTTTCTTTCATTCTAGGCTAACATTCATAGCATCATTCTTTTAGTTACAAGTATATTCTTAGAAACCAAAGACTTTTGTGCAAATCTGTGCACTGGTCAATCAGTTTGATCTGGATTTGTTTTCCGTTTTGCTGTTTATAAAAAATTGTCATCCACTCAGGAAGGTGAAACTTTATCATGTGATTAGAGTGAATTGTCTGACATCACAAATGATGAATAGTTGAAGCAAATAATTTGTAAATAACCCATATGTTGGAACATGCTCCTGTATAATGGTCAAACAATTTCCAGTAGCAGACAAAATTAGCCTGTTTGTGGATAATTTGCCATCCAAAGAGGCTCAATTAACTATTTCCTATAAAGAAGTCATCATCTTGACAGTGTAGACTTTGTAGGAAGGAAAGGAAAGACAGGTGTAAAAACCACTCTTTTATGGCAAACAGCCAGGGTTTCTGAAAGACAGTTTTTCAGGTTATTTTTAATAGTCACAGAAAATTTAAACACCCTCTTCAGATATCTGTTCACTGTTATCATATCCCCTCTTAGCCCTCACTTAGGCAATATGTATATACGCAGTTCTTATTTTTCCTCATAAATCACTCCTGTCAGCTCCTTGCTTATTTTTGCTGCTCTTCTATGAATCCCTCTATTTTGTCAATTTCTTTCTAGCAATATGGTGCCCAGATGATAAAAGCAATATGCAAGACACAGTTGCAGCAGGCCTGTGTAGACATTCCTTGTCCTGTGACATGTAGCCTTTGAAACTGCAGCCGACAATCATTCAAGTAAACTTTGGTGCTGTATTATATTGAGAATTCATGACTAATTGCCTGTCCACTGCCATTCCTAGTTCTTTTTCAGCATTTTGGTTTTCCAGGCTTCTCCTGCACACTGAATGTTTGCATTTTGGGTTATTTTTCCCAAGAGACGATGAGTTTTTCATCATTCCAAATCAAATATAAATTGAGTCTTTGCATATATCTTTAATATCTCTAGGTCTCTTTGTAATATATTATTTCTCTGTTCTCAATAGTATTTAACTCCTTACAATATAGTACCCTCTGTGAACTTTGTTAGCATGCTTATTATTTCTTATTCCAGATCATCAATGAAGATATTGAATAAAATCAAACCTACCATTGATCTCTCTGGTGACAGTCAGAGAGCACACCAAAGGCTTATCCTGAAACTGTATACTGAACACTGTTCTAATTATTATTTCTCAAGTTTAAATGACTTTTAGTAGTGGAAATGTCCAAGATGCAGCTTTTTTTCTCCCCTTTATAATTGACTCTGGTTTGAAAGGTATGTTTTCTATCTGCACATGCAGAGTTCTGCAGCCACCCTCCTGTAATCAAATGTGAAGGAGCACGCTGTTGAGGAAAAGGAAATCTGAGACAGTTTTATCTTATTCATTTGTTTCTTTCAGGGAGGTGTAGGCTTCAGGGGATCTCCTGGCCATCCTGGTGAGGAAGGTGGAATTGTAAGTAAACATTTTACCTGCCTTCATTTTAAGGGGGATGTTGGGAACCCCTCACAGACCTTGGAAAATGTACCACCACTGCTTGTACACAGAAAGGGGATTGCCTACGACTTCTACTGCACGTAGTTTTTGGTGAATGTAGCACCAAATGATTTGCCAACATCACAGGGTGGCTGTTGCGGAACTCGGAGTAGAACTCAGATCTCCTGATTTACAGTCATGTGCCTCTCACACAAGCCCATCCTTTCCCTCTCAGCATAAGCCAGCATATCATAAGAAAAGCCAATCATAAGTATAGCAGCATAAGATTATTATTTTTGGTACATTTACCAATGGCTTTGCAATGAGTTATTTATTACTGCTGTAGACTTCAGCATAACACACACAAGGCTAGAAATGTTCCCCCCCCCACCTTTAAAATCATAAATTCTGTCGAGACATCACCCAGAGAAGGCCAACAAAAAATAATTTCTTTACCAGTATAAACACAGAACTAGTTTTATAGTGTTGCAGCCCTGTCACTTGGACATCTCTCCTAAAAGATTTTTATTGATGGCAGGAAGGCTGCACACCAAAAACCCATTCTGAGATAACTATATAGAAGCATGCAAGCCCCATTGGAGTAATTTCTGCTCTCGGCGTGTGCTTGGCTAGCTTGATCTTGCCACTGGAGATGCTGTCTGGGGCTGGCCAGAAGACAGCCCGGGTGGAGCCGGCAGTGAAAGAGAATGCCTCCGAACTGAGATTGTGGAGAAAGCACTCTCTGTTGCTGTGCCCTCCAACCCCAGAGGCCATGACTCACGTTAAGCAGCAGATAGATGGAAGAAATCAACTTTCCCAAATTTCAGGCCACCTCCATCCCTGCCCAGAAGGGGGAGAGGAAAAGGAGATGCATTGATTCCTCATTGTCTTGTGGATGCTATAACCTAAAAGCAACTCCCATGCCCCCACTTTCCCCTATTAGCTGCTAAGCCCTCCAGCTTTTCCTGACTTCAATATAAAAATCTGCAGCACACTGAGAATTTGAGGAAGCCAAAACAATTGAATGTAATAAAATAACGAACACAAGGTATACTGTGCTGATTATACTGTATTGGACTGAGGTGGGTGGTGCACTGAGGAGGGGAGAACTTGAAGGGCAGTACCACATAACTACAGGCTCCCTGCTTTATTATTCCATGATACCCAGCTCATAATTTAGGTCTAATGTGTCAAATAGGACACGGGGCTATGCGTAAGGCCCAGAATGCAGCTGCATTATTGCCCTTGCACTTGTTGTGGAAAATAGACCACACGGTTGATTTTGGATCAGACAGCCTGAGGCTCCTTTATTGATCAATCAAACATGCATGCATGGGGGAGTCAGCTAAGGCAGCCGAACACCCACCTGACAGATAAAATAGGAGAGCTTATATAGGATAAAACCACAATTAGTAATACATACTTTCTTATCAACATTATTGCCATATTTGAAATACAATATCCTTAAAAGGGAATATAGCATAATAAGCTTTCCTGTTATTCTTAGTTTGCCCTTTGTGGTTACATGCTTCCCTAAAAACTAACAGTGGGCAGTTATGAATCACCAGCCTTGTGATTACAGGTAGTTCCTCTTCTGTACTTTTCATTCACCCTGCCTTCAAAAAGCCCCTTTTCTTCAAAAACCCTCTCTCTTTCTGTTAACTTGACTAATGTTCAGGCCCAAGCCAAAATATAGGCCTACCTGATCCAATCTAAGTTTAGGCCCAGAAATCTTTCTACAACACACTTTTGTATAGTGTTGTGCCACTATATCACTATTTTATACTTGGAACCAGATTCTGATCCCATTTGCACTAGTGTAAATCTGGAGTAATTACACTGGTGGAGAAGAGGGTCCAGGGATTGCACAAGAGGTACAAGGCTCCTTGTGCTTTCCTCCTCCCTTATATGTCTTTGCAACTGTCTCTCACAATCAGACCCAAAATGATCTCTCTGTCTCTCTCACCCTGAATTTGATTTTTTTATTAATACAATATTCTAAAGAGTCTTGGTGAAAGATTTTGCTACTGTCTTTGGCGGCTGCTCCTGGATGCTCCTAAAGTTGTCTCCATTTTTTTCAAAGATTGCAGATGTGATCTCTCAGACAAGATTGTTGCTAAAGATTCTTCCACCTTGTATTTAGTTGTGACACTCTGAGTTTCTTTCCCAGACCTGAAGAAGAGCTCTGTGTAAGCTTAAAAGCTTGTCTCTTTCACCAACAGAAGTTGGTCCAATACAAGATATTATCTCACTCACCTAGTCACTCTAATATCCTGGGCCCAACACGGCTACAACAACACTGCAATCAAAATATCTGTGTCTTTTCAGTCTACATGTCATCCCTAAGAGACCCGTAGAATAATCCTTCCAGGACTAGATGTCCATATGAGAGGAAAGGGTTTTCAGTTCAGGACAAGTTATAAAAAGAATCAATCTTCCAATATCAAGATTTCAGAGTCAGGAAGTTTTTTCTGTGTGGTGGTGTGGGGACAAAACATAACATGACAGTAAATGCTTAGAACAGTGATACAGCCCAAACTTCGCAGTGACTGACTCAAAGCCCTTTGGCTTCCCATTGACGTCAGTGGGCCCTAGTCATGTCCCTAGTGCAGTGGATGGTGATAGCTAAAGAACCCTGGCTTGCTTTAACTGTAGATTTTTAAATAACCAGTGACCAATTTTTAATGCATGAATTTTAACACTCTGCCTTGCTTTGTAGGGGGAGAGAGGTCGAATGGGCTTCAATGGAACTCAAGGAGAAGGAGGATGCCCAGGCATTAGAGGTCCTAAGGCAAGTGTTAGAAGCATTCTTTATCCCCCCCCCCCCCGTTTTATTTTTACTTTCCATATACCTATTTTGCACCTAGAAGAATTCCCTTCTGTGCATTCTTTAAGGACTTGTGGACGGCAATGCCCTGTTTTCAGAATACCAGAATGACCCTCTAGCTTCTGGGTGTGCTGGGCTTGTATCTAGTCTTAGTGGCTCTGGCCAGGGCAAGAGCATTGCAATGGTGGCTGGAGAGTCTGCTGATTCAGCAGCTCTCCAATGAATTTCCCACCCGCGGAGCTGCTACAGAGCCCTAGTGAGGAGTTAAAGTCGAACCAACCTGATTGCTAGGACAGGAACAGAAATGTCAATCTGCCCTGGGGCACCAAGGAGCTTTCATGGTGTAGATTCTGAAACTCGATCCCTCATTGGCATCTGCCTGTGATCGATTCAGCAAACTGCTTCTTGCTCCTGCACCAGCTCTAGAAAACACTTCCGCTGCTTTTTGGTATAGTTTAAATTTTAACACAACTTATTTTTAATTTCAGGGAGCAAGAGGCTATCGAGGAAGTCGGGTATGTGTTCTTTCTCTAGTTTCTTCCAGCAAAACCGCTCTTGGTTATACACAGTCCTGTCATCTTTACTTCATGATGTAGGATGAAAGTATGAAAGCTAGCTAAAGAGCAAGGCAAAGGTATCAAAAATTGAGTTTAAAAACATTGTGTGGATATATAATGTATGCTGGGTTGGGAACTGCTCCTAGACTATTAAGAGACAATGGACTTGTGATTCATTTGAACTGAACGACTGCAGAAATTTGACCTAAATTGCTCACAGTGAAAAAGTCAGCACTAGTTACCAATAAAAAGCAACAAAGAGTCCTGTGGCACCTTATGGACTAACAGAGGTATTGGAATATAAGCTTTCGTGGGTGAATACCCACTTCGTCAGACGCATGTGATGAAGTGGGTATTCACCCATGAAAGCTTATGCTCCAATACGTCTGTTAGTCCATAAGGTGCCACAGGACTCTTTGTTGCTTTTTACAGATCCAGACTAACATGGCTACCCCTCTGATACTAGTTACCAATGTAACACTATTGGGGGCACAAGAGATGGTTGCCAGAACTTCCCCTAGCTCTGGTTAGCTGGTTCTAGGAGGTAATGCAAAGGTGCCAGGAGTGGGTAAGTCTGTTTCCTGAATTCCTTTACCTCTCTCTTTTTCTAAAGATCTAAAACCCATGACAGTAAAAGAAGAGTCAATTCAGCCTTGATGATTGATTTAAAAACCATTGCTCATTTTGGCTCATATAGATTGAAATCTAAGGTGGGATTTTCAGAAGAGCCTAGTGGAGTTACGTATCCAAATCACACTGAAATTCAATGATAGTAGAGTGCCTAATTGCCTTAGGAAAATGTCAGCCTTAATGTGTGCTCCGTAGACAAAGTGCAGTCTAAAAACTAGTGCAGTCCTTGAATCAAAGCCCACCCTGTTGATATACAAAGACTACTTCACCTTTTTTGGCTACCATTACGAAACTTCATTTGGAGAGCATATGTCTTTTATTGCTAACATTATCTTCTGGGATGTGCATCTTCAACTCAGTCATAACACATGCTTCAGTCACTCTGCTCATTGTGTCCACTTAAGTTATTTAAAAATGAAACTCTCCACTTCAAAGAAAGGATTCAATACTGGTAACTCAGTAAGCTCAAGAGAATCAGAACTTTGGTCTCATGCAAACCATTTAGAGACAGTTATTCAGAAACAGCTGTACTTAGTATATGATACTATAAACTTGGGCTCAGATCTGTTAACACGGGAAAGAAAAATAAAAAAAATGCAAAAGCAAAAGTGGTGATCTCTTAGGATGTGGTTGTGGAATATTTATACAGTAAACACTGATTTGTGAACTAATAGATTTGGAACAGTCTACTTTTTTCTCCTTCACTAACTAATGCAATTTGCCTCATAAGCATGTAATATATAGTGTTAATTACTGCCAAGACCAAGCTAACAACCATTTACGAAGATATTAAAGCTATCAGATTATGAGTCCCATTGACTTCAGTGGTCTTTAGAAGAGGCCCTTAAAGTCACTTTCAAGGTATTTGTGTATTACCCATTTCAATTCTCAAGGTAACAAAACAATGTATGGTCCCTTTTCATCTCTTTCTTTATTCCAACTGAGCATCAGAGTAAATTCCTTCTTTTTGTAAAGGGTAAACAAAAGGAAAAGACGAGCACTCCAAGTACCATTTAGTTTTCAATTAAAAGAAAACTATTTGGGCAATTCTAAAACATTTCAGGAGTTCCCTCACTGAAGTAAATTTCTTGTAGCTGTAAATCTTCAGGACAATTACATTCAAAAGTCACATTCTTCATCTGAACAGCAAATTCACATTACAAGCTTCTGAGATTTGGGTTGCTATTTTATAAGACATTATCTTCCAGAAATGGCTGATATTTTTTCTGATTTTTTTAGTGATAAGATCTCAGCTGCAATACAAAAAAGGTGACTGTAGATGGTGTAATGTATTAGTCCTACCAGTTCTGTAAAAAAAACCCCAAAACAAAACCCAAAAACCTGGTTGAAGAATTTCAGTTATGAAGGACTGAATGGACTACTTTCAGATCCCATTAACCCTTTTTCTAGATCAACCAGAGAAATCATTGGCTTTCCCCTGGAGCTGACTAGGTCACCCTCTCAGAGCTCTTAGCTCTTGCTACCTGGGAAAGGAGTAATCAAAAGCAGGTGTCTCAACACTAATTACGCACCCATCAGATTGGCTCTAAGAATGTTTGGATAAATGACATCTTTAACACAACATGGAGGTATTCACAGTTTTGAGTGAAGCTGGTTTAGAGTCAAAGTATCAAAATCCACCCTGCCAATAAGCACAATTCTATTAAAACAATCCATTAAAATAATGGTTCTGTGCCTTTATTTATCCCAAAGTCTACAAAACTCTTACATAGTTACTTCTACTTCCAGTAAAGCGATGTTTTTCTAAGAGAGATGCTCTAGGAATTATTTTTGGGAAGTTTCCTAGTCTGTGTTATACAGGAGGTCAGCCTAGGTTCTTTCTGGCCTTTGAATCCATAAATCTATGAATTATTACCAGCTGTTAAGTATAACAACCACAATATAAAATGCCCTAAAAGAACCCAGTACACTGTAAATAAGTAAAATAATTGAGCACCAAAAATACAAGAGAATCTAAATGCTAGATCAAATGCGAACTGATTATATCCTGGAAGCTGAGAGATTTTAAGGATGCTGCCGATGGTAAAGGAGATGTGAAAAAATGACTGATGGCAAAGTAAAGAGAGTTCTTATTCTTGAAGTTCATATTTTTAATAACTATTATTCTTACTTTTGAAAGTATTCAAAAGCATGTTAGGTGTTTTACTGTACATATAGAAAGACAGGTTCCTTGCCCCAAAATGCTCACTAGTGTGCTAATGTGGATTTTTATTTTTACCAACAGGGTGAAGACGGTGAAAATGGAATTGATGGGATTGATGGAGCAGAGGTAACCTTTATTCACATGTACTGAATTAAATTAATGAGGTTCACCTGAAAGAAAGAATATTATTTATTTGTATTTGTATTTTTCTAGGGAAAACAAGGATCTCCTGGATCTTCTGGAGAAAAAGGCAGCGCAGGAAGACGGGTAAAGTGTATTTAGCCCTGATGGAAGCTTCTGTCACCTTTCCGACTTTACTGCCAAACTGCAACCTCTGTGACCTCTTAACAGCTGCACATTCTCGAATTATTTGATATAAACTGGGTAGATATATTTAAAGTGTAAAAGCCAGATTCTCAGCTGGTGTAAATCAGCATAGCTCCATTGACTTAATAGAGTTATGCAAATTTATGGCAGTGAGGGTCTGGCCCTAAAGCTCTAACGATGACATTAATACTGTATTCTAATTGTATGTGCTTTCTTCATGACTTAAGGGTAGAAAAGGACCTAGAGGAGAAGTGGGTGAGCCTGGAGAGCCTGGTCTAAGAGGAAACCATGTAAGTAAAGTCTATGGTATCTTTTAACTTTTGACTTTCAGTGAAGTGAATAGCAATAGAGCTTTTAATCTTCATCTTTGAGTCCAGATTTGTCATATAATGTCCAGATTTTGTGATGAAGTTGCCTCAAATGTCAATTTTGTTGTAATGTTTGAGGGCATCCTAATAATCCTGGACCATGCACTACCCTGCCGAGGAAATCGGGAATAGAACTGGTCAGGAATTTTTATGATTAAATGGCTTCTGGTTGGAAAATGCCAGTTTGATAAAACTGAACCATTTTGTGGAAATGTATCAGTTTCTCAGGTCTAGGGTGGAATTTCTGGTCAAAGAGAGAAATCCCCATGCCAGAATTTCCAACAGACCTGTGGTTAGGGAACTCAGTTGGGATGCAGAAGACGCAGGTTTAGTTCCTTGCTATGACTCAGACAGAGCAGGGACTTCTGGCTATTCCAGGGAGGGAGGGTCTCTCTCTTTCTCTCTCCGATGGGATTTTTACTGGATGGGAAAACTATTTCCTGCCTGTCTCTGAAAGGGAATTTTGAGAGTTCCCCTCTCATTAATGGCTGGAGGTTTGGCACCTGAAATCTATGGATGTCCCAAGATACATACCCATCTTAATAATACCAGAGAGGGGCAGCAGCACAGGCCTCACTGCTTCCTTATCCATGGTAACACAGCCCCTTCTGGAACCATTCTGGCATGCAGTCCCTACTGCTGGCTGAACTGAACCCCATCCTCTAAAAAGATTTGCAGCCATCTGGAGGAGTTACTGCTGATTCCATTAGAAGAAACTTGGGGGCTGATGTCTGGTTGGAAATGGACAACGATGGAGAGAGCAGCTGCTTTTTGACTCCACCCCTCCTTGTGATGAACTGCAGAGCCCTAATCTTATGGCGGGGCTTCAGCAGCGTCTGAGGACCAGAAGTTAGAATGCAGAGGAGGCTCTGCTCTCTCCACACCATTGGTTAAGGACCTTTTCAGGTGCATTTTGCAGCCCTTTTCTCCAAATAGCAAAGGGTATCATGTGGCTCCTGCTAGTTTCTAATGCTCAGTTAACACTGTCAGGTGTCCTAGTAACAATCAGGTGTCCTGGCCCCATTGAAGCAAATAAGAATTTAGCCATTGTCATGAGTTCAGTGGGTCAGGATTTCATTCCCTGAGTCCAACTGTATTGTATTCAAAGAGAACAATATCCACGCATAATTCAATTCATTTCAGGATAAAATCTTGCTGAAGATCACTGATTATGTTCTTACCAGCACATGTAAACCCCTGCTTTTGCATGAGTTTGGCTGTTGGGCCAGTTAATCCACCATCTGAGCAGTCTCCCATATGTAACCAATGAAACTGTTGCATCCAAATTAGCTGTAGGGTAATGGTAAGATTGGTTGAGTTACCTCTTATATCACAATGGTCTGGGACTCTTGGCATGTCATAGACACTGAGCTACTGTATCTGTACACTGCACAGGTGTTGTTTGTAAAGGCAAAATGACTGAGAACTTACAAATTGTGTGGCAACAGACCGTGAATCCCAGTGATGAATGAACATGGTGATATTCTTAACAAAAAAGAGCTCTCAGCCATGCATGTAGCTGTTTCCATCACTTCCCACTGACTCAATAGGCATTTTAGGCTTCAGAGTGACACACAGAGTGACAATCCTGGAATCTTATTATATAGACCCTGGGTAATGATACCTAAACAGACAGATCAACCATTTAATTACAAGCTTGAATTCATTGCCCATCCAGATACTTTCTTTTCATCTCTTTGGGCAAAGAGCTCTTAGTTTTTGATTGTGGAACTGCATCTGCAGAGGCCTCTTGCCACCATCATCTTCTGAATTAATCCTTTTTATTATTATTATTATTATTATGCTCCTATTTCCATATCCTGCCTTTGCAGCTACACTAGCAAAGAAGAAATTACCAAAAATGGTTAACGTCGTCTTGACTTTTTCAGGGGGATCCTGGAATTAACAATAATGTCTCTGGTCCAGAGGGTGAAAAAGGAAAGCCAGGGCAGCAGGTAAACACAGCTGTGCACTGTTAAGGGCTAACAGGGCTATGTGGGGAGGAAAATGGTGTGTTTCTTAGAGGGTTGAGTTCTATTAGTTTTTGGGGGTGAGCTGCTATTTAATTTTATATTTTGCTTTATAACCTGCGTCTGCAGCACGTAAGGCTTTGGAGAGGTGTGCCCCTTTTTTCTTATTGTATCAATCCATAGAAATGCCACGCTGTGCCTACAGCTGGTAATATTTTTGTGCTTGCTGATGGATGTCGAATGCAGTTTGACCAGAAGGAAGATCATTTGTCATTTGTTACCTGGATTTAGCATGAATATATTTCTACAGAAGACTTCTCAGGGTGGATTGAGACCACCAACTTCATTTCTCATAGGCCTCTAATCAGTGAAATACCACATTGCTTAGAAAAAAAATAAATCCAGCATTCTGAATACCAAAAACATCCTTGTCAGCTTGCTAAAAATGATTTATTCCTTAAGAGTAGACTGAACTCCTTTCTGACCTGTCTCTTCAGATTTGGATACATGCTTACAAAATGTCTTCTGAATCCTTTCTGGTTAAATTAGATTTGCTGTAAGTGGATGGGGCAGGAACTTGAAACTTAGTATATGTGTGTCCAGTGGAGCTGATCCTGATCGGCAGTGATGCAGTACAAATAAAATAACCAAAGAAGCTCTGCCCATATTTCCTCATTTCTTGATTTCCAAGCTGTAAGGAAGGGTTTATCTACGTTCTACTCAAATACCAAAGTTAGAGTACAGTGGGTATAGGCATATCCATATGAAATCTGGTCACATTTCAAAAACTCCTTTGTCTACAGGAAGCTGATTGACTGACTGTGTAAAAATATATCTAGGTTCTAATCCAAAGACCATTAAAGTCAATGGAAACCCCCCTGTTAACTTCAGTGGGTTTTGGATCAGGCCCCAGACCTTAAGAAGTTGCCCTTTTTGCATAATTGCTTTTCAGAGAAAAGCTGGACTTTAATGAATTTCTGGCAACAAAAGTCACTGCTTTCTGATTAATCTTTCCTCAGAATCCCCACCATCTGCTTTCTTTGGAAGACAGAGACAGAAAAAAGATCCCACAAAAGCCTTTATCTAATCTCAGATGGTTATGGTTGAAGGGTTGGAACCCAAAAGCAGACCAGTTCCTTCTGGCTAGATACTTTTAATTAAACACACTTCTCACAGAACTAGGTCTAACACATGCTGTGGTTCGAATGATTACAATGCAATTAGAAGAAAACATTTTCCAGGAAAAATATCAAAGAAGGGCTATAAAAAGAAACACGTGTACTTGATATCTTTTAAAAGAAGGCTGACTTTTCGTTTTGCAGGGAGAACCGGGAACAGATGGAGTGCCAGGAGAGTCGGGTGCAGAGGGCACTGATGTAAGAGCAGTTATCCTTATGGACTGGAAGTAGCTGATCCATAGCTGAGGATGCAATGATGTTCCCATTTATAAGTCCAATTTTGCTTCCCACTTTTTTATCCCCACAAAAAATCTACATCAAAGGAATATTGGCCTCAAGTTTGGAAGGGTCGGTCTGTGATGGAGATAACAGTTTTCTACCAAATTTTAAATATATCATACAAGGAATTTCTGATTTATGACCACCCTTGAGCATTGTGCTCAGTGGGGACCTTGGACCCTCCATGAGCCTTAGAAACTTGGGAAAGTCACCAAAGACAAGTCTAATCTCTCCCCGCCAACCTATAAGCCCTAGTAAGCTTCTTACTCCCCCACAAGCCTATATAAGCTCACTGGGTGCTGACAAGCCTATTTTGACTCATTGGAGTTGGAGGAGCCTATTAAGGCTGAGGGGACATTTGCTGAACCTCCTTCGTCTCCTAGGAAATGAAGGCAATGGCCCTGCTAATGCTCAGGAATGGACTGCTTACTGGTCCCTCCTATCCTGGACTTGGGTTAGCTCCCAAAAGACCTCCATGATGTTTAACAGTGTCACTATGGTCATGAAGGACGCTAGGGAGAGCAGAGTACTTAGGGGAGTAACACAGTCCCCACTGCCTAACATGCATGGAACCAGGACTCTCCTTCTGCTGACCTTAGCAGTGGGGACGGGGAATGGGAAAGTCATCCTGGAGAAGGCAGTTTAGATATCTTCCTTCTGAATTTCCTACCATTCTAATGTATTTTGATAAATGTAATACTCTTGTAAAGTTTCTACCCTTAATTTACTGATACGAACACTCAACCTCAATTTCACCTTAACCAAGGTTTTTTGACTGGGAATAGCCATTTCCTCCCCATTAATGTACCATGTTTGGCTCCAGGGCCATTATTTTCCATTTACTGATCATAGTTCTGGATAAACTGCACTTGTCTTTCCCTCTTAGGGTTCAGGAGGTCGGCAAGGCCCTCAGGGATTAAAGGTCAGTGATGATTACTAGTATATGCTGTGTGTACATAGCTATCTCTCAAGTCTGAGCTTTTGCCTGTCTTAGAGGGGATATTTTCAGTGTGATCACAGAAACTGAACACAAGTATGTAATAATCAGGAAGTCCATTGCAAGCCTACTCAGCCTTTAGTCCCAGGAAACACCCGACCAGAGGTCTTTTTGATTTGGAGGGGCCAAAAATGTAAAGGAGAATCTTAGCTTTCCCTGAAATAAAAGTCTGTTTCTAGCTCATTTTTTTGCGACGGTAGCCTTGTCAAACTGACATCAGCTGAGGTAAGTCAATCACTTAGGTTATAAGGAATGAGCAGCTGGGCTCATTCCTGCAACACAAGGCTGAGGGACCTGATGATTTTCTCTCCAGTCCTCACCTGAAAACACAGACTTCTACGTAAAATGACCTCATTAAATGTGGGGTATGTCCAAAGAATCCTTACGCCAGCCCTGTGTATAGCAATGTGATAACAGAGAACTGGGATTGGTCATGTTTGGTGTAAAGCAACAAAATGCCATCTTGCAGGCTTGCTTAACAAAGGTTTCAGAATCAAACCAGAAAGTAGATGTCCAAATTTCCCACTGGGATATGCAAGTGGAACTTCCATTTGAACTGATGAAATTTGCATATGGATAGCCAAAGTCAGAATTTTGCCTCTGGTGCTAAGCCAAGGGACTCCTGCCATTGCTATCAGATAATGGGGCTATAATCACTGCTAGATAAGAATGTGAGAATTGTCTAGCCTCTAAGGCTTACACATATTTTTCAACCATTTAAAAATTAAAAAGTTAGTGAAGGGCAAGAGCTGACCACTGAGAAGGAGGGAGGCAGGCTGGTGCAGGTCCACTATATTAAACCTCCTTAAAACCAACACAAAACTCGGCTGAAGATTTGTAAATATCTGCACTACAGTTGACAAGGCAAGACACACACACACACAACCAGAGCTCCCTCTTCTTCCACTACAGGGATACCAACAATGAGACCTGATTGGAAATTTTCCAACAGAACAGAGTTTTGTTGCAAAATGGCAATGAGTCAAACCTGAGAAGTTTTGTGACAACACTTTAGGTTAAATGAAGTTTCATTGAGTCACAAGCAGAGTTCCAACAGAACCCTGTTATTTCCTTGCCAGCTCACCTAGTGGGCTGTTGGGGACAGTCTGCCCCGGGCCAGGGACCCCAAGGCTTCCCGGCTCCCAGTATCAGAATGTGGAGCCTGGAAACCCTGGGAGCCTTGGTTCTGACTGTGGCTTGTCTTCTAGCTCTGTGGCCTGGAAGTCCTGAAAATAGACTCATAGACTTTAAGGTCAGAAGGGACCATTATGATCATCTAGTCTGACCTCCCGCAAAAAACCTCCAGGGCCTCTGCCAATCTACCCTGGAGGAAAATTCCTTCCCGACCCCAAATATGGCGAGCATGCAGGCAAAATTCTCCAGCCAGACCCTCATTGACCATTGATACTATTTACCAGCGATGGCACACTGTTGATTAATTGACTAAAATCACGTTATCCCATCAAACCATTCCCTCCATAAACTTATCTAGCTTAATCTTAAAGCCAGAGAGGTCTCAGCTCTCAGGACATCCAGGCTCTCTCCTGCTGAGCTGGGAGCCTGAAAGCCCTGGGAGCCCTGGCTCCAAGCTTAGTGTGGGTTCCAGGTTCCTGCCACTGGAACCAGGAGTGTAGCAGCCCAGGGAGCCTTGTGAGCCCCAGCTCAAGCCCTGGCTCTCAGGGTCTAGGTGCCTGGCATTACATCAGGGAGCCTGGAAGCAGTAAGAGGCCTGACTCGAGTTGTGGATCTCAGGGTTCCAGACTCCCAGCCACAGAGCAAGACACCTGGGCCAGCTGGTTCCCCAGGCTGCCTGACTCTCGGGTCAGCTTGCTGCCCAAGCTGCGGAAGTTGGGCAGACAGCTGGCCTGGGAGTTTGGAAGCCCGCTGGGCCCTGTGGTCTGCCCTGGAGCTGGGGGACAGTGGAATCTGGGGAGCACATTTGATTTTGGAAAGACTGGGTTTCCAGAATGGAAAAGTTTGGACTCTCCAGTTTGCAGGAATGGCAGAATATCCCCATGAACTGAGAATTCCAAATTTCATCCAGCTCTAGCACCAGCAACACAGGAACTGCTTCTGGTGCTCACAAAAAAAACACACAGGATTGTAGTCGGCCCAGGAAAAGAAATTCCAAGTGCTGGAACGCTGATGGTCTTGATTAGGGTTAGTAGATATGCATCTGAGACACAGAAATATAGGATAGGAATGGACCACCTGGGTCACTGAGTCCTGTCCACTGCTATCACAGGTGACCCATCATACAATCCCATTTGTAAATTTATCAAGCTTCATCTTAAAGCTAGGTAGGTTGTTTGACCCCACTACTTCTATTGGAAGGTTGTTCCAGAACCTCATTCCTCTGATGGTTAGAAACCTTTTTCTGATTTCCAGCCTAAATTGATTCAGGGCAAGTTTATAATAATTTGTTCTTCAAACTGGTTGTTAGTTTTTAAGGCAGCTTCGTTTAAAACTAACAAACAAACAAAAATATCCCCTGCCCCCAAAATCAACAGCTGTGTTCTGATTGCAAACAGAACTAGCAAATCAGCTCCAAGATATTAAATATAGAATTCTGTGAATTACAACAGACAGAGAATTCCAGAACTAGTGGGATTTATGGGAAAAATTAACTTCCAAACTATTTGGCCCAGACATGTTACAGGAATAGATTGAACACAATTGTACCACAGTAATTACTACTGATTGGAGGTGCCGGGAAAGAACTGCACTGTTTAACCCCTGCGATGCAACACAGAAGAGAAACACTGTAGAGAGGTTTAACTGATGAAGATGTTTCTGTCTCCATTTTATCGCTGGTTAAGTTTTAGGTAGTGTACCGGAAAAATAATTGTTTGTCTCAGGAGTCACTTCAACAATGCAGTTACCAAAGAAAATCTGAAAGCAGATGGATCCAATAATGAGCTGGCAAAAGTAAAATAACATTGAAGAAATTCAAGAATCATAGAATCATAGATTATAGGACTGGAAGGGACCTCGAGAGGTCATCGAGTCCAGTCCCCTGCCCGCATGGCAGGACCAAATACTGTCTAGACCATCCCTGATAGACATTTATCTAACCTACTCTTAAATATCTCCAGAGATGGAGATTCCACAACCTCCCTAGGCAATTTATTCCAGTGTTTAACCACCCTGACAGTTAGGAACTTTTTCCTAATGTCCAACCTAGACCTCCCTTGCTGCAGTTTAAACCCATTGTTTCTGGTTCTATCCTTAGAGGCTAAGGTGAACAAGTTCTCTCCCTCCTCCTCATGACACCCTTTTAGATACCTGTAAACTGCTATCATGTCCCCTCTCAGTCTTCTCTTCTCCAAAGTAAACAAACCCAGTTCTTTCAGCCTTCCTTCATAGGTCATGTTCTCAAGACCTTTAATCATTCTTGTTGCTCTTCTTTGGACCCTTTCCAATTTCTCCACATCTTTTTTAAAATGCGGCGCCCAGAACTGGACACAATACTCCAGCTGAGGCCTAACCAGAGCAGAGAAGGTTCTGTGATTTTTAAAAGCAGGGAAACAAACCCTCTCCCTTGTACCTTAAGAAAATATGGCGGGCCTGTGATGATGTTTATAAACCAGGACTTTGCTTATTCTGCTTGCGTGTTATATTTCTTTACCCTACCCGTCTTCTGTCTTGTCTGCTTAGGTTTTATGCTCTTAAGGGCAGACATCATATTAGTCTGTAGAGCACCTAGCACAATAAGGTCCCGTTCTTGGTTGACCTTTAGGTGCTCCGTCAGTACAAATAATGATGTTGGTGATGTATGACCACTTGGAAAAATATAGTGCCTCAATAAGCATGTCTTGATGTGTTCTGATTCTTCATGTTTTGGATAATAATTTTTCTGATTTTTCATTTCTCCTTTTACTAGTCTGCATCTTTCTCTAGAACTCATCAAGCAATTTCCCAGAGCTGTTCGCTTGTTTGTCTTAACAAAAATTAAATGTAGAGAAGCTTTGCGCTTTTGCCTCTGGCTCTATGGTACTATCTTCAGGCTAAGATTGTGCCTTTAGGGCCCTGCCCTACACTGCGGGAGAGAGCAGAGCTCCACCACCTTATTGAATACATGATGCTATACATGGCTGCTATCTCTTACAAAATGGTAAGAGCCAGGTTCTTTCCTGATTTACTCTCTGGGCAATCCCCTTCATTCCAATTCATGCAGCTGTGGTTCCAGTGATTGGGAACTGCCTGGGGGTGGGTTTGGTATGGGGGGGCAGTTAGCAGTTAGCACACTTCCAGCCGCTGGGCTCAAATAGCAATTGTGGTACAGCTGTTCCACAGCACTGTAGCTTTTCTTCAGGTTGTGTGTGAGTGTGTGTGTGTAGTTAGCCCCTCAAAAATCCATTGCAGTTCACCTGGAAATAGCTGCTGAGTTGTATATGAGTTTCACATTTTCCCCCATGTGCACATGATATGCACTGAAATGCTTACTTGCTTCTTATTCTGGCAGCAATTCCATTAGGGAGCATGATAAAGGACTAACGGCTGCAGGGTTTCTCCAACACAAGGAAAAGAATGCTATGAATAAATGTAAATTGACTGCCAAGCACAAAGAGAAACTTAATAAATAACAATAGCATCCAAAATTGAATAAAACATTAATTTATGCAAAGAAAATGTAGGCTACAGAAGAGTCTCTTCAATGGCATATCACTTTCTTCAGCCAACCAGTCTTTGAATAGATATACAGTCCTATTGAGTTTTTGTCCTTCTGCACTTCCCAGTAGCTTATGGGGTCTCTTTGTTGGTGGAGATGGATCTCGCGCTCTGCATTGATCTTTGGCTTGCTATGAGCTATTGTGAGGCATCACGAGTTTGTGACATCCGGGGCTGTCTGATTCAAATTCAGTATCCAATGGAAAATGACAGCTACAGTCTGGTCTCCAGTGAAGCCCTCAGATAGTGCCTTTGTCACATTCACAACATGCAGTGTGAGTTTATATCTAAATACGAAACCTCTGCCTCATTGGCTTCCTGGCCAGGGACCTCAGAGCTGGAATCCGTTATAAGCATTTTGACCTTTTATGCTGTGTGGCAATGGTCCCCAAGAGACTGTATGCCAACTGAGGGTAGCCAGAGTGCAGCATCCCTCACCCTCAGGGCCGGTGCAACCACTAGGCAAACTAGGCAGCTACCTAGGGCGCCAAGTGGTTGGGGATGGAGAAAAGCGCGCTCCGGGGCGGCGGTGGAGTGGAGGTGAGCTGGGGCAGAGGGGCGCGGGGAGGGCTGCCTGCAGCAAGTAAGGGGGGGGGCAGCACACAGGGGACCCGCTCCCCACCCCAGCTCACCTCTGCTCCGCCTCCTTGCCGAGCATGCCATCCCGCTCTGCTTCTCTCCCTCCCAGGCTTGCAGCGCCAAACAGCTGATTGGCGCCACAAGCCTGGGAGGCGGGAGAAGTGGAGCAGAGATGGCGTGCTCGGGGAGGGGGCGGAGCAGAGATGAGCTGGGGTGGGGAGCTGCCACACGGCTAGGGCACGAAACATCCTTGCACTGGCCCTGCTCACCCTCAGCCTGTACCCCCTACAGGGTAGGTTGGAGGGAGTGGCACAGGAGCGGATTATGGGAGCTATGTATGCCAGGGATCCAATTCCAGATCCAGCCACTGTGCAGCCCTTTTTTACTACCAGGGCTGAATCTGATCCTATGTGTTTGACAGTTCTTGGGGCACCCAGAACGGTGAGACACCTTGATAGCCCTCGCCTCCGGCATGAGGGAGTCTTTCTTGTGCCTGGCTGGATGTCAGCTCTGTAACACCACCAGCCCTTCAGCTACTTGAGAACTTTCCTCTGGGCTATGCCAGCTCTGTCTTCACTTTGTAGGTTAAAAGTTAGTGCACCCCAGTCCTTAAGTCCCTTTGAATCGTTCCCCTGGATATCCAGCCTCTGACACTCACAGAAATCCCAGATCTTCTGCTCCCAAAGGCAGTGTCCCCAGTTTACCAGTGTTACCTTAAATTACAGCTCCTGTAAACTACACAGCACTTTTGAGCACTTATAATGAAACAAAAATAGGTCTATTTAAGAAAGGTAAAGACTTAACTAGAAATGAGAGACAGTGACGGAAATGGCTACAATACAAAACAAAATCATAAAACGCAAACCTGACTCTTCCCTTATTAATTGTTACCTTTCCTATCCCCTGCCCCGTCTCCCAAAGTTCAATCTGTTGCAGAGCTGGCTGGTTCCACAAAAAGCAGGTCCCAAACATTCACGAAAACATCCCAGCTCCACATGGGGTTGTCCTCAGTGAATGGATAAAGACTGCTTCTCCCTCCCGTGTTACACTGAAAACAGCCTTTTGATTCTATTCACAGACAGGGCAAAGCCATGTCTTGTTATAATGGTTTTTTTTTTACCACTAAGTGGTTTTGATGCTTTGCCTCTGATGATTTCACATTGCAAGTCTTAGTATTGCGAAAGGCTAAACAATAGAGCTTTGCATTACATCACCAGCTAAACAGGATGGGATGACAGCCCCAATGGGGCCATCACTCAGCCACATTATCCCCTGGTGACCAACTTTTACTCCAAGTCTCTAAAGCATATTTTCAATATAAATACAGTATTCCTTAAATATTACCCGTACACACATCTTGCAATGATTATAAATCTTTAAAAGTTACAAACCATCTGTATCAGAGGGGTAGCCGTGTTAGTCTGGATCTGTAAAAAGCACCTTATAGACTTAACAGACGTATTGGAGCATAAGCTTTCATGGGTGAATACCCACTTCGTCAGACGCATGTAGTGAAACCCTTCTGTAGATACCTTATATGTTATGCTTTATGGATAAATATCCTGTAAGATGTGCTTGGTGTAGTGAGTTTGTCAGCTCTGAGGTGAGAGTTGTTTGCTAAGAACAGGGGACTCTTTGCCAAGGGGTCTTTGTGCCACAGTATTCCCTTTTTTTCATTTTCAGGGTCAATTTTTTGCTCTACATTACTCTTTTTTTTTCCTCCTGGATTCTGGGGTCCCCTATCTTTTCCGGCTTCTAAGCCCTTTTCCCTTGTTGTGTTTAAGGCTCCTCTCTCTCTGTCTTTCATGACCTTTCCACCGTACCTACTGATATGGTCACTTACCTACCTACAATGCATCCTGAGGCTGCTCACTTAATCAGTTCTACCTTTCATTGCTGTCACTGGTCTTTGCTACTGCTCCTGCCACCACCCCTCATCTGAGTTCGTTCATTTGCATTTTCTATTTCCATCCATCTTGTCTGCCTACCCGCTAAGGCTACGTCTACACTGATTGCCGCATGGGCAGATATACCTGAGCTAGCTTTGATCTGAATAAGATGGGCAGCAGTACAGGCTGTACAAACCCACTCAGGATCCTGGGATGTACTTGAGTGGCTAGCCCATGCCACTGCGGCTTCACTGCTATTGTTCAAGCTAGGGCAGGTATGTCTACTTGTAGGGTGGGGGTGGTGTCACTGCAGGAAATCGAAGCGATTTAGGACTGCATCTTGCTCTAGGGCTTCAGCCAAAAAGTAGTAATTGATGATCTGTGAGATTAACAGGACAGTTTTAAGACCATTACACATCACAGCTCTGGAGAATGTTGGGGCGGGGAGTCAGGGGAGTTGTCATTTGTCTAGCTGTACTATGTGGTATGTGGTGCTAGTAAGCAATGGAGTTCTGAGGTGGTTGTCAGAGAAAATGTTGACCTTCCTTCATAAAATCATTGGGTGCAGAAACGGACAAGTCCTTTTAGGGCAGTGGTCCCTAATGCACGGCCATCCCTTCAGAAAGTCAGGGGGCAAAGCTGGGCTCACAACTGAGAACTTTCCACACGAATTACAATGGCATAAATTCCTCTTAATTATTTACATCCCAGCTTTTCAAAATAGAATAGCCATCTGCGTGAATTAATGGGCATTCAGGGCTAAGGCCTCTGCCCGGACTCAGCTTCCAGCAACAGTGGAGATGCTCCTTGCTCGTCATTGCAACTGTAGGGTAGCAGCAGCCCTCTGACTGCTGCTCTCCTCTGCAGCAGGTTTGGCTGCTGGTTCTATGTAGTCATAGATCCACTGGCCTCGTCTCACCCCAGACACCATCTGTGTGCCGGGATGCAGAACACACAGCTCCACTGCACACTAGTGCTGGGGGACTCACATGCTGTCCCCCCTACACAGCAAGCAGAACCGCCTGGCCTCCTCTGCATCTAGTGTCTTCAGCAGCCCTTCTTTAGACCACAGGATTTGGCTCCTACTAGATCAGGCAGCCTGGAGGATTTTGTGTTTAAAACAAACAAACAAAAAACCAATGCCGTTCAAATGAAGACAGATATTAGTGTTTTGTGATCAGGGCTGACAAAGAACTTCTGATGTCTTTTAATTGCACAGAGAGGGCCAAAACTCACTAATGTCCATGCAGTTTTACTATTTTTAATGGCTTATAGAAGGTGCTAACCTGACAACACTAGAGTTAAAGTGGTACAAAAAAATAAAGTACTTTGCCATCCAGCAGCTACATGGCACTTTTTTTTTCTATTTTCTGAAAAGGAAAATGTTTTGGAGTTTCACCTCCAATCAGCTTCTGTGTTCAAACAAAACACAGAAGGCAGAAAACAAAAAAGGCAGACTTTAAATACTGTGTGACAATGACTTTTTGATTACAAGAAGTACAAAAGGCAGCCATTCTGAGACAGGGGTAACCACTGGGCAGAAAGACTGCTAGAGCCTAGGAGAAGAAGTGTGTATTGTACACATGAACAACACTACTAGTTTTAGGTAAGGTTGCAAAGGAAAAGAGAAAGTGGTAAGGAAGAAAAGAGAAATAAAGAAAAAAGGGAAACACATAAGAGAAAGAGAGAATTATCTCTGGGCCTGATCCAAAGCCCATTGAAGTCAGAGAAAGCCTCCCATTGATTTCAATGGGCTTTGGGTCCAACTCCAATGTGCCTTTTCTCATACAAGGCAGCCTTGTATGAGAAAATCACATATACTGCAAAATATAGAGGGACATACATTTTTCTACAGCTGGCATTGTAACAGATGTCCAATGTTGCAGTATCTTAACTTTGGCTACCACTAGGTTTGTTCAAATCCATGTGTGTTTTTTCTTTTTCTTTTCATTTCATTTGATTTCTGTCCCAGTTCAATCATAGTACGAAGAGGGCAGAATTCTTCAGAACTGCGGAATATAGTGTTTTAAATCCAATTTTCCCCATGGCTTTGTTTTTTGGAATTGCCTGAGTTCCAAAGAATCCTTGGACATATGTTTATAATTTCCCCAATGAAAGAACACCCCCAGTGTTCCCCAGAACTGCTTAGAGCTAATTCATACATTTGACTCAGTCCAACAGAGACAATATGAAGAGATCTTTCTCACGGATGTCAGTTGAACTGACTCATGTGCAGATGACAGCTTTGTGTGAGTGATACTCCGCTGCTGATCTTAAAAACTAACAACTTAATTTTTCCACAAAGATTTGGGGTGCAGTTTTCTGAGCAGCTGGAATTAAAATGGGAGGCATATATCGGTGTCCACCTCTGGGAAAACTCTCAGTGCTGGGCTAGATTATGAGCAGTCTGATATAGGTGTGCATGTGGAGAGGGAAGAAGGCTCAAGAAACTCTCCACTCCCACCACCCTTGTCGCCTCTATACTGTGGCTAGTTATAATTCTTGCACTGACTGAGTGGGCTGCACTAGATTAGTGCTGACATTGACACTGTTGAAATGAATTCATCACCACGTGAAGCAAATACAACTAGCCTTTCCCACTCCCTTTCCTCCATCCATCTCAGACCCCCAAACAGCTGATGTTTCTTCAGTGGTGGTTGATGCTTGCAAATCACTGTAGCCTTCTGGAAACGTCAGTAATATTGCTTGATCAGTTTATTTGTAGATGTAAACGTGTCATGAAGTAAAGTGATTTTTTTTCCTCTCACTTTCTGGCAGGGTGGGCAAGGAGATCGTGGTGAACCCGGTTATCCAGGAGATCCTGGCCTACAAGGATCACAGGTAGCAGAAAGAAAGGCTGAGTTATTTTACATGACATGTATGGAGAAAGCATGCCGTTAGGTTCAATTTTCTATTTTCCTTTTGGAATATTTTGTTCACACCAATTTCAAATATCCTGGGTGAAATTCTGCCCTGGCACATTAGCAACATTATACATTTTTTTAAAATGTCCTTTATCTACCAGGGTCTAAGAGGACCACAAGGGGTCAGAGGCCCTCCAGGACCACAAGGAATACCAGGCCCTCAGGTTAGTTTTAAAGAATATATCCTTATTTTGCACCTTTTGCTTGTCAACTTCTCGACAGTGTGGTTTTTCAAAATTATATTTGGACCTTTGTAAATAAGGTCTATGTAAGTGGAGGATTTTTTTGCTATAACACCTAGTAATGAACATCCAAATGAGAGCGTTACACTAGTCATTTTAGACCATGGTGCCAAAATAATGGACTTGAAAAGCAAATGTTGGTTTGTAAATCAGGAAAGAAGAGAAACTTTGTGTTACTGAGCTCTTTCATGGTTACAGTGAAAACACTTACGTCCAGATTCTGCTCTCCGTTATACTGGTGTATACTGGAGTAACTCCATTGCTTGCTCTGGGCATACACCAGTGTAACTAAAGGCAGAATCTGACCCTTAGTTAGTAAGAGTTTTCATTTGGGAGTGGCTATAGGGACTTGCCCATGAGATTCAAGCCTGAAATCTGATGAAAGACTAGGGGATATTAGATGCCGTGGGCTGAATTCTGTTCTCGCTTACACTGGTGTAACACCGTTGACTTCAACAGTGTTACTGTGGAGTTACACCAGTGAAACTCAGTCAGGATCTGGAGCAATATATCAAGATTTAGGCATAAACTTCAATTGTGTGATGAGACTCGTGCTTTCAGTTCCAGTTACTTTGTGGATGTATAGCCTCTATGATGCTTTAACAAATAACATCTTAGGAGTATTGGAAATCTCAAAGTGTTTACATGGAAAAGAGAAAAGAATTTGCATGGTTGTCTTTTGCACATCACTATTACTGTGGTTCCTGAAAGCTTTGAAAAATGCCACTAGATGGGCCAAATGTAATGAATACTTCTAGAGCCATTCGAAGCTCTGGTGAACATTAGCTTTTCTCTAATGCACCCTTTAATTTGTGTTTCTGATTGTAGGTTAATCCAGGAGCACCAGGTGCAGCAGGCTCTCCTGGGAATCCAGGGCCTAGAGGACCAAAGGTAAGCATTTTAAGAAGTACATTGCACTTCTGCAGCACCTTTCATTCAGTGATCTCATTGAACTTACAAACACAAAACCCCTCTGATAAAGGTAAGTATTATTATAGTTTACATATGGATAAATATGGGCAGCGAAGCTTAGGCCTAGTGTATTTAGGCACTTAACTCTCTGATTTCAATGGGAGTTAGGTACCTAAATGTCTTTGAGGATCAGGGCCTAAGTGACTTATTCTAGGTTCCCCAATCAGTGGCAGAGCTACAGTAGGATGATACATGTGGAACCTGACTTCCCATTTCTTGTTCTAATTACTAGATACCTTGGTTCCCATCCTGGCCTGGGTCACTCACAAAAAGCTCCTGCGTGCTGGGGTGCAGGTGTAACCCATAGATGAGTGTGTTACAGTTCCCCCTCTGTGCCCAATCAAGCAAGACAGTGGCCATCACATTGGAATCCACCAAGCATGCGTACTGTGGGGATGATTAGGTCAAGCGGATATTAGACCAAATGGGTTGAAATCCACATTTTTGATCTGATATCACATTAGGAGGTTTTGATTTATGATTTGTTTCTTTGTAAGACTTTTTAGCCCCTCCTTTTCTTTCATTGAATTACCTGTGGTAGTATCTTTGATATGTAGTCTAAATCTATTAAAGAAAAGCAACTGTATCATTTATACATGGTGTTTCATCCAAGGATTTCAAAGTGCTTTACCAGTATTACTTAACTCAGCCTCTCAACTTCTCTGAAGTAGGTACTGTTAAACTCAATGTGTACAGAGGTAGACTAAGGTAAAGATAGTGGAAGTGAGAAGACCAAAGCTGGGAATAAAACCTAGAAATTTTAACTCCCTGTCTCCAGCCTGTAGCCACCAGATAATGCTGCTTCCTACTGGAATAAGTCACCATCTAAGAAGTGCTGTGCCACACTCAGTCTCCTCAGTTTGGTAACAATGGGAATTTTGCCAGAGTAAGGCCTGTGGGATTTGGCTGCACGTGTGCACACAGCATTGCCTTCCAGTTACTATGAGACAAAGCCCCTGTAAAAGCTTTGAGTCTGGTCTGCAATTGAACTTTTATGACTTGCATCTTTTAATCTGCAGAAAATGCAAGCACAACTCTTACCTCAGTGACCGAACCCCTTGTACTAAAAACAAAATGCTCCCTGGTAAGCCAAATATAAAAAGTGTAATATCTTTTGTATTTAAATTATAATAGGGTGAACCTGGAGATCCTGGTGAGACGGGTCTGCTGGGACCCACTGGCCCAAGAGGCACGCCTGTAAGTTTTGCTCTTCCGATTCGGGTTCTCTGTGTTAACTGCTGGGAGTTGTGAGGCCTTGCAGTTCATCTCATTTTCTTTTTCATTCTATTTTTGTCCATTTGGGATATTTTAAAATCTTTTTGCTCAGTTTTCAGTCTTCACACTAACATCACCGCCCTCTTGGCTGTGTTATGCTGGAGGTCGGACTAGATGATCATCAGTGGTGTGTTCTGGTCTTAGTGTCTATATATCTTTAGTTTGTTGCAAGGAAGACACTTGTGCTTTTTCAGCCACCCATCAGACAGAAGAGCAGAACAACTTATTCTCACCTTCAAGTCACTATCTTACAATCATATTTATTTGTTATGGAGTCCAGGCAAATGAATATACCAGTCAGGATGCCGTCTCCATACAGGACCCATCCTCTTCTCCTTTCAAGAGCTCCAGGGGAAATTTCTTTCGTCATGGATTGGAGAGAAGAATTTTGCCCTCGGACCCCTGGAGGAAGAGAGAAAATATAAGTGAGGTGCCCTGTAGAAGAGGATATTGGCTTTAGGCTGTATCCTCTCTTGATGGCTTTTGCCATAGCTGCTAGACTGTGTCTGTGACACCCTCTGCTACATAATCAGCCATAGCTGCTAAGGGGCCAAAATCATGAGCGCTCCTTTAGGCCAGTGGGGTATTGAATGTACAGCTAATTCTACATTTGAAACTAACTGACAGTATCTTTTCCAACCCATGCAGGGCCCAGATGGCAATGATGGCTATGGTCCTGCAGGACGCAAAGGAGCAAAGGTGAGATCAAGCAGAGGTCTCAGTCATGGAATGTCACGCCTAATAAGATACCAGTCAGATTTGTTTGTCGTGACCAAGGAAATTTCAGACACTGTCCGAGTCCCTCCCCAGAATGTGAGAGGCTAATCCCATCCCTGGTTGTGTGTACCTGTGTATCAGGCTTTCTGAATTTGGAGCTGCAGTAGTGGTAGTGACCTCCAGTTCTGGCTCAGTGGCTCCTGGGACATTGCCCGGGTGCAGACACCATTCACAGACTCCAGCAGTCAGTAAGGGTTGGAAGGAGAGCTGTCTCTCAGCCCCAAGTAAGTGGTGGCATGTATCTGTGTCCCTGCAGGAGGAGTCCTGGGAGGGAACTGTTGCTCAAAGAGGTACCATTCCTTCCTTGTTGTGGAGGTAAAGTGGGGGATTCAGTTTATTGTACTGACTTTGGGGATACAGCTTATTTCCCCTCCCCCGAGTGCACCCAACCAGCTACTCTAGCTGATATGTGAAGGGCAGAGCCAAGGGTCTTCCCATTTCCTGCCCCATCCAACCGATTTGTTCATTGAGGGAAGTACTGGTCAAGCTGCTTCCCTGTCTGTGGTGGCTGGAGAGCAGTAGCTATCTGAGGAGCCATTACTTGGTTGAGCAAGGGTATCCGAGCAGAGAGGGAGTAGGAACTTGCATCCCCATGCGCTTATGCTCAGCAAGGAAGAGTAGGGACCATCTAGCCCTAAGTTAATATTTATTTACAAAAATAATTAAATAATCTCTTCTAAAAATATAGAAACCAGTTACAATAAAAGATCCAAAGTAAAGGCCAGGTCCAAAGTTGGTATAATTCTGTGCAGCTCCATTGGAATCAATGGATAACTCATCTGCGCTAAGAACAGGAGTACTTGTGGCACCTTACAAACTAACAAATTTATTAGAGCATAAGCTTTCGTGGGCTACAGCCCACTTCTTCGGATGCATATATGCCACAAGTACTCCTGTTCTTTTTGCGGATACAGACTAACACGGCTGCTACTCTGAATCCTCTGCACTAGTTGAGGATCTGGCCCTCTAATCTGTGAACTTTTCCCCAGATATTTGTATTTAGTTGTTGTTTTTTTGTTTTGTTTTGGGTGTGGACACAGGAAGGGGGAAATTTGAGCAAAAACAGTTTGTGACGCTCTCGCTCAATTCCCTTTCCTGAGTAAACAGAGAGATAGCATTTATTTGCTAACAAAAAATGTGTAACACATTGCAAGGAACCACTTGAAAAATAAACCAACCATAACATTTTATAACAATAATAATTCAAAAATCCCATAATATTCATCCCAATCATTTTGAATATTTATCACTCGGAATAAAGAGAAAACCCTGCATACAACAAATGATCATAAAAGATTTCTGGACACCATCCACTGAAAACTGGATTTAAGAAATAAGAGAGTCTATCAAGAGACAATACTATAAAAATCTTTTCCAAAAATAAACCTGAGGGGAATAGATGAGTGTCAATCTCAGAACTTGCTCCACTGCATCTGCTGTCTTCTGTGTAAAAATTTTCTCTAGTTAATCCCCAACAACTGTTCTATTTAAAGGTCATAAGCAAAAAAGAGACAAAAGGAAGGACAAATGGAAGGAAGTTTTTCAAAAATATAGAAAGAACCTGCAAGCATACCCACGTTAGCTGTTAATATTGATATTTACCTGTTTTTACCAGACTGCTGCAGTTAGCCTGAGCTCTCTTAAGGGTGATAATGGCAGCTTCAATAGAAATTGCTCCCTGGATGTTCTGAATACATTTCTATTGGTTAAATCACTTAACCCCTTGATAGCTACCTTGGGCCTTGTCTATATGAGAATCTCTCTTATTGAACTTAAATCTGTTTTAAAAAGATTTAAACTGGTTCAAAACCTTATGTGGACATGCTTATTGCAATTTAGCTTCAGTCAGTAATATAGCAACCTGCTTGGAGGGAGGAGCACAGTTTGCGGGAGGGAAAGTTTGGAGGAGGCACTGGAAGTCAGTTGCTGTGCTCATGGCTAGAATTCTAGCTGCAGTTGCAATATCACTGTAAACAGTTCTCTTAATAAAGAGCCAGTGTAGTTTTTACAAGCATGGAATCCTTTCATGTTATGACCCAGCATGCTGTACATGAAACAAGGAATAGAGGAATTGCCAGACTGGATCAGACCCAAGGTCCATCTAGTCCAATGTCCTATCCCTGACTGTGACCAGCACCAAATGCTCCATAGGAAAGTTTAAGCCAGGGGCTCTCAAACTGGGGGTAAGGACCCCTCAGGGGGTCACGAGGGTATTAAATGGGGGGGTTGCAACCTGTCAGCATCTACTCCAAACCCCGCTTTGCCTCCAGCATTTATAATGGTGTTAAATATATAAAAATGTAATTTATAAGGGGGGGGGTCGCATTCAGAGGTTTGCTATGTGAAATGGGTCACCAGTAAAAAAGTTTGAGAACCACTGGTTTAAGCCCTGCAGTAGGCAGAAGTGAGGTAATCTGCCCATACATCATATCCTTTTCTCTAAGCACTAGAGATTAGTTCTGAAGCATGAGGTTTAATATCCCTTGCAAAAATGTTATTAAATATGTTAACTCCGGATATTCTTGTTATCCAGTGTAAATATCCAGTCCCTTTTTGAACAGTTCTTGCCCTCAACAACTTCCTGTGGCCATGAGTTCCACAGCAGAAGGGGGAGCCAGGGCTCCATCCACTCCCTACCCTTTCCCACCCTTTGGGAGAGTAAATGGATAGCAATCTGCCTAATTGTAAGGTGAGCTTGGCCAGTTCTAAGCCTTATGTGAGCCATACAAGGTTCCTTATTTCCCTTCTCCCTCACAATGTGCCTGGCCAAAGCTGAGGCAGAATCTAATCCAAAAAACAGTTGGGATCCTCCTAACAACAAAGGGAACAACCTTAAATATAGTCCTCTACAAAGGTTACTATAAATTGTATAGGTTCACTAGCTAACTTACACTTCATTAAATGCAATGTCCTAGGAAAACAAGCCTACCATGCACATGGGAATAAATCATTATGGTAGAATCATGTTTGAAAGATCTCTTGTTCTCACACAATCTCATTTTGATGGTTGTGTGAGAACAATCACTATGTTCAGATTCAGAAGAGTGAGCTTCCTAAATCAGATACATGCATGGGACAATCTTACAAAGATACAGAGCGAATTCTGCTAGTTTCTTTGTCGGGAAAGGATGTACTTTAGCTCTGACTGGTACCCATGGAAGCTCTTAACATTTCTTACCTGCAGCCAAATAGCACACAAAAGATTGTGAAATAATTTCCTTCCTTTGAAAAAACATAAACACGACAACAACACAACCCTACTTCCGATCTAACACTTGAACCTGAATGCCCCATTGATTGATATAAGGGAGGGGCCAACACATTGGTACCATTAGGAAACAACTCCTGGAAAGTGAGCTTTGAACCATATACTATGGTCACATGATCACTAAAATAGAATTCCACTTTATTTCACTAAAAAGGAAACAAATTTAATAAAATAGTAATTAGAAGAGAAATAAAAACTGTTGGAAATATTTAAATTGCTGTAGCTTTAAATGGGCAGAATGGAATGGTGCCATTTGAGGCTGAGAAATGGCTGCTGTAACTTAAATTGACCGTAACTAAGAAATCCTTACATTTTTTCTGATTAAAAACAAAATATCTTTTTCGAATAAGGAGCAGTGAAAAGATTAATAAAATTTTAAGGTCTATTTCTCTTTTTCCCCAATACCAGGGAGAATCTGGATTACCAGGATACCCTGGTCCACAGGTACAATAAAATGGATATTTTCTGCTTTTGGTATATATTGCTTTGCACTGTGTGTGTCTATATTTTTTGTGTGCGTGTCCTTCACTACAGAGATTCTGGTTTTGATTAACTTGTAGGGAGAAGATGGTGATCCAGGTAGTCAAGGAGATAGAGGGTCCAAAGGAATTAGAGGACAAAGGGTAAGAATAATAAACACTCTTACTCTTTCTGATAAGTACATGTGAAGGGGGCCTTGAATAAAGTTTCTAGAGTTTAGTCCCTAGTCAGAAAGGGAATGAAAATCAGTCTCATTACTTTATTGCTTCAAGGTCTCAGAGGTATGATGATCTCAGTCATTAATGTTCTTCAATGATTTCTATGACTTATGAGGGCTGTTCTATATTGTATATTACTCTATCTTTATTTAAATTGCAGTAGCCAGCTCCTCAACTGGAGTTCAATGAAGCTATGGAGATTTTCGTCAGTGATGGATCTGCTTCCATGTCTGTCCTTATAAACACTGAATCAAAAAACTGAAAATTTAACTTGGTAACCATTCTTGAGTTTCTATTTTTAGGGCAATGCTGGCTTTCCAGGTTCAAAGGGAAATCCAGGGGACCGAGGGCCACCAGGACCACAGGTACCACATTTAAAAACTGAATATTAACCTTGGGATTTGGGATTAATCATGCATTTGACAATGCTGCTTACAATAAAATGTAGTTCACTAATCAGGCATGCATAGACAGATGTATCCTGCCCTCAGCTATGCCAAAGAAAACCTGGAATGGCATGGGTTTAACTGAGGAGAGAATTGTACCTTCCCCATTCTTTTCTCTCCCAGGGAAGATAAAAATTGATTTAAAAAATTAAAAAATTGGATTTTTATTTAATTTAAATACATTTTTCTTTTTAAAAACAAACCTGTTTAAAATTAAATTTGAAATTATGACAACTTGTGTTAAGGCCAAAATTTACTATAGTCTATTGAAATTGTTTAAATAAATACATACAATGTGGCATCAATGAGGCCACCTCAAATATTAGAGTGCTGCTTTTTAAATTATCTACACAATTGGGGGGAATATCATTTATTTCAATGGGAGTTAGGTACTTAATTAGCACTTTACCGTCTGTAATATTTTATGAATATTATAATCTGCTTAGATGTCTAGTGGGATTTTCAAAAGTGACTGCATCTTTAAGCACCTAAATACCTTTGAAAATCTGGTCTGTGATAACCCAAAACAATCTGTGAATTTACTGACTAAATTAATACAACCTTTGTGTAATAACTCTATTAGTTTACATGTAAAATATTTTAATAAGTATAAAAAGTAGGATTTGAGTGGTTTAAAGTAATAACAGACAGAACAAAGTAAGTTACCAAGCAAAATAAAAGAAAACATGCAAGTTTAAGTCTAATACATTAAAGAAACTGAATACAGGTAAATCTCACCCTCAGAGATGTTCCAATAAGCGTCTTTCACAGACTAGACTCCTTCTTAGTCTGGGCCGAATCCTTTCCCCTGGTACAGTTCTTATTAGTTCCAGCTCAGGTAGTACCTAGTGGATTTCTCATGACTGACAGCCCCCTTTGTTCTGTTCCTCCCCCTTTTATAGCTTTGGCACACGGCAGGAATCTTTTGTCTCTCTGGGTCCCCACCCCTCCTTCTAAATGGAAAAGCACCAGGTTTAAGATGGATTCCAGTACCAGGTGACATGGTCACATGTCCTGTGAGACCTTAAGCCTCCATTCTTTCCAGCCTGGCTTACAGGGACACAGGAAGGCTTACAAGTAAACAGAGCCATTTACAACCAATTGTTCTAGTTAATGGGAGCCATCAAGATCCTAAGCCACCATTAATGGCCCACACGTTGCATAATTACAATAGGACCTCAGAGTAATATTTCATATTTTTTGTTTTAGATACAAGAATGATACATTCATACAAAGAGGATGAACACATTCAGTAGATTATAAGCTTTGTAATGATACCTTACAAGAGGCCTTTTGCATAAAGCATATTCCAGTTACATCCTATTCATACTCATAAGCATATTTCCATAAAACATATGAAGTGCAACATCACAGAGGGGACTGAGACCTGGAGGTCACCCAGCAAGAAGAGTTTCTGAGCTAGGAATAGAAAAAGGTTTCTTGAGTCCTAGTCTAGTGCTCTCGTCACTACCCCACACTGCCTCCCTAAAGAAAGAATTAACTTACTTTAGGAACTAAGAATTCTATCATTCACCATTTTAAAAAATAATGAGAAATGCAAAAATTAAAGATCTGAATAAATGTATGTTAATCAGTATAATTGCTTAAAAATGTGTGTAGCAATTGTGTATCCTCCTGGTGAGCAAAGGGAGGTACCAAATGTAGTGTAAAGGCTATCCTGAGTTGCAAAGCAACATGTTGTAATGGTTACCAACCAACTAAATGAACCTTTCTTTAAATACAGTTGCAAATCCAGTTTGCTTTAAATCAGTTATTTAAGTTAAGGTTTCCTCCAATATGATTTCAGATAATGATTAAAATTGGTGACTTAAATCACTTTCATTTCAATCAGTCCTCCCTGCTTTGTCCTTAAGGGAGTCTGCTGCCTCACACTGGAGCAGGATCCTTGTGGGGACCCAGGACAGGGGGGTCCCTCTATGAAGGAAGGGAGCTGCCTGAAATATTTTCTGAATATTATATGTTCCATCTGCTAGTTTTATAGTTCCTATGCAGTGTTTCTCAAACTGCAGTCACCGCTCGTGTAGGGAAAGTCCCTGGTGGGCCTGGCCGGTTTGTTTACCTGCTGCATCTGCAGGTCCGGCCGATCTCAGCTCCCACTGGCCGCGGTTCGCCGCTGTAGGCCAATGGGAGCTGCTGGAAGCAGCAGCCAATATGTCCCTCGGTCTGCGCCGCTTCCAGCAGCCCCCATTGGCCTAGAGCAGCGAACCACGGCCAGTGGGAGCTGCCATCGGCCGGACCTGCCGACACAGCAGGTAAACAAACCGGCCCGGCCCACCAGGGGCTTTTCCTACACAAGCGGCGACCCCAGTTTGAGAAACACTGTCCTATGGTGTTTGCTATATAATTACTTATGGGTAAATTGAGGCATGGGTTAGTTTGCATGTAGACAGGAAAGTGGGCAAACATTGCTGATAGCTACACATTCGCTGATACCTAGAGACAATACAGGTGTTGATCCCTTTAAAGATTATTTCTGACATGCTGGGTTCAACACTCTTGGCTTGACACAGAGGAGGGGGAATTCCATTCAGATGTTGAAACAAAGAACTTCAGAATGGAGAAAAACATGAGCCCCTGAAAATGAGGAGAAAGAGAGGCAGAGACTGCAGGGGTACAGACTGTCCACCCAGTCCCAGAGATAGGAATGTTTGGATATGTAGGCCTGCCTACACTTTAGGTAAGACAGAAGCATGCAGACTGTTCTGTTAAATCCTTTTTCTTATTATGCTGCGTTCCTACAGATAAGATTAAACAATACTTTGTTTTGAAAAGGCTGTTTGGGTCCCTATTTCACACACTAGTCAGAGTTCCCCAAGGGGAGTCTTGCAGGGCAGCAAAATACAGTTGGGCCTGCTGAACAATCAGGATTGGTACACAAGGTGCTGTACCCTAGCACCCGGTCTGAGAAGGGGAGAATCATGGGATTCCACCCCAGAGAGGCGAAGGCAAGAGGTCTGTCATCTGGCGGGGTTGCACTCGGATACCAAGAGGGGTCGAATGTGCAGATATATCTAAACTGTGACACCCTCTTTTAGCAAGAACTTTGGAAATTAATATAATCCTGAGTGATGCCACTTCACAGCAGCAGCAAATGCTGAATTTAGGTAACATGCAGGAAAAACTCTTTGGAGAAAGTACGTCAAAGTGTCAGTCTTCATCTCAACTATGCAACAGTCTACAGACATCCATTTCGGGAAATAGTCTGGACAATCACATTGGAAAGTCATCAATAGTTGTCAAGAAAACAACACGTGTGCACTAACGCAGAAATGCCTGATTTTTTTCCTATGGCTTTTGTCATCATTAAATATATATTAAATATGTTCCTGCTCTTAACATGACAGTGATTTTCTAACTCGCTGTTAAATTTGTTCCAGGGCACCAAAGGACCAATGGGCACCATAGCCATGGCGGTATGTAATCATCTCATTTCTAAAACTAAGTGCATGCTACATGTCATTAACAGTTTCATTTTTTTCCATTTAAGAAGCATTGACTGTACAGAGTTTTCTAATAGCCATAGAAGGAACGCTTCCTTCATGTATTTGTTGCAGTATAACAATTACATAACAAAGGACTTAGAAACATTTTTTAAAAACCAGGCAAAAGTTTTGCAAACAATTTAAACATTAAAACTCTTTTCTCAGTTATGTGATTTGGACTATTTACAGAACCTCAAAAGGGACTCAGGGCTAGACCCTGCCCTCTTATATGGGTGTGCTAGAGTGAGGAAAGAGGGTAAAAGGGGCCTTGACCCAAACACACACTTTTCCAGGGTAAACAGCAAAGTAACTTGGGAGGAGAGAAATGCAAATTCTCCCCTCCCTTTGCATTTCCTTCCTCCCAAGTACTGGCTAGAAAATTGACCTCACACATATTATTCCCCCAAAGCCCTTTGACATTCCTAATACTTTCCAGAGATTGCACTAGTCAGTCTCCTGGAGCAGTTACATACAATTTCACAACAACACATACACAATTACCTTTTTAATACAATGGACCCTCAAATTATTAAACTTAAATCAATAATGTTTATCTTAACCTGGACAAAGCTTATGGAATTATTGTAGATCTGTCACAAGTCTGTGACACATTCACATGTCCAACTCAGGCAAGGTCACTCAGTAGTCAATAGCATGACCTAACTAGAGGCATCTGCTGCTCCTTTTCCAAGGTGCAGAAATATGCCCCTCACAGAATAGTGCTCTCCTCATCTTGTAGAATCCTGCCGAGACTATCAGGTTTCCCCCTTGGCACCCTCTCCATTCCTCCAGCAGCACCGGCCAGGCCAATGACTGTCCCATGATCTTATAGATCTTACTGCACAGATACATTATACAAAATGAACAGTTCAGAATGTATCTATTTCAGACATTTGAGAAAGGTTAAGTGTCCAATGAAACATAGGCAACTTCTACTATAGTGTTAGGGTAAGATCCTGCTGTCAAGTACACCGGTGTACACCCTGAGTAACTGGACGGACTATAAGACTGTTACTTTGGATTTATGCAGGATTAAGTTAGCTCAGGACTTGGGGCCTGATCCAGTTCCCACGGGAGTCAATGGAAAGAGTCCCATGGATTTTCCAGTGGGAGCTGGCTCTGGCTAATGGCCCTTAACTATCTTTTCATTTTTTCCCTCCGCAGCCTTGTAGACTTGTTAATTTCACACGAGAAAACTGCCGTAAGTACTGGGCTTATTTCTTTTCCCCGTTGGAATTTGCGTAGCCATATTTTTTAAATGGAAATATATTGGGCAACTCAATGGCTCGGGATGGATCTAAGGCTTTGACGTCTCTAGGTGGCTGGGTATCAGTCTGGCACAAGCTGGTAGTGACTCAAAGTTGTTACCTCTGGTGGCTATTCAGCGATGTATGAGAAACAAGTTTGTACTCCCTGTTTATTTTTTCTGTGTCTGAATCATTAACCATGGTCACAGTCCTCGTTAAGGAGCAACCTTGTTGGTAACCTCAGCACAGAGGCCATGGACTGAATACTCTGTGGAAACTGAGCTACCATCTCCCCCAGAGAGTTGACCCTCCCAGGTACAGGCTGGGTCGCCTTGATGGACAGTTCAGGGAATCTTGCACTGCCACTGCCTGTGCTGTACCCATTCCATGGATAAATACAATGTGTTAGTCTCCAGGGCTACCTTGCACTTGCATGTACTATACTCATTTTAAAAATATAAATGAGATACACACAGTGTCAATATAGATTTCAGCCCATCCGTTTTACATTTGATAACACTGTCAAATCATCAGGGAAAAAGTAAAGCTATAGAAATGTATCATTTCAATTACGCCTTTGAAAAAATATATACTTTTGAAACTGGGAATTGGCAACATGGGATAGTTCTCTGTTCATTCCCTCTGGGGCACCTGGCCTTTGCCACTGTTGGAAGACAGGATACTGGGCTAGATAGACCTTTGGTCTGACCCAGTATGGCTGTTCTTATGTTCAATTTTACCTGCAAGCCCAACATTCATTTCCTTTGTATAAAACCCAAACCCCCACTCTCACTAGCGGTCACCGCTACGCTTATGTTAGTGCTAGTGGCAGGTGATCACCCCTCTACAGTGGCTGAACTTTTGACTTTGCAAGCCGTACTGGCTTGAAAGCACAAGCTGTCCCTTAACTGGCTCTCATTAATATTTCCTTCCTCTTTGTGTGTCTATCATTTGGGCTAACCTGCTCTCCAAAGTACCTTGCCCAAGTAACTCAACTGGGTACTGAGGAACTCTGTGCTGGAGAGGGGAAAGTACCTTCCTATCACCTGCCCCTCAGCCACGGAGCCCCCACCCTCCTGTGCAATAGAACACACACAACCTCCACACCTCTGGGCTCCGGGCCACGTAGGAGGTAAATACCCTAAGCATGGCCTCCTTAAATTCTACTCAGCAGAACTGCACCCATTTGACTGCTGTAGGGTCCTCTGCACCAGTGGACAGGAGAATTTCCCCTTTGATGACAGAAGCAAATAATATAGATTCTGGGGCTCATCCAAAGGTTCAAGCAGCTTTGAATCAGGCGCTTTATTCAAAGCAAGAGTAGCACATAGAATCATAGAAATATAGGGCTGGAAGGGACCTCAAGAAGTCATCCAGTCCAGTCTGCTGTGCTGCAGCAGGACCAAGTAAACCTAGAGCATCCCTGACCAGCTTGTCCAGTTTGTTTTTAAAAGCTTCCAATGATGGGGACTCTATGACCTCACTTGGAAGCTATTCCAGAGCTTAACTACTCTTATAGGTTGAAAGTTTTTCCTAATATCTAACCTAAATCTCCCTTGCTGCAGATTGAGCCCGTTACTTGTCCTACATTCACTGGCCATGGATAACAATTGATCACTGTCCTCTTTATAACAGCCCTTACCATATTGGAAGACTGTTCTCAGGTCCCCCCTCAGTCTTCTTTTCTCAAGACTAAACATGCCCAGTTTTTTAAACTTTTCCTCATAGGGCAGGTTTTCTAAGCTTTTTATCATTTTTGTTGCTCTTCTCTGGACTCTTTCCAATTTGTCCACATCTTTCTAAGATAAATTGTGGCACCCAGAATTGGACACAGTACTCCAGCTGGGGCCTCAGCAGTGCCAAATAGAGCGGGACAATTACCTCCTGTGTCTTACATACAACACTCCTGTTAATACACTCCAGAATCATATGAGTCTTTTTTTGCAGCTGTATCACATTGACGACACATTCAGTCTGTAGTCCACTATAACCCCCAGGTTCCTCTTCAGCAGTACTACCACCTAGATAATTATTCCCCATTTTGTAGTTGTGCATTTGATTTTCCCCCCTAACTGTAGTACTTTGCACTTGTCTTTATTGAATTTCATCTTGTTGATTTCATATCAATTCTCCAATTTGTCAAGGTCATTTTGAATTTTAAATCTGCCCTCCAAAGTGCTTGCAACCCCTCCCAGCCTGGTATCATATACAAATTTTATAAGCATACACTCTACTCCATTATCCAAGTCATTAATGAAAATATTAAATAGCTCTGGACTGACCCTTGCAGGATGCCTAGATATGTCCTCCCAATGTGACAGCAAATCATTGATAACTATTCTTCAACCAGTTGTGCACCCACCTTATAGTAATTTCATGCCACTGTATGAATGGATACAATCGAATCAAGGTAATTGTAAAATAAAATAATTCTCTTTTTTTTCCCTCTCCCATCGCTCCCTTCTAGCTTGCTCATCAGGTAAATAGCTTTATATTCAGTTTCTTCCTTAGACTGTAGAAACTATGACAACATTGGTTTATGGATACCCTTTCACACAGTACGTTTATTTCAAGGTACAGCCAAATGTCCAGTATATCCCACTGAATTGGTGTTTGCCCTCGATATGTCTGAAGATGTTACCCTAGCAGCATTTGAAAGAATGAGGGATATTGTGATATCTTTGCTGCGGGTCATCAAGCTCAGCGAAAGCAACTGTCCGACTGGTGCCCGCATCTCCATAGTTTCATACAATACCAACACAAGGTACCTCATCCGATTTTCGGAATTCCAGAGGCACAACTTGCTGCTGGAAGCAGTCCAGAGAATACCGCTGGAGAGGTCCTCAGGCAGACGCAATATTGGAGCGGCCATGAGATTCATTGCAAGGAATGTGTTCAAGCGGGTTCGTCAGGGTGTTCTCGTAAGAAAAGTTGCCATATTTTTCACCAGTGGCCCATCACAAGATGCTACCTCCATCAACACAGCAGTGCTGGAGTTCGGTGCCTTGGATATCACTCCTGTGGTGATTGCCTTCAGTGAAGTCCCTAATGTCAGACGTGCCTTCTCGGTAAGCTGGCTGCCTACAGCAAATGGGAAATCTCAGTGAGAAGTGATCATCCTTTTGATTAACAGTTGCTTTGCTAATTCATGAGAATATTTATGCACTCAAGTTAATAACTTATAAAAGGAAGGTTTAGATCAGGGGTTCTCAAACTTCATTGCACTGTGACTCCCTTTGGGCAATAAAAATTACTACGCGACCCCAGGAGGGTGGACAAAATCCTGAGCCAGCCTGAGCTCCTAGTGGATGTGGAGGGGGCAAAGTTGAAGCCCAAGGGCCTCAGCCCCAGGCAGTAGGCCTATAACCTGAGTCCCACTGCCCAGGGCTGAAGCCTTCGGGCTTTGGTCCCTGGGCCCAGCAAGTCTAAGCCAGTCGTGGCGACCCCATTAAAATGAGGTCCCGACCCACTTTGGGGTCCCGACCCACAGTTTGAGAACCGCTGGTTTAGATCATAACAGCGTTTAAAAAGGGAATATTTTAGTGACAGCTGAATTAAAATTAATCCTGATTTATTTCATGACCATGAATAACAAACAACTGACTCACTTCTTTTATTGTCTGTCATGGTGTAAATACAGATTACACCATGCTCCTTCCACTTGCTGTTTCATAGAATGTTCCATTCTAACACTGATATTTGCTAAGCATTTGTCAGGGAACACATACAGCTTGGTTTATGTACAAACCTGGGGCCATATTTTCCGGAGAATTCAAATGTAGAAGACTTCGGAAAAAACACTCTATTTTCCCCAAAGAAAACTGAATTCAGTGAAACATTTTAATAAATGCATTGCCATTAGCTACAACAGAGAAGAAAGCTTTTATCTTAAAAGATGATTTTAGACTGAAGGACAGTAAATAGAAAAATAAATATTGCATACCATATGTTACCAAACCTTAAAGGAAACATTTCAGGGGTTGTTTAAAGTTTTTGGTTCTGCTCTGCAAAGAAACCCTCCACAAATGGGACCAGGGGTTCCATATTCCTTATCTGTGAATAATTTCTATATCAACTGTGCTCAGTTTTAAGTTAAACAAAAAAGTTTTTTCTTGTTGCCAGCCCTTCAAATTCAACCTAAGATGCAAGCTGAGTTCTCTCCTCCTTCTGTATCATCAGCAATAGCAGGCTTTGAGGCTAAATGCTGCCTTAGCTACTGTCACAGTTTCAGGGTAACTGCACCTCTATCCGCCCCTCTGTGGTCGACTCCAGAAATGCCCAGTTGGGTCCCAGCTCTCCAGCCATCACTTGACCCTTTTGAAGTTCTGACCAGGGGTTTTTAAAGCTGCACAGCTCCCTGCCACATACTGTGATATCCCCAGCAAGCCAATCTGCCTAGTGGCCTGTGCCTGCCTGTGTGTTGCTTTCTCTTCGAGGGCTATGAACAGTGCATTGCCAGGAGTTACAAATTACCACACAGCAATTTCTAGACAGGCATATTTATTCTTAAGCTCAAAGCATTCCGAAAACATATTAAAAACAAATTAAACAGATTTAAACACAACTAACCATACCAGCAGTCACCCACCAGTATTATGGGGCTCTAGTAGGCCAAAGTCTCAAACTCAAAGGCCAGAAGGGGACCATCATGATCATCTAGTCTGACCTCCTGCACACTGCAGGCCACAGAACTCCATCCACCCACTCTGGTAGTAGAGGACCCATAACCTCTAAACTGAGTTACTGAAGTCCTCAAATCATGCTTTCAAGACTTGATTTAAAGTTACAGAGACTCCACTATTTATTTATTCTTGTTCAGACCAGTAAATGACCCTGTGCACCACCTTGCAGAGGAAGGCAAAACAACAACCTAGAGTTTCTGACCTGGGGAAAAATTCCATCCCGATCCCAAACATGGCAATCAGTTAGACCCGGAGCAGCTCAGGAAGACCCACCAGCCAGACACCTGGAAAAGAATTCTCTGTAGTAACTCAGAGTCCTCCCCATCTAATGTCCCATCACCAGTTGTTAGAGATATTTGCTAATAGCAGTCGCGGATAGGCCAGATACCATTCTAGGCAATCTCATCATGCCATCCTCCTCCATAAATCATCAAGCTCAGTCTTTAAACAAGTTAGGTCTTTTTGCCACCACTACTCCCCTTGGAAGGCTGTTCCAGAACTTCACACCTCGGATGGTTAGAAACCTTCATCTAATTTCAAGCTTAAACTTATTGATGGCCAATTTATATTCATTTGTTCTTGTGCCAAAATTGGCCCTTAACTTAAATAACTCCTCTTCCTTCCAGGTGTTTATCCTTCTGATGTATTTATAAAGAGCAATCATATCTCCCTTCAGCCTTTGTATTTGTTAGGCTAAGCAAGCCAAGCTCTGTAAGTCTTGTAAGGTAGGTTTGCCATTTATCTGATCATCCTAGTAGCCCTTCTCTGCACCTGTTCCAATTTAGATTAATCTTTCTTAAACAAGGGAGACCAGAATTGCATACAGTGTTCCAGATGAGATCTTACCAGTGCCTAGTATAATGGTAATAATACTTCCCTATCTCTACTGGAAATTTCTTGCCTCATGCATCCTAGATTTGCATTAGTTTTTTTGATGGCCTCATCATGTTGGCGGTTCATAGTTATCGTGTGATCGACCTATACGCCCAGATCTGTCTCCTCCTCTGTTGCTTCCAGCTGATACATCCATAATTTATTGCAAAATTCTTCTTGTTAGTCCTTAAATCTATGACACTACACTTAGCACTATTAAATTTCATCCCATTTCCATTACTCCAGTTTTCAAGGTTGTCCAAATCTTCTTGTATGGTATTCCGGTCCTCCTCCATATTGGGAATATCTTCCAACTTTGTGTCATCTGCAGATTTTATTAGCACACTCCCACTTTTTGTGCGAAGGTCATTAAATAAGACTGGTCTTTGAGGAGCTGCATTAGTAACCTCCCTCCAGCTTGCCAGTTCACCTTTCAGTATGACCCTCTGTAGTCTCCCCTTTAACCAGTTCCATACCAACCTTTCAATTCTCTTATTCATCCCCCTCTTCTCCAATTTAACTAATAATTTCCCATGTGGAACTGTATCAAATGCTTTACTGAAATCCAGGTATGTTAGATCTAATGCATTTCCTTTGTTTAAAAAATTGGTTATCTTCTCAAAGAAAGATCAGGTTGGTCTGGCATGATCAACTTTTTGTAAAACCATGTTGTATTTTATCCCAATTACCATTTATCTTGATATCCTTAACTACTCTCTCTTTCAAAATTTGTTTTAAGACCTTTGATTCACTTGTGGTCAAACTAACGGGTCTGCAGTTTCCCAGATCTCTTTTATTTCTTTCTTAAATATAGGTACTCGATATGCGCAATTCTCCTTTCCTAGGTTACAACCCCTGAGTCCACAGATTAATGAAAATCACTCACTATTGGGCTTGCAATTTCATGTGCCAGTTCCTTTAATATTCTTGGATAAAGATTAGCCAGGACCCTTGATTTATCACATCAAAATGTTTGAGTCTGGCTTCCACCTTGGATGTGGCAGTTTCTACTTCCATATCCTTGTTCCCATTAGCCACCCTGCTACTGCCCCCAACCTCCTCGTTGAAAGCTGAGGCAAAGTATTCATTGAGGTGTTAGTCCATACCTAGATTATCTTTAATCTCCACCTCAACCTCAATTCTTAGTGGTTCCACTTCTTCTCTCCTTGTTTTCTTCTTATTTTTATGGCAAAAGAAAATGGACCAAATTCTCCAATTGCACCTATGCAACCCCTGAGAGGAGAATTAGGTCTTGTGTCTTTATCAGTTTTCTTTTATATTACATGGATATAAAAAAAAATAAACAGGACAACCTGAGATTTGTTTCTAGTCTATAAATTCCCAGAACTGGCTCAAGTACTGTGACTCTGAAATCACTCTGGCCCCAACTGGGAGAGGTGCAAAGTGAAACAACCAATTAGTGCTCAGGTACCAGAGTAATACATGTAGTATAAGAACCTGAATAGAATAAATCATCTATTTGCAGTAATTAGAAAATAATGTTAACCAGAGCTCCTCATCCTCTTTCCTCTCAACTAGAATGTATAGGGCCAAATCTTGCATTCTTTACTCAAGCAAAAGTCCTACTGGTGTCATAAACACAGATTCAAAATAAAATTGATAAATAAAATATAGATTCAAAATAAGACTGTAGGGTTTATCCCACTGTTGCCTCAATTTATGCAAGGGGAAAAAAAAAACCAGAAGCACAGATATCTACCTTCTGGCATAAGCAGCTTGTGTACCCTAGCACTGTAAGGCCTGGTCTACACTACGAGTTTAGGTCGAAATTAGCAGCGTTAAATCGAATTAAGCCTGGACACGTTCACACGGCTAAGTTCCTTTTTTCGACTTAAAGGGCCCTTTAAACCGGTTTCTTTACTCCACCTCCGACGAGGGGATTAGCGATAAGATCGGCCTTAGCAGGTCGGAATTGGGGTAGTGTGAACGGAATTTGATGTTATTGGCCTCCGGGAGCTTCCCACAGTGCTTCATTGTGACCGCTCTGGACACACTCTCAACTCAGATGCACTGACCAGGTAGACAGGAAAAGCCCCACGAATGTTTGAATTTCATTTCCTGTTTGCCCAGTGTGGAGAGCACAGGTGACCACGCAGAGCTCATCAGCACAGGTAACCGTGATGGAGTCCCAGGATTGCAAAAGAGCTCCATCATGGACCGAACGGGAGGTACGGGATCTGTTCGCCATATGAGGAGATGAATCAGTGCTAGCTGAACTCCGTAGCAGTAAACGAAATGGCAAAATATTAGAAAAGGTCTCCAAGGCCATGAAGGACAGAGGCCATAACAGGGACGAACAGCAGTGCCGTGTGAAAATTAAGGAGCTAAGGCGAGCCTACCACAAAGCCAGACAGGCAAACGGAAGGTCCGGGGCAGAGCCGCAAACATGCCGCTTCTACGTGGAGCTGCATGCCATGCTAGGGGGTGCAGCCACCACTATCCCAACCATGTGCTTTGACTCCTTCAATGGAGAAACACACAGGGAAGCGGGTTCGGGGTATGAGGAAGATGAGAATGAAGATAATGTAGATAGCTTACAGCAGCAAGGAAGCGGAGAAACCGGTTTCCCCAACAGCCAGGATATGTTTATCACCCTGGACCTGGAACCAGTAACCCCCAAACTCACCCAAGGCGTGCTCCCAGACCCTGAGGGCACACAGGGGACCTCTGGTGAGTGTACCTTTGTAAATATTACACATGGTTTAAAAGCAAGCATGTTTAATGATTAATGATTAATTTGCCCTGGCAATCGCGGCCAGTACAGCTACTGGAAAAGTCTGTTAATGTGTATGGGGATGGAACGGAAATCCTCCAGGGACATCGCCAGAAAGCTCTCCTTCATGTACTCCCAAAGCCTTTTTAAAAGGTTTCTGGGGAGGGCTGCCTTATCCCGTCTGGCATGGTAGGACACTTTACCATGCCAGGCCAGTAGCACGTAGTCTGGAATCATTGCATAACAAAGCTTGGCAGCGTATGGTCCCGGTGTTTGCTGGCATGCAGACAACATCCATTCCTTATCGCTCTTTGTTATCCTCAGGAGAGTGATATCATTCACGGTCACCTGGTTGAAATGGGGTGATTTTATTAAGGGGACATTCAGAGGTGCCTGTTCATGCTCTGCTGAACAGAAATGTTCCCCGCTGTTAGCCATGCGGTGGGGGGGAGGGATGAAGTGATCATCCCTGAGAATTGGGTGTGTGGGGGGAGGGGGATTAGTTGGGTTTGTGCTGCATGTTAACCCGGAAACTGCAGCCCCTCCTTTTACATTGCAAACCCATTTTAAATGGTCAACCCAACGGGTGCTTGGTATGGGAAATGAGGGCGCTACTGTTTGAAACCATTCCCACATGTTAAGAAGGTTAAAAAAGCCAAAAGACTGTGGCTTACCATGGCTGCCTGCAAGCCAAAATCTGTTGCCTGGCACTGCGTGAGTGATCTCTCACACCAAACCGGCAGGCCCTCAATATGAGAGGAAAAATGCGATCTTGTAACGAAAGCACATGTACTGTGTAATGTGATCAGCAAAATTTAACGTGAAAGAGTGTACCCATTGATCTCTAAAATGTGTCTTTTTTAACCACCTCTCCCTTCTCCTCCACCAGCTGCAAATGTTTCTCCCTCACAGAGGCTAGTGAAGATTAGAAGGAGAAAACGGCAGACTCGGGATGACATGTTCACGGAGCTCCAGATGTCCTCCCATGCTGACAGAGCACAGCAGAATGCGTGGATGCAGTCAATGTCAGACTACAGAAAAGCACAATATGAATGAGAGGAGAGGTGGCGGGCTGAATAGTGGAATGAACAGAGCAAGTGGCGGGCTGAAGATGATAGGTGGCGTCAGCTTGCAGATAGAAGGCAAGAGTCAATGCTCCGGCTGCTGGAGCATCAAACTGATATACTCCAGCGTATGGTTGAGCTGCAGGAAAGGCAGCAGGAGCAGAGACTGCCGCTACAGCCCCTGTGTAACCAACAGCCCTCCTCCCCAAGTTCCATAGCCTCCTCACCCAGACGCCCAAGAACACGGTGCGGGGGCCTCCGGCCACCCAGTCACTCCACCCCAGATGATTGCACGAGCATCAGAAGGCTGGCCTTCAATAAGAGTTAAAGTTTTAAACTGCAGTGTGTCCTTTTCCTTCCCTCCTCCCCCACCCATCCCAGGCTACCTTGGCAATTATCCCCCTAGTTGTGTGATGAATTAATAAAGAATGCATGAATGTGAAGTAACAATGACTTTATTGCCTCTGCAAGTGGTGCTCGAGCGGGGGAGGGGAGCGTGGGGTGGTTGGTTTACAGGGAAGTAGAGTGAACCGGGGGGGGGGGGGCGGAGGGTTCATCAAGGAGAAACAAACAGAACTTTCACACCGTAGCCTGGCCAGTCACAAAACTCGTTTTCAAAGCTTCTCTGATGTGCACTGCGCCCTGCTGTGCTCTTCTAACCGCCTTGGTGTCTGGCTGCACGTAATCAGCGGCCAGGCGATTTGCCTCAACCTCCCACCCCGCCATAAATGTCTCCCCCTTACTCTCACAGGTATTGTGGAGCGCACAGCAAGCAACAATAACAATGGGGATATTCTTTTCGCTGAAGTCTGAGCAAGTCAGTAAGCTGCGCCAGCGCGCTTTTAAACGTCCAAATGCACATTCCACCACCATTCGGCACTTGCTCAGCCTGTAGTTGAACAGGTCCTGACTCCTGTCCAGGCTGCCTGTGTACGGCTTCATGAGCCATGGCATTATGGAGTAGGCTGGGTCCCCAAGGATCACGATAGGCATTTCAACATCCCCAACAGTTATTTTCTGGTCCGGGAAGAAAGTCCCTTCCTCCAGCTTTTGAAACAGACCAGAGTGCCTGAAGACGCGAGCATCATGTACCTTTCCCGGCCATCCCATGTTGATGTTGGTGAAACGTCCCTTGTGATCCACCAGGGCTTGCAGCAGCATTGAAAAGTACCCCTGGCGGTTTATGTACTCTGTGGCTTGGTGCTCCAGTGACAAGATAGGGATATGGGTTCCGTCTATCGCCCCGCCACAGTTTGGGAATCCCATTGCAGCAAAGCCATCCACTATGGCCTGCATGTTTCCCAGAGTCACTACCCTTGATATCAGCAGGTCTTTGATTGCCCTGGCAACTTAGATCACAGCAGCCCCCACAGTAGATTTGCCCACTCCAAATTGATTCCCGACTGACCGGTAGCTGTCTGGCGTTGCAAGCTTCCACAGGGCTATCGCCACTCACTTCTCAACTGTGAGGGCTGCTCTCATTCTGGTATTCTGGCGCTTCAGGGCAGGGGAAAGCAAGTCACAAAGTTCCATGAAAGTGCCCTTACGCATGCGAAAGTTTTGCAGCCACTGGGAATCGTCCCACACCTGCAACACGATGCGGTTCCACCAGTCTGTGCTTGTTTCCCAGGCCCAGAATCGACGTTCCACAGCATGAACCTGCCTCAGTAACCCCATGATTTGCACATTGCTGGGGCCTGTGCCTTGTGAGAGGTCTATGTCCATGTCAATTTCCTCATCACTCTCGTCGGCGCGCTGCAATCGCCTCCTCGGCTGGTCCTGGTTTTGCTTTGGCATGTCCTGGCTCTGCATATACTCCAGGACAATGCGAGTGGTGTTCATAGTGCTCATAATTGCCGCAGTGATTTGAGCGGGCTCCATGATCCCAGTGCTATGGTGTCTGGTCTAAAAAAAGGCACAAAACTAGTATCTGACGGACGGAGGGAGGGAGGGAGGTGCGAGTGACGACATGGCGTACAGGTACAGGGAATTAAAATCAACAAAGGTGGCTGTGCATCAGGGAGAAACACAAACAACTGTCACACAGAATGGCCCCCCCAAAGATTGAACTCAAAACCCTGGGTTTAGCAGGTCGTTGATTTCACGGAGAGAGGGGGAAGCAAATGAATACAGAACAAATCTATTTTTTACATCTTAAGCTGGCAGACGAAGGTGCAGCATTACTGATAGCCCTCGGCATCTTCTGGGTGCTTGGCAGAAAATAGCATACTACAACTGATAGCCATCATCGTCATTGGGAAGGCAGTGACTGGGGGACATACGGAGTTTCAGCCACTGCAGTACGACGACGGATACCAGTCGTAATACACCATCTTCTACCAAAAGGTAAGGGGCTGCTGCTGTGTGCAATGCAGCCCCACGTCTGCCAGCCCCACGTCTGCCAGCCCCCAGATCGCCGATGAAGACTACCAGTCATACTGCACTGTTTACTGCCAAAAGGCAATTAGCTGCTGCTGTGTAGCAATGCAGTACCATGTCTGCCGGCACCCAGATGACATATGGTGACGGTGAGCTGAGCTGAGCAGAGCGGCTCCATGCTTGGCGTGGTATGTTGTCTGCACAGATAACCCAGGTAAAAAGGCGCGAATTGACTGTCTGCCGTTGCTCTGATGGAGGGGGAGGTGCCTGACGACATGTACCCAGAACCCCTCGCGACACTGTTTTGCATCATTCAGGCATTGGGATCTCAACCCAGAATTCCAATGG